>NW_027526385.1:192486243-192876243 GCF_048455015.1 Haemaphysalis longicornis | reverse complement strand
TGGAGCGCGTGCGGATCTTCAACAGGTGGGACGATGAAGAAACCTTCCGGCATGTTTTCTTTTACTTGGAGGATGCAGCTCGAACTTGGTTTGAAAACCACGAGAGCGTCTTGACCGACTGGACGCAATTCAAAAGCGAGTTCCTTAAGACCTTCACGACCGTGGTGAGAAAAGAACGAGCTGCGACTTTACTGGAAACTCGAACGCAACACCCGAACGAAGGAGTCGTAATCTTCGTCGAGGAAATGAAGCGACTTTTCCGCCGTGCGGACCCACGAACGACGGAGGAAAGGAAACTACGGTTTCTGATGCGAGGTGTGAAGCAAAAGCTCTTCGCGTGCCTTGTTCGCAACCCCCCCAAGACCGTGTCCGAATTCGCGTCTGAGGCCGCCGCGATGGAGAAGACGCTCGAAATCTGAACGAGGCAGTACGACCGCCCAATCAATGCGCTAGTTTCGGAGACGATTGGTGCCAGCGCTATTAACTCCGACTCTCTACGCGACACTATCCGCGCAGTGGTAAGGGAGGAGCTGCGGAAACTTTTCCCGATGACGACACCACAACCTCAAGTCACTTCACTGACCGACGTGATCCGGGAAGAAGTACAGCAGGCTTTTGGAACTTCTGTGCCGTCCGAAGCACCCCCAGCGAGCCCGAGGCTATGACCTACTTTACGGCTATTCGTCGACCCCGCCCTGCCCCAACACGCCGTCAAGAGGCCCCGCCGTACCGCCGCCCACTGTCACCCGCCCGACCCCCGGTAGCCCGAAACCAGACGCCGAGGAAGACGGACGTATGGCCAACTCTCGATAATCGTCCTCTGTGCTACCACTGCGGAGAGGCCGACCACATCTACCGTCGCTGCCCATACAAGAGACTCGGACTGCGTGGTTTCTCCGTCGACGTACCTCGCCCTCTCCCTGGCCTACGACCACGTGAGATCGACGAGTATCTATCTGAAACGAGCCGTTGCCCATCCCGTTTCAACCGCTCACCATCGCCCTACCCGTACCAATCGCCGAACCGCCGTAGCAATGCTGACTTCGCCCGTGGAAGGTCCCCCAGCCCACGCGGGGGAAACTAAAAGCAGCAACTTCTGGAGGTAAAGTTGCACGATCGCGGAAAAATGAAAACCCTCCAACGACGCAACAACTCGCGGAAAACAGTGACTCACAACATGCCCTCATCCCAACGACCCGACCCAGACCTGACGAGACTCCCGTACACGACGACAGCTATACGCCGCGACGCGTACCCGACCGGACCGAGACGTCCGCTGAGAAGACGATGACAACGACGACGCACAGTGCCCGACCATGAACACGCACAAGCCGAGATGCGACGCCCCGACGCACCCGGAACTCGAGGAAGGCGGCATCCGACGTCAAGGTGTCCATCGACGGAATTGATGTAGTCGCTCTCGTAGACACGGGAGCCGACTACTCCGTAATGAGCGGACCATTTGCGTCTAAGCTGAAGAAGGTTATGACCAGATGGGACGGTCGGCACATACGCACAGCAGGAGGCCACCTCGTGACGCCAAGTGGAACGTGCACATCGCGCGTCACCATAAACGACACGACGTAGCCTGCGGTGTTCGTCGTTTTGCCCAACTGCTCCCGCGACGTAATTCTCGGAATGGACTTTTTGACGGACAACGGCGCAATAATCGATCTGCAGACACGATAACTTTTTTCTCCGACAACTCCGTGACGCAAGAATCGAACCCCGAACACCGTGCAGCTGTAAGGATCGCCGATGATCGCGTCACCCTGCCACCCCGCGCAAGCTTGATGATCACCGTCTACTGTGAAAGTGCTGCTCCCGACATCGACGCTATCGTGGAGAGTGACCGAAGGTTGCTTCTTGACCGCGGTGTGTCTGTTGCAAGAGGCATTGCGCGGTTTAAGCAGCGCAAATCCCACGTTTTGGTCACCAATTTAATCGAGGAGTACCAGCATTTAAACAAGGGCGCTGCAATTGCGTTCGTCGAAATGACGCAACAAGCAAGTGACGTGATAGCAGTCGCCGACTTTGAACACGCACCCGACGATACCTTCAAGCTTCCGCACCCCTTCGACGTGAATCCGGCGCTACCGCAAGAAGAAAGGAACAAGTTATTGGCTTTGCTGCGTCGCTACAGCTAGTGTTTTTCGTCGAACTCAAAGTTACGTCAAACACCTCTGGCGAAACACCGGATAATAACCGAGGATGGAGCCCGACCTACCCGACAGTCACCGTACCGCGTCTCTTCCCACGAGCGCGAAGCCATCCGGACTCAAGTCGACGACATGCTTAACGACGACATTATACAGCCATCGAAAAGTCCGTGGGCTGCGCCGGTCGTACTCGTGAAGAAAAAAGACGGCACACTGAGGTTCTGCGTTGACTACCGGCGATTGAACAAGATCACCAAAAAGGACGTGTACCCCCTGCCACGAATCGACGACGCCCTCGACCACCTCTGCCATGCGAGGTACTTCTCATCGATGGACCTGAAGACCGGCTACTGGCAAATTGAAGTGGACGAGAGAGATCGAGAGAAGACTGCATTCATAACCCCGGACTGCCTATACGAGTTCAAGGTAATGCCGTTTGGACTATGCACGGCACCAGCAACGTTCCAAAGAGTCATGGGCACTGTGCTAGCTGGCCTGAAGTGGCACACCTGCCTCGTATACCTCGACGACGTTGTGGTATTCTCCCGGACTTTCGACGAACACCTCGCAAGGTAGCAGTCTCTACTCGAGGCCATCCGTACGTCGGGGTTAACGCTGAAGCCTGAAAAGTGCCGCTTCGCGTACGAGGAACTGAAGTTTTTTCGTCAACGCCGCGGGAGTCCTGCCTGACCCGGCGAAAACTTCAGCCATAGCGAACTTCGCAGGGCCGAAAGATAAGAAGGGCGTGCGCAGATTTCTTGGACTGTGCGCATACTACCGGCGCTTCGTCGCAAACTTCGCACGCAATGCAGAGCCGCTCACGCGCTTGACGAAAGATAGCACCGATTTCAGCTGGGAAGACGACCAAGAAAAGGCATTCTCCGAGCTGCAAAAACACCTGCAAAACCCGCCCGTGCTCGCTCATTTCGACGAAAACGCCGAAACGGAAATACACACGGACGCCAGTGATATAGGCTTGGGTGCCGTCCTTGTCCAAAAACAAAGCGGGTGCGAAAAAGTAATCGCCTATGCCAGCCGTGGTCTGTCGAAGGAGGAGAAAAACTACTCTGCCTCCGAAAAAGAGTGCCTGCCTATTATATGGGCCATGTCAAAATTTCGCCCATACGTGTATGGCAGACCGTTCAAGGTTGTAACAGACCACCATGCGCTGTGTTGGCTCGCCAATTTGAAGGACCCCTCTGGCCGTCTTGGGCGGTGGAGTTTGCGCCTGCAAGAGTTCGACGTTACAATCGTCTACAAATCCGGCAGGAAACACTCCGACGCCGACTGCCTGTCCCGCGCCCCTGTCGACCCACCACCACAAGACTCCGATGAAGACACTGCGTTCTTCGGGGTTGTTACGGAGAGCGACATAGCCGCCCAGCAGCGTGCCGACCCCGACTTGCGAGTAATGATCGACTACCTCGAAGGACGAAACGTTGCCGTGCTTAGGGCGTTCAAGCGTAACTTACCAGCATTCAGCCTCAAAAACTCCGTCCTCGTGAAGAAGAATTTCAGCCCCGGAAAAAGAACGAATTATTTACTTGTCATCCCCGTAGACCTTCGTGACGAAATTTTGGAAGCGTCCCACGACGACCCGTCTTCCGGACATCTCGGCACAGCTCGCACTAATGCAAAAATTAAGGCGAAGTACTTCTGGCCCCACCTTACATCCGACGTCACCCACTACGTTCGGAGTTTCCGGGACTGCCAGCGACGAAAAACGCCGCCGACAAGACCCACCGGACTTCTACAACCGATCACCGTCCCGTCGAGGCCCTTTCAACAGATTGGAATGGACCTTCTAGACCCGTTCCCGACGTCACGATCGGAGAACAAGTGGATTGTCGTAGCGACAGACTACATGACGCGCTACGCAGAGACCGCCTCTCTTCCGCGGGGGACTGCACAAGAAGTCGCCAAGTTCTTTATAAACCAAGTTGTGCTGCGACATGGATCCCCTGAAGTCCTAATCACGTCCGCGGAACGTCCTTTACCGCGGAGCTGATGCAAGGAATCTTACGCTACAGCAACACGGATCCCCGAAGAACGACGGCGCACCTCCCCCAAACGAACAGACTAACAGAACGTCTGAACAAGACAATTGCGGATATGCTGTCCATGCACGTCGACGTTGAACATAAGACTTGGGACGAAGTCCTCCCGTATGTCACGTTTGCGTACAATACAGCGACGCAGGAAACTACGCAGATGACACCGTTCGAGCTTGTCTACGGAAGACGACCGACTACGATGCTCGACGCCATGCTTCCGCATTTAGAAGACGACGATACCTTCAAGGATACCTTCAACGTGCGGAGGAGGCCCGCCAGCTCGCTCGAGTTCGTATAAGGGACCAGCAGTTGGTGGATGCCGGCCGCTACAACCTCCGACGCCGAGACGCCGAGTACCAACCAGGGGATCGTGTGTGGGTTTGGACTCCCATCCGATGACGCGGACTGAGTGAGAAGCTTCTGCGACGGTATTTCGGACCCTACCAGATTCTGCGACGTGTTGGCCAACTTACCTACGAAGTGATCCCCGATGGTGACTCCGGCACATCACGACGACGTACGCGGCCCGAAGTCGTCCACGTGGTTCGCTTAAAACTTTTCTACGAACGATGACGAACTTTTATTTTCATTTTCGGACTGTCGCTTATGTTAGCATCGGGTCGATGCACTCTTAGAGGGGAGGGTAATGCCGCGAACCATGCATTGGGTTTGTTTATTTGTGTTTTGCTTTTACCGCCCGGCTGCGCCGGTCTGTGTTATCTCCGTGCCAAGGGAAGCGCGTGTTCCATTCTTTCTTTCTGTGCCGCATGTGTTATCTGTTCTGATAGGGAGAGCATTCCGATCTAACGTGAACATCCCGGAATAATCTTCTTGCATCTACAATGTTCTCGATGCGAATCGACGGTTCCAGAACCACGCGCGCCGAAAGATAAAAAGCCTGCAGAGCAGACGCCGGGGCATTCGATTCTGCGACGCTCGCTGACGCAAGTCACTTTGTTGACCGCTGCTTCGCCGCCTCTGTATTCTTTTTAGTTGTTAGGGGAGCACAAGTTCGCTCCAATAAACTTGTTTCTTCTGCAAGATAACTGCGTCGTCCTTGGCTTCGTGACAATATCTATGATCATTACCGAACAGACGAGTGTCCGTCGAAGCCTGTGTTTCTAGTGGTAGCCTGTTTGCTGCGCGGCAGCCGTGCCTGATAAAAACCTTCATTCTGAATTGCTCTGAATGTTCTGACACTTCAGTATCAGAGGGGTGTCCCGCGTGGTTTTCAAAACCAGAAGGTTTTCGCAGAAGGCACCAGATGTACTTGTCTGCGGCATTATCTCCTACTCCGCCGCAGTTGTGTCTTTACCGCTTCTGTAAGGGCAGGGATGATGCACATTGGCAATCTCCTTCAGGCTATCCCATTTAACAATTTTCTGCGCAAAAGCGGTCATAAGTCCGCAGCAGTGTTGGTAAAAGGCTTTGCAGTAACGGGCGTAATTCCATCTGCACTGTGAACAGCCATACACCCTGCTTAAATCCATCCAAATGCGACGGCATGCGACATGGTTGATGGTGTCTAGAGACTGTACCTTCAACCGGCAAGGCACGGCTTATGAGCCAATTTCGTCGTTTATCTTTTCAGGATTGTTAACTAATTGGTTGCGGAATGACAGTTCCTCCGTAGGGGTGCCGTCTCTGACCTCCCGCCTGAACGATGTCAATGCGACCGTTTATTGGCCTACACACAAAGGGACAGTGAGATAACCCAGAGGTACGGACCATTCTGCGGAATGAATTTGCGGATTCGAATTACCTCTGAAGAAAACAATCTGTGGTTAAATTTTAAAACTGACCATAAAGAGCAAAGATCTGGTTTCTCCGTCGTCGTTCGTAAGGGTGAGTGCAAACATTCTTCTCATGTGTCCTTTAAAGTCGATAATCTGCTGCCGTGCAAACATGAGCCACGTCATAAAAATGTATAAAATTTGTGCAATAAATGGGGCATTAATCTGAATTCCCCACTCTAAAAAACTAGAAGTACAAATTATGAGAGCACTGCCGATTGTTTGCACTTTTTTTCAATATGCTCCCAAGTGGCTTCGGAATGGGAGAAAATATGCGACTTGCACCAATCATATAGCGCTTACGAGGAGTGCTGCTGCTTTGTTGTTTAAAATAATTTGAGAGGCGCATTCACGTATGGCAATTCGTTCTTTTTAATGCACCGCATTGTGCATGTAGTCTCTAACGCATTTCCTCAACACGTTCCGCGCTAGAGAAAAGTATAACAAAGAGAACAGAAACCCTCAAATGGCGATGACAAATGTCAAGGCATGGATTGTTATTAGGGTTAATATATACATATTACAACAACAACACAGAAGAGTGTGCACTTGACGCACGACCCACACAGTAAACGTTACAGCTGTATTCTTATAGCACCGCTGTTTTTTTATTATCGAGGAGGCACCTAGCTGAGCCAAGTCACCGTCTTGGACTTACCCTTTCAAAGCCGGTCTTACTTTCCTTTAGTTCAATTTCGCTTGGATTCCCTCACTGGGATTCGGTTACAGCCGTCCACGCATACGTCTCGGAGACCAGGCGTTCACCCTGTTAGCCACTCTTACTTAGTTTATTAGAGCTGTACGCACACAAAGAAAGAGCTTTTTCTTCCAAGTTCTTGCGTTGTGCGCCTTTGTCTTCTACCAATTCCCATATGTGTGGTTCCCACCAATTCCCAGCTATTCCTCATCAAAAAGGTTTCTGCAAAATAAGTTTCCTTGTGTGGGCAGATTATACCTAGAAAATCTCCCGATCCTGGCCAATCCCCCAAGTATGTTTGAGCCACAAATGAAGGAACAACAATAAAACGGTCGTTGTTTGAAGGTGGTTCAGAGCCGCGCACACGTTCATGTGTCCTGTTGTGATGCCAGCAACCAGGCAGGCTTAAATGTCAGGGCAAACGACCGTTCTATTTGGCACGTGCGCCGCATGGCTCCTAGCGTCGACCCTAGGATCAGAAAACCAGGCCAGGTATTAACCCCACTTTCCCGCGAGTGCACGAGTTACGGTTCCGGTTCACTGACGCACCGCTGCTCTCACCGCTCCTTTTCTCTGGTTGGGAACCTTTCTACGCATGCTAGACTGCTACGACCTGCGAGCCACCTACTGTTCATTGCCGCGAACGTCGCGGGCTGCACTACAACCACCCAAAGTCTAGGACGTTCTTGATTTCCCCGTATTAACAGTACTAGTGCTTTCCTGTATTGTCTGAGCGCCGTACACACAGAACACAACTAAGCCGAAATTGGAGTAAATGGCTTGTTGCATATCTCAATCCCAAGTCGGAGTATTCAATACTCCTCCCTATGGGAATATCGCCATAATCCCAATATTTCCGCAGTTTGTTCAGTAGAATATGGGAGTAAGGTTTCACTGCCACTAAAACGGGAGTTTTCAAGGTGGGCATTGCGAGTATAATATTTTCTCCCACTAGGAGCTTTCGCCAGGCGCATAAGGAGTGTTGTTCGGCTGCATGCGGAGTAGTTTTGCTGTCTGTTAAGTGTTTTATAGAGGCGCTGGGGGGGGGGGGGGGAGAGGGAAGGATTTGTGGCTGAATCTGGGAGTTGTTATTAGGCTCATATTCCGTCTTCATTTTACTTTTAGGTTTGTCGAGTAACTGCTTTAGGCGTAATTTTAGTTTGTGTTTACATTTCAATAACACAACACAAAAGATCAGTTTTTTGCACACACACAATTTATTGCATAGCAATTGCATACATACAAGCATGCTTCTAAACACATACATAACCACCCAGTATTAAAACGCATAATCATTAAAACAGGTACATCGAGAATACAAGGTATCTAAGTAAGAACTTTAACTAATACAGCTATCTTCAGCGAACACAAAATGTAAGCCATTTACAAACTGTGAAGTCCACTAGACTTTCATAGTTGCGCTGTTCGCTTGCACTTGCTTGACAAACACTGGCTTCACCACCGGCCCTTGGCATGTTTCCCACGACACCACGGAAGCACCGGCATTAGAGGGATACCAGAGTTTGTTAAACCAAATTCAACACTTACAGGCGCGTGTTGTACAGCCTATTTGAAAAACAAAATACACAGAAACGCGATTGTAAAGATTCGGAATCAAAGTTCTGCAGCGCGTAACTTTAAATTTAATGCTATTCAAAGCTGCACTTTCATCCCAGACCCCTTCGTTTACCAGCTCAGACCACGGAGATCAAGAGGAGGCGTTGATCAAAACAAAATGCAAACCTTGTAGCGATCATCCTCTCAAAATGTTTTTCCTTCGTCCTCTTTCCCCCTGTTACAGTGTTGTTTTAATGGTTTTACAAACCACCCCTCCACATAAACACACACACACCGCGCGCGCACTTCTCCCTCTTTCTCCATAAAGTTGCCACGAGATTCCCGTCGCGGTGACGCGTCCGCTAAATGAACATGGTTTTCAGCACTGCCAAATAAAACAGACGTTCGACGACTCCACAGAATGCTCGTGTGAATGGCACCTGGTGGTTCAGTTTGCACCCGCCTAGCACACACAAATCTCATGTTTCGCTCTCCCCCACCCCCCCGACTCTGCTACCCACATCCTCCCTAGTGAAACCAATGCGGCCGGCAGGTGCACGCGGCGCGAGTCCAGGATTCCTGCCCAAGCGCCCCTAGTTCTCAAAGCTGCCACCACGTGCCGTAGCAGAATGGAATTTTGCCTACACGGGCTATTTTCCCTCATTCTTCTCGGGGCGGTCGCGGCGTTCGACCGGTTTGACTGTCAAGTGCGACGGCGCGGTCAACTCCTTCTCCTCAAGTTAATTGTTCGTCTGTGAGCGGGGAGTCACTTCAATAGAGTTCCCCCGCGACTATTGTGGGATGGCAAGAGGATGCCTCAGAATAGTTGAAGCTTGAGCCGGTTGGGGCAAAAGTTGGGACGAAGCGAAGACGAGACACACACAAGCGCTTTGTGCTTGTCTCGTCTTCGCTTCGTCCCGTTCATTGCGCTGCCCTCTACTCTTAAATCAGATGCCCTCTGCGTTAGGATTTTGGCGGAGCTTGGAAATGTTGTCCGCTGCGAAGTAATTCACGACAACTACTAGATATACGGCTTATGTCTATCTACGACGCTATTTTCCTGTTTATCGCACATTTCATACCACCAGAAAAAAAAAAAAAGCATTCGATAATAATTACTTATTTCGGACAGCTACAACTGCGGAACGATATTTTCGAGTAAAAAAATGCTACGGCAGCAGCCGCCCTTTCTTTCTTCCGAAGTTTGGTATTCTTGAATGGCTTTTGAGAAAATTCCAATTGCAGGGACGCATCTAATTACGTGAGCAGAAAGCATGAAATTTCAAAACGCGTTCAAAACAGTACCTGCGAGCGATGTTCCCTGTGCGTCACCTTAGCTACTTCAATGAAGTTCTGGAATTGATTCATTTTATGACATCGTGACGTATCAATAATTAGTTTTAGAATTCCTCTGTCACTGCTCATTATTACCTTTCCGCACGATGCGAACTCACGGACACACCACTAGAGATAAAGATTTGTAACTAGTGTTTCAACTAAGGGCTTAGCTTCCATAAGAGTAATATTCTACATATATTTATTTATTTATTTATAACTATCTCTCAGTTTCCTCGATAAGGCATTGAGTAAGGTAAGCTAAAAAAGACACAAGTACACGTTTTAGCATGTGTAACAAGTAATGCGTGAACGGGGTATATAAAAATGAACGCTAAACATAAGAAACGCATAAAACAAACCTACACATAAATGAGGATCTCACCTCATGGCAGAACAAAAACTGCAATTCACTGCACGGATATCGCGTCTGATGAACATTAAATTTTACTGCATTTCCTGCAAACGATGTCGATCGCATGAAGACTCCTAACCTTAGGTGGCTTCATTAATTTATGTTGTCGGTCGCCCTCCAAGCCCGTGGTAATTGCGAGAATTATTCGTTTTAAAAGTATTCACATATACTGTTTTCTTTTCCGTTTTTCTTGTTTTTCTAGAAATAAGAATTCCCGTTGCCAACACACCATTTACCACAGCAGAACGCCTTTGAGGTGAATAAGAATAACAAGGACACTGCGCTAACATGAGTGCTCACTGTATATGAACTCCGAAACGTATTGTAGAAAAATTCTGAATTTAAATCACCCCGAATATGTGTACTCCAGTTACAAGGCCGAATACAATCCGCGAATTGGAGTGAATTGGTAAACATTCATGTTGGATACACATAAAGAAGTGCGGGGGTCACGAGCAATAGCGTTAGGTCAAAAGGGGGAAATCCCCGCTTCACGTTTTATGAGGCGCACCACAGTGGATTCCTCCGGATTAATTTTGAACACCTGGGGATCTTTAAAGTGCGCTGAAATTCCGGACACACGGTCGTTCTTGCTGTTCGCCTCCACCAGAAAAGCGGCCGCCGCAGCAGGGAATCGAACCCGCGTCCTTGTGCTTAGCAGCGCAACGCCTAAGCCCCGCTTTACCCACACCCTCTCTTTTCGGAACCGGCTTCCGAAACAACGACAGCGAGCCGCCTCATGACAAATACATTTTTTAGGCGAAGCTCATTTGAATATATAGTGTGTTTTTTTTTGCATTTTGCATGTATGCAAACAAAAAGTTACGTATCTGAAGAGTGAGGCGTTCTTTACCGTGGGGCGTTCGAAAAAAAATGTCCCGGTGTAGGCATTGTCAGTACACGGTCACCACCAATGTCACTCGCCGTTCTTGACCTCAAGCTTATGCGCCTCAGCACTCGATCCGCACCATCAGTAGACTAGTTAATATGATGCACCGTCTGCTCGTTCGCTAGAGTCAAATTTAAAGTGCGTGTCTTGAGGATGCCCATCGTCAACTTTCAACAGAAATTAAATTTTTTTACACCTTTCCGGTAAATTTGGCGCCACCTGCGTGTCACGTATTAAGACAAGCTTCGCTGGTAATCCACATTCACCTGGAATGTCTCGTCATTTTTCTTTTCGATTATTCCTCACAAAATTGGGAGCTATCAATCTACATTTAATCTACTATAACACTTACATGTTCCAGCGTGACCAATTCGACACTTATTGTTGCTGCAGACATACATTCTTACGCAGTAATATTACCACTCCAGGCATATCGGATAATCTAAAAAAAAAAACTGCGCGCAAATTAACGGGGACAAAAACACACGAAGACAGCACAGAAAACCCCGTTAATTTCCGCGCAGTTTTTTTTTAGATGCATTATTACCAACTCGCCCAAATCTCAACCCTTTTACATCGGATAACTTGGAAACCCGCTCAAAACATTTTAAAAGTGTAGCTTTTCTGTGTGGACTCAACACTCAAACCCTTCTATCCGTCTGGGTTGCAGGATGTGCCAGACTTTCCTGCATGCGAAAATTGTAAGAATAAAAGGCCCTGAACCTTCGTGTTTTAATACAAGGGCACTCATATCGGTCTTCCCAGGGAAATCGAGAAAACGGCCGCAACAGCACTCAACTGTCGTCGTCATGATTCCACAGCTCAGACGACAAGGACAGAAAGAAAAACGCAAGACAGGCGCTAAGTACGACCGGCGCATGCGATTCGCATGCGACTGATCCGCCAAAACCCGTCCTAACAATCAGTCGTAACGATCAGTCGCATGCGAATCGCATCCGCCGGTCGTTCACGTGTCTACCGCTTTAAACAAGTCCTCGCCAAAAACGAGCATCTGCAGTATCTGCGAGCTTCCAAAAAAAAGTGAAAGGTATGACATCATGAAAAGTATGTCATATATGTGGGCTTTTGTTTCCGTTCCATGGATGTATTATATATACATGGTTGTTTCGTCAATAAACTTTCAGCGCCTGTTTGGCGTCCTTTCTTTTATCTTTTTACTGGCCTAAAATAACGTAAAATTACGAGCAACAACAGTTGTAATAAACACGTTCGATTTGCGTGCTTGCAACTCCCATGTTAACAACGGGCGCGGATTTTGCTGCCTCAAACGCTCGCTCGAATTCGTTTTCGTACCGAAACGACCTGTACCGAACCGCCCTGTACCAAAATGTCCTGTACCGAAACGTCCGTGTACCGAAAAGACCGCACCGAAACGCCCTGTACCGAAACGACCAGGACCCCCGAAATGTCCGTGCACCGAAATGTCCGTGTACCGAAAAGACCGTACCGAAACGCCCTGTACCGAAAAGACCTAGACCCCCGAAATGTCCGTGCACCGAAATGTCCGTCCACCGAATTGTCTGCGCCGAAATTTCCTACACTGAAATGTCCGGATCCCCATTTGACTAAAATGCCACCTTTGAGCTGACACACAACGTTTTTCAAAACCATTTGATTGAAATGCCGTTTGAGACAAAAGAGCGCGACTATCGACCTTTAAAAATCTTCAAGGCCTTTGAAACGCGAAAGCTTGTACTCTCGCACCCAGTTTGTTAGTGCCGATTTGCAATTATTTGCGAGTAAAACTTTGTTATTAAAGAGCTCGCTCATAATCACTTTTCTTTTGTTTTTGTTTACTATCACTTGGTCGACTACTAGAAAGTAGCTTAGACTCCCAACACCAGTGTTACGAAAAAAAAAACTGCCTATGTTGTGCAAGTTTTGTGAGCCGCGGGATGACGTGCCTTCGAATATCTCTAAAAGTTCGTATGCACACGTTCTTGTGGGGTCGCAAATGATCGTCATTCAGCGGAATCAATGGGAAATTGGGTAGGCCCATTACCAATTGGTTCCTCTGTAGGACCCACACAACATGCATTGAAGGTAAACTTTTGGCTGCGACCTGTCTGGTTGGGAGGCTACAAATGAAAAGCTATAATTACACTGCAAACAATGGTACAATAAATGGAGAAGCCGATGTTTCACAACCAGCTTTCTTTCTCAGGGGTGACTGGGGTCAGCCTGCTGCCGCGTCCGATAGCATTTCAACGCGTTAGGTATCTCACAAAGCGCAGGCCATGCGCAGGCTGTCTAGCGCAGGCCATGCGTGTACACAAAAGTGAGAGTCCCAAGGTAGCGATTAAGGTATCGTGACGTTGTGCCACCAAGTTTTCGTTCTCGACGATGGCCGTCCCGACGAAGTCGTTTCTGTGGCCGGGTGCATGGCAGTGCTATAGCTATACATGCACCATGAGCTGACATAATCTCTTTACTGCACAACAAAGAGCCACCGAAGAAGCCCCCGAGGACACAATGACCAGTCTCATTCGCCCCAGTGTCGCCCATCTCAAGGAACAGGCTTGCTCCCTGCACCCTTCCGCGCGTCGCCGTCATAACTAAGGGCCTTAGTCATACCGATGGCGCCCCTTTCCAGGAATCGCTCCTTTTTCGCCCCGTTGGCCTCCGCGGCTACAAGCCGGGTATAATAACACTTCCGACATTGTTGGATGCAGACGTCTCCTCGCCTGCTCCCAGTATAATACGAAGGAACTTTTAATCGGCTGGTGTGGCGAGAGCTGCAACAGTTGTCTATAAGCTTTCGGCGCCCACTTTGCACAGTGGAAAAGCACAAATGGCACCCCCGACATAGGAGGCTGGTTCTCCAGCAACAACCCCCCCCCCTCCCTGGTCAATCCCCTTAGCAACGCCACTGTAAGTGCGATCGCTGATTATTTTTGACTAGAACCAGAGTCCTTCAATACACCGAATGCAACGACGACGGGGTGATAGAGAATATCAGGAAAGGCGAATGCACACGTGCTTTAATTAAAAGGCACTTTGGTTTCTTTCCTTTTTATTTTTTTCGTGACGGTTGAGGGGCTCATTAAACGCGGAAAGTTTGGTCTCTCTCTTGGTCTGTTTGTCAGCCTGTCTTTCTGTTCTTCGATTCAGCCGCCCGGCCAAAGTTAATGCAGAGGAGAGTTCTAAACAATTAAGTCCGCTGGCAATGTCAATACTTGTGATTATTGTTGAGCCGAAACAAAACATTAGGCATATTTGAAATAAAACACCAATACATAACATATATTTGCATTGTTCCTTAGAAAAATTCCAAATGAGTAGTCCTTGAGAACTTAATTATCTGTACGTATGCTGCAGAAAACATTATTACAAAGCATTTCCAACTTCTGATAAAACAAACAATGCAAACCCGCCGCAGCCCCTGCTAACAACGAAGCCGGGACGGAAGTGTGCGGCGATAAAAAGAGAGAGAGAGAGAGAGTAATTTATTGCATGGAAAGAAAACACAGAGAGGTCGGCCTGATCGTATAGTCTCTGACCTGCTACTTTGTGTGGGGGTGGGCAAGGGGGAAATAGCATAGATGGAGAGGGTGACAGGTATGACGAATATAATAGGTACCTTCCGTAATGCATTTCTAAAAACGCCTTATTAAGCACTTGCGTTATAAAAAAAAAAACCAACGCATACAAATGCGGAATGCCGAGAAATTGCCCTACATCATTTAGCGGTCTAAAAAGGCACAGGTTCCTTTTCCCGCGCAGTGGCCCTCATTTCCGCAGCCTTTGTCGTAGGGGATCCGCAAAGTGTGAAAATAAAATAGTTACTCTCACTGATTTTTGAAAAAAAAAGCGATAATAAGTCGTCAAAACACGACCGAGGAAATACGGTGATACTGTCACTGATTTGTTATATAAAATACTTTAGAAGTCGCTACAAAAAGAATAATGAACAATTAGGTTTTATAAATGCTACAAATATCCCAGCTAATATTCAACAAATAAACGGAAGTTTTTTTTGGCAAGGCCGCACAACCAACTGCTGGCCTGAAATAACGCGGAACTGCGAACAAGAACATCTGTAATAATTAGGTACGAATATTGTGCTCGCAACCACCACGTAAACAACGCGCGCAGCCTACAGCGCATGCCGGAATTCGCCTTTGTACCGAAACACCCGTGTCCCGAAAGGTCCGTGTCCCGAAACGCCCGTGTCCCGAAAGGTCTGTGCGCCGGAAAGAGCGTACCGAAACGCACTGTACCGAAACGTCCTGCACCGAAAAGACCGGAGCCGAGCGGGGCGGCTGCCGGCGGCCCGACAGCCGACCGCGGAGGTTATGGGGGCCGTAGAGGATGCAGGCCACTACGAGAGAGGGCACCACACGTTCCCACTCTCTAACCTGGCATCAGACTCCAGACAAAAAGTGCCCAGTAACATTTTTCTGTGAACCAATCACGTGGAATTTTATGGCGTCTTGAAGTTAACATACTGTAGTACTCAAATCCGGGAGAGCAATTGGATATCTGATCTTGCAGCGACACAGTGCTCGATTTAGGAGAGCCAAGTGGTCCATTTTTCAGAGACTGCCCATAGACGCCATTGACAAAAAGTTATATGCCCAGGTAACACGCATCGTTCGAGTTACATGATTGAAAATATACAGTAATGGAGAGTGAAAGCTGTTCTGCATACAACCGGGAGAGCAATTAGCTCACTGGTTTGGGTGAGGAGCTATTGATTTTTCATTTTTCGCTCCCTTCAGTTACGGAGCGTCGCGCCGCCACACGCCGACAGAAGGCGCTGCTCTCCGCGGAGGCGCTTGGGCAGGAATCCTGGGTTCGGTCGTCGACAACGTACCAGGCGAGGCGGGCACCCCTCTTATTTCTCAAGAAAATCGCCTCTGCGGCGCCCCGTCGGCCAACTGCAGCTTCTCCCGCAAATGATGAGCCACGGATGCAGCGTAACAAAAACACTTAGCCTTCTTAGCTTATTTTCCATCGCTGTTCACAGTGCGGAAACGTTTCAGTCTGCTCGCGAGTCGCGCACACAAAAAAAGCCGAGACTGGTGGCATCCGCATTGCTTTCATACTGCTCGGACCCTCCATTGACGTTCCCGGCATCGAACCCTCTATCACGCACTACGATCGCCTCGATAGGCGTAGAATCGCCGGTGAAGTGACGCGGGAAACACTGATTTCAGTTTGACACTACATAGGCCACAGGTCACCCAAAACATTGGTAATAATAAAAAACATGCAATGATGTGCACACGTTGTTTTCAAGGCCGAGATCTCTGTCTGCGGCCACTGCATTCAGTCCTCGCGTTAGTTTGCTGGTCTTCTCCGTAGGCTCGAAGGTCGTTCACCCGGAGGAGACGTTGCAGTGCTTCGCACATTAATCCAGGTTGGTTCCACAAGATTCGCAATGAGCGTCGGTTGGCGGGAAGGACCTCGCGTCCATTCGTGCGGCCCTATGTCCAGATCGACACAAAAATTTCGAGGACGCTACAGCTGTCACGATACACGACACGAACCGCCAGCCATTTTGTAAGGAGGCGTAATGGAGGAAGTTGAAGAGGAGGAGCTTGAGGCGTTGGAGTTTTTCATACTCCCATTGGGACAAATGTAGCATTCTCAGCCAGATACTACGTTTTAAGGGAAGGTACAATCGCGGTATATGCGCCTACTTACGGCGGCTCTTAGCCACCTAAATAAAGTGTAATTTTTCCGCCATCTTACTACCGAACGTGAGTGTAAGCACCCTTCCGTGAGGAGTTTCGAAGACGTGTTTCCGCAAAAAAACTCCCATTCAAGCTAATTTGTGTTCTGTGTGTACTAGAGTTCTGTCGGTACATTCATGGTTAACTTCCAGGTCTCTACATTTGTGTCATAAACATGCTCAGTTGTTTGTGATCGCGATTTTTTTTTTGTCTGGCACTTTCAGAACCAACAATAAGGTGACCCAGCCAATCAAGCTGAAAATGATTGAGTCTTCCCGGTTGAAGAACGCCGTTTAGGAACATTTTCAAAGAAAGGGCAGCCCTTCAACACGTACAGGCAGAGTCGGTTTACAACCGCTGCGCACTGCCCTCGGGGGCAGTCGCCTGTGCAGTCGTCACGAGGCGAGAATAAGAAAAGATTCCATTTAGAACCGCTTACAAAAAGCCGGCCACTCGGCGATATAACGCTGCCTCATACCTGTAACACACGGGAACGCTAAATCTCCTTTAAACTAAACCCCTTTTTCCACGTCAAAAGGCATTTTGTGGAAAGGAGTGGCGCTCCTGACACACAGTAACCCCCGATCTCCGTTATGTAGTTCCCGCAACTGACAAGCGAATGAAGCGGCACTAGCAGTTCTGTGAAAAAGCATGCACAATAAGAAAGATAGAGTGCGGCTAATAGATCTTATTTATTATTTTAGAGAGGAATAGTGCGTTCTGGGATTCTTTAGAAAAAATAAATATGTAATTTCACATATTTGTATTAAACAGCAACGATATAGTGCTTGTTTCGCCTATGTTCCATGCCTAATCTGGCAACAGTGGGTGATGTTTACAATAATACATTACGATTGGGCTTGTTTGGTGCAATTTAATTTTATTGCTATTTGAAGAATTTATGAAAGTAATATGAAATCGCATTTGGTCTCATTAAGTTCTCACAAGCTTATGACTTGTAAACGCCTGCTTGCGAGGCTGCGCCGCTAGCTGCTCCTTTTCGTCCGGGAAAGGAGATAGTGAACACCCCCTCAGGAAAATGCCCGCTGCGGAAAAGGAGATTCTCCTTTGTCGTGTGTCACCGAGGCGAATGCCGTTGCGGTAGCAGTCCTTCTCTGCAAAGGCCTTTTAAGCGCCCGTGTTTCAGGGGTATCAGACTATTTTGCATTGCCGAGGGGCCTTTACAAACGGTTCTAAGATGCCAGGGTTCCGTGAGCTTGTGTTCCCTGGAAAGGTAGTCCGGTGTAAGAAACAGTCGCTGACTGCTGTCTCTGGAGAAAGGGCCCGGCGGGACGGCGTGCATGCTAGTTAAGGGAAATCATCTAGGTGAGTGAGCACAGTTCCGAGCATAAGTTGTTACAGAATTCAACCCTGGCATGCGCGATTATAAAGACACGCCAATCACACCGTTTCCATTCACGCACATCATTAATAGCCCGTATCTACGCTCAGAAGGAGGCCCCAAGAAATTGAAAATATTTAAATTTAAAGACGTTCGGAACGTGAAGTCTTTTATAAGGCGCTAAACAAATTGCTCAGTGGCGCTTACCATTTCAACAGGCCTGATTTGGAGGGAACGCTGATGAAAAGAAACAATTAGGCTGATTTAAACTTTCAAATAAACGTTCAGAAAATTGGCCTCTAGAGAAGTTGTGATTCACAAAGCGAAAACCATGGCGATCATCAAAACAATGTGTTATAGCAAGAATGAAATAAAAAAAAACATCTTTGGGGGTAAGAAATGCGAAATTGAAAGTAAAGAAATGCCACAAACAGAGCGTGTAAAGTCAGTTAGAAGTTTGTGTCAACTAAGCGATTGGGTGACATGTTCAGTGTTTACGTTGTAAATGTGGTGTGTATGTGTGTCGCTACAGAACCTTGTGGCGGCGTATTTAGGGCCGAGAAGGGAAACATCACAAGCCCGCAGTTCCCACGGGTCTACCCACCATATAAGAGGTGCACCTACGAAATTATCGCTCCTCCTTCACACTGCATCAACCTCTGGTTCACCCATTTTATACTAGAGTCTAACGTAAGTCATGGTATCTATTTATTCTAATTTTTCATAACGGGCACCATGGTATTTCGGTATTTTATTTGCAGTATATGTCGCTGCTGTACATCACACCCATTGCAGTGCATGTGGATGAGGCATTTTGCTTATATTGAGTCTCAGTGCAGTTCATTGTTGCTTTTTAACACACGTACATGCTATAAAATACCGATAATATATAGCTTAGTCGGTGTTTTAAAAAAGACGATAACGTTAATCCGGCCATCCCATAACTTGGCTTTACTACCTAAAGTACAACGCCGCCCCCCCCCCCCCCACTTCCCGTCCCCTGAAAAGAAACACTATAGCAAATCATTCTAGGCAACCCTCGATTTACAAATTATGTTTATTCTGCTTTTCTTGGTTGTTTACCCAAGACAAATCTAATAGGGGGACAGCACATGGCGCAAGTGTATTTGGAAATGTGTTCATACTTTTCCCGCATAAGGTTAGTCGTACCAATCATGTTAACCTGCCAAACATTGATAGCCCGGCTGTGTTGGTGCCCTGGCCCCCCCTCCCCCATCCTTCTTTTATAGCAGTATATCAGTGCGAAAAAGATGTAAGAAAATCGTTGGAATCAGTTGGCTCATTCTTGATATAAAATAAACTCTCGAAGACGAGGTTTTCATCAGTAGCTTAGCTGGTAGAGAAACCGGCGGATAAGCCGATGTAACCCATGAATATTTTTTAGTCCCTACAGCACAGTTAGGACGCCGAGCCACCATAAAACAGGCAATGCACCACATGCGCTATAGAAAGGCTTATTTCGCTTACCGACCTGAAATCACTAAGAGGGCAATATGGTAGATAATGAAAAAATTCGGGCTAACGCATTGCTAGGATTCTACTGAGCGCGTATGCAAGTCCTCGCCGTGGTTTTGAGATGTGGCTTCTGCAAAACGGAAGAATTTCAGAAAGATAAAAAACTAATAAGAGTACGGTGTACCGATTGGTATGCTATGCGAAGAGCGTGAATTTTTGCATTTTGCATAGCCCAAAGCAACATGCAAGATTGTGTTTCAGAACTGCCTCATTTAAATCATCTGCTTCAGGGTATATGGCTTGCTTTTATAGTACTGTAACTTTGTCTCTGTATGCAGACAACTTCAGATTTTGGAGCTTAGAATGAAGTGCGCAAACGCAGCAACATATTCATATAATATAATAACGCTAGTAACCAGATTGACAGTTCGCAACGCTGAATAATAGGCAAGCCATGTGCCCACCCTCGGCAGTGGATATACATATCTGAATACTGTGAAGATTGCGTAGGCAAAGTGAAGGAAACAATTCGTCGAAACGACGGATGTTAAACAACAATGAGTTATCAACGCAAAAGAACAATACGTAAGCAATAGCGTCGAGTAATAAAAACTAAGGCTTTTATTGTAGTGAAATGCAAATGAACACTTGTAGTGCATTGATAAAAAAACAACTGTACCATTTCTCGGGGCATTGTCATTTTAAACGGACTACCATCCGTTTCGGTGTTTCAATGAAAAAGGATGGAAGAGCACCTTGAGGCTTATGTGTCGCGAGTTGTCTAGAATTTGTGTTTTGATACGAAATACCGCTAAGGACTTTCTGTGTTTTGCAGAGTAATTGCAGTTTAGACCGCGTGCAGATCAACAGCACCACGTATGGAGGTACAGTCCATCAGTATACACCCGCTTGTGGTTCGAAAGCCCCGAGAAACATTACCTGCGAAGGCAACAAACTCCGGCTTGAGTTTATATCGGACCACTACAAAGAGTTCAGCGGCTTTGCGGCGGACTACAACATGGGCAAGTTATTTGTTTATTCTTTACAGGTTATACTTACTGCTAGAGTTATGGTTACTGCTAAATAATATTTACGGCTATTTTTATTCTTGCACTATTTCTTCTTGTTAGGTCATCATCTAAACCCAAGCAGGCACATAGTTTTGGTGTTTTATTGATCTTTTACGATGAAGATATCGGCCTTCATGGCCACCCATAGACCCATTTTAAACATTCTGCATCCCATCTGCGTAATGCCTTTCTGAGTGGTCACATATAACCCCTGCACAAATAGTCCAGGACAAACGTTGTTCTGTATATTTATGCACAACCAGTGTGGCGTTACACCAGTTTGGTGTCGCACTTACTTTAGCGAATCCGCTTTGTTAGAGCTCACACGTGGCTAGAAACACTCCATACGCTATAAATAAAGTCCGAATAAATATATGTTCCGCATCTCCCATTCGAGATGCTTGGCGGGGAAAGAGGCGTTATATACCAGGGTGTCGAACCGCAATGTTTTCGCGTTCAGTTTGTTTTCGGGTTCAAACCTTTCGGATTCGGTTCCGGGCTCAGATCCGGAGCACCATTCCTTTATTCAAACCGGTTAAAAGCGTTCAAATGAGTTCGGAGAAAAAAAAACAGGCGTGTTTTTTCTGCTAAATTTCTTGACCTCGGTTTATCTTTCCTTGTCACGTCGGTGCAAAACAGTCATAATGTAGGTTTTTGCCTTGGCCAACCTAAAGAAACGCTGGAAAACTTTATTAAACTATTGTTTAAATCTTGAACGCTTGAAGAACGTAGTCAACCAACACATCCAGTACTTAGATTAGAGGTCGCAATGTACCTCATACAAAAATTATTACTCTATGTCCTTCAGATAACTTGGAAACTAGCTTAAAATATGTATCTTTCCTTCCCGGTCTCGGATTTATTCGATCTCTGGAATGGCGTCATTACAGCGGTGTAGCGGTTATTTGCCGGGTCTCCTTAAGTTGCTGCAAAGAACGCCTTTTATAGCCACTTAAAAAGAAAGCCCTGGCACAAAAGTGAAGCATAAACGGAAGGCGTATCCGCAGCGACGGGCAAATCTCGCCGTTACGCTCCGGGCTGGCAACACTTACACCTTTTGCAGTTCTTCCAGATGCAAAAGAAAAAGTAAAAGTGTTTATCAAAATGGTTGAAGAGTTCCTATGACAGTAAAATCCACTGAAAAATATTTTCTGTGGTACGTCAACGATTACAACACTAACTGAGCGAAATAAAAGGTTCGCTTTAATTGTGTGATTGTAAAATTATTGCTACTTATGGCCCAATGCGTATTTTCGATAATTCGTTTCGTTCATTTTTTAATTGATATTGACTCGTAACCCTGCAGTTTTAGACCCCGCAGTTGTTTTCTTGAGGAAACAAATAAGTTGGTTGACTATTACAATAGTCCCTAATGCGAAATGTGAGTGCAGCGATGGCGCATAGCTGCTGTGTCTCGGGAAATGATGGCATCATCATAAAACACACGACGGCGGGCACTATACTCTGTCGACATCTCGTAGCACGTCTCCGCCGGAGATCACGCCTCTCTGAGGTTTCGGAATTCTGCCCTTCTACTGACACCTTCATCATACTTTCACCCTCCGCTTTCCTGTTCGCTCTATCTGAGGTGGCACCTTTGTTTTTCTCGGTTACAAAAAGGCCACCACAGCGGGGCTACGCGAAACCACGGGAACCGGCGCTCTAGTGCAGCCCTTTAACGCATGGCTCGATGAACCCGCCGCTGTGGCACCTTGGGATCCACTCTCCTGGTCGACCAGTGGCGGGCCGTAGCTCG
Organism: Haemaphysalis longicornis; assembly: GCF_048455015.1. NCBI lineage: Eukaryota > Metazoa > Arthropoda > Arachnida > Ixodida > Ixodidae > Haemaphysalis > Haemaphysalis longicornis. The sequence goes on along the minus strand of NW_027526385.1, from coordinate 192,854,001 downwards.
TCTCTAAATAATTCATTGTCGCTGCAGACTTCTGGAAGGCAAACTTGTAGCCACCTTGTCAGTGGGAAGCTCCCCGGTGCCACCGACACCCCCCTTTTTGCATCCTCGCCTGAATCTTCCAGCAAGGGGCAGCCTCCCTGCAGGCTGTCCATTGGCACGTGTTTGCAGAGCTAACGTGCGATGCAAACAATACAAAGTAAGACACGCGACATCAGTGTGTACAATGAAATGAGAAGCAAAATCAGAACAGCAGACCGCAATGGTTAAACAACAAGAATCGACAGCGTGCAGAAGCATGCCATTGAACGGCAGGAAAAGCAACGCATGTTCCAGCAAACTGTGGCAGCTTGGATAGAAGGAGACTCTTCAGGAATTTGCGCCCCACTCTAGCTTGAGAGGGGCAGCCAAAGATAGTTCATTACAATCGGATTGGCGGAGTGAATAGGAGTAAATGTCATCACACAAGAACGGTTGGTCACTGGCTCGTTCGGTGGTAATCCAACGGTGAAGAATACGGACGTGGTACAAGTAAAAGTAGGGACTCAAACCAGAAGCTCGGAAACTGTTATTAAAGCCCTGAAAGTGTAAGTGATATCCCGTACCTGTCTCCCGGGACGAAGAAATAAAATCAGTGAAAAATGAAGAAATTGCAGTTGGAGATCGCCGAACAAACGAACAAGACAAGCACGGAAAGTACGATAGGTTTGCTAATTATCTCTTATTTCTATAGATAGTTTTTCACGGGACAAATAAGAAGAATAGGTGACAAAATATTGGCCGCGGAGACAACGCTTGGATGGATAGTTCAAGTACCATGCCAACAAAAGAAGCCGTAACAACACAAGTAACAAAAGAAAGTAACAAAAGGACAGGCAGTGTGGGTACTTCACAGTCAAGCTGCTGAGAAGGGGATTGGTGACAAATTGCAGGCAATTTGTAGTTTCCAGTCGATCGGTCTAGCATTGAAACATGGTCAAACAAGTTTCGAAGAGAAAATCCTGGAGCGGTTCGGGAGGAAATAACCAAGAAGCATTGGCGCTACTTGGTAGGTCTACCATGGAAAGAAAACGTGAACCTGGACACCAAAAAATAAATCGCAGCAAAAAGGCTATTACAGCTAACATCCGGGGCTTTAATAGAGTAATTCTCTTGTGAGATACGACGAGGAGATATCAGAATACTTCACCCCTGGTGTAGCCGAAACAGTTAAAGAGGAAACAGGACGAGCGAACTATCTTTACAACTATATGCCTCACCACGCAGTAATTCGGGAGGACCATGTGACAACAAAATTACAGTCGTTTTTGACACGTCGGCAAGCTCGATAAAAAACAGATCGGTCAACGACAACTTGGAAGCAGGAACGAGTTACGACGAATACATAGTATCCATGTTAATAAACTTCCGGAAGGAAAATATAGCACCAACCAGAGACTTAGAAAAAGTATTTTTGCAGATAAGCATGAATGAAGACGACCACGAACCTTGTCGTTCTCGACGGCGAAAAAACGACGACCAGCGCAGAAGAACGGATAAAATTCAAGCATGGAGAATGGCAAGAGGGCCATTAGAAACCACATTTGCAAGAACAACAGGACACCTACAAGTGGCTATTTATATCGACGACAGTATACTCGGAGCGGCCATAATCGACGAATCCATCAAATGGTACAACGAGACAAAAATAGTGTTTCGGAGTGGGGGAGGATTTTGCCAGAATCTTATCAGAAGCTTTATACCACCATGCGCCAGATCATCGGTAGGGTGACAGCCATAGCAGAAGAGCTGCGAACCTTAGTGACAGAGGTGTTAAGAGCGTTAAATATTCAACCCTTAACCTAAGTGCACAGCAAGCCTGGCGAGCCCATACTAACCAACCATGCGGAAATTGTCGGAGGAACACGACAGCTCAACGATAAGCGAGTCATGCTCGCTATAATCGAACAAGCCTGGAGAAGCCGGTGTCAGATCACAAGGACTTGATGGACACGATGACATCGAGAGTACCTGAAAGAAGTCGGAGCAACACTACGCACAAACACAACGACCGGGAAAACCATGGAAGAAGGCGACATCGTGCTGCTGAGAGGCACCGGTCAGGGGACGTTCCACGAAATGTGCAGAATCGAGAAGTATCAAGGACGTGACGGTGTGAAAAGAGTGTGCCAAAGGCAAATCAAGAAGGAGCTGATACGGCGTTTTACAAAACACGTTTACCCGCTCGAGAATTGCTTCCAATAAGCACGCCACAAACCCCCCTAGCGCACTTTTGGAAGTTGGGAATCTGTTAATATCATCATCATCTTCCGTGAATAGGAAGAAGATCAGCTCCTCGAAGCGAGTGCGCGATCAGTTCCGTCAGCCAATAAAGAAAGAATGCACACGGTTCCCCGGCCTTTCTGGTGTTTACAAGCGGGCTGTCTCTTTAGCGGGCAGTAAAGCCTGCGCGCCCGCCATCTTTTTTGTACCATCAAATGTCTACGCGCGCACGCGCGCACGCACCCGTATTTTTGCACAATGGGGCAGAAAAATTCGAATCGGAATTTATTTTGTTGATCTTCTACGCTTTTCATGCACTCATAGTTTCAAGGGTGCTTTCAACGGAATAATCAGCGGTGCTAGAAGTCGAGAACTCTCCGGTTTCGGCGCTCCGCTCCGCCTGTCAAGCGTGGAAGGTGGCGTTTAGAGCGATTTCCTGCTGCTCATCATTTATCTGTTAACCGACGGGTAAAAAGAAGGAACGGATATAATGACTCACTGGACGGCGTTTTTAATACGGCATTGGATAGGGAACACCGGCGATCGCAACTAGGTAATGGCACTTCAGCGACAGGTGACAGCGATTGGCTTCTGCTAAAGATAATAGCTTAATAAGTCACAAGCAGCAGTAATGGTAACTCGTAATGGGAGAGAGAAAATGAACGTTAATAAAATCGAGGAAATGTTTCAGAGAGGCGTCCTTGAGCCTTGAGCTAGGGCCGACTCGACAGCCGTTTCCAATCAAGCGCAGCTGATCTTCGACGCCGGAGCTGGCCAAGGCCTTCTCCGAAATTTGTATGGAAAGGTGGAAGTTGGGTGCACCCGGGGTAGACTTGTCGCAGCCACCTAAAGTGTGTATGAGGTTCCCAGGCTCTCCACAGAAGCAGAGAAGTTGAAAGAATTGTGGCCGGTCAAAATGGTGGTTTGGTGGGGGGTGGGAAGGTGTTAACCCTCAGGGCACGGAAAAATTTTTCCTGGTTAATAGATAGCGATTTGTGCGGGACGAAATAAGTCCTACGGGAGAGCCTACACAGCTGAGTAATTTGCTGGTATGTGACTTCAGGATGTATGCGCTCGGGCTCGGCTTCATCAGCCTTGGCTCGACCTGTCAATCTCGAACCACGAGGTTGAAGGTCTCGTTGCGGGGGATGCCGCTTTGAGCTGGTGGCCATGCAATCTTGACTGGTCTCAGTGGTGGTCTCTGATTGATTATTCCAGGTGTTGTTACATGCAATCAACCGATGAAAAAGTTGCGGCATGCCGGCTTAGATAATATGTTATGACAGTTTTCGCGTGGCTCTGGCTAAGCGTACGCGCTGTCACCACTTAATCGGCTAGGAGGGGACTGTGTATTGGAAATGACATGCTACACCTGTTTAAGGCTACAAAACTGTAGCAGAATGCAAGTGGGCGAATTGAAAATTGTTATCGGATGTCCTCAGCATCAAACTAGTCGATCGCTCCTCATTTATTTCCGATTAGTTGCTTCGTGCAGTCCTACTTCTTATATACCCTGTCGGAAAACCCCGCGTTTTCCAGCATTAGGAGAGCGGTGGAATACGCCGGAAAGAACGGAATACACTGGAAAACGCCGAGCCGGACGACAGCAACGCGAGGACCGCATTTTCCAGCGTTAGGAGAGCGATGGAACACGCCGGAAAGAACAGAAAGCACTGGGAAATGCCGTGCTGGACGACATCAACGCGTTAGTTTGCTGGAAAGCAATAACACGGCAACGTTGCCTCTGGAGACAGACTGCGATTCAGATAGGGCGAACGGGACGGTACGTTCTCCCGGCGCAGCTGCTTGGCAGGACACAGCAATGCCGTGCGCCGGTTACGTGGTCGACTGGTTGTAATCCAGCGCCGCGATCGACGCAGATGCTCCGAAACTTCGTGTTTGCAGCCCCTGCGTTGCCGCAAAATCCCACTTTTTTAGCGTGCGCTTCGCGGAAACAATGCTCCGTGCGAGCGACGATCATATCGTTCAGTTGCATCGCAAGGGTCTGTCGTGATGAAACTTTGTTGTATTGCTGCCATTAGCATTCCGGTCGTATGTGAAAAAACCTTCGCTACAGATTTGCAGTTAACAACGCAACTTATCGCAAATCACGGTAATGTTGGAACATCTAAGCGTAGCCCGCTAACCAAACTAATAGATAAATAAAGCACTTCACAAATTCTTGAGGTTGTTTGAGTGAATTTGAATTACATATCTTGTACCGTGCACAACATTTGATGAAAGAATCAGAAAATAAAAGTAGCATTTTTTAGCGAGCAACCTGTTTACGTTACGGAACCATGTGTGCAATCAAGCTCAAATAGTGAAAATAAGATATTAAAACCAGCTAACCAGTTACTGCTACCGGTGTTAAGAGAAACAGAAATGGCTTCAGTGAACCATTCCATTTCCAAGATTTGTTAAAAAAGAATGAACGCAGAAAGAAAGAAAACTCCCGCCTTCGCTCCAGCCCGGCCGTTCGGAAGAAAGTCCGGGGATGCACCATCACTACCGAAAGCCTGTCGCCTGACAGCACTTCCGGGGCGGGGAGCCAACAATACGAACAATCGAGAGGGGTGAGGAGGGGTCGCGGCGCGGAACAAGTTTTTGTGATCGGCCGGGGAGCACTTTGTTCCTCCCTGCTTTTCGCCTTTCGGTCAAAATTCGTAGGTGGCTGCGTGGCTGAGTGGCCCGTCCACATTTTACATCGGTGCTGTCCCTAGGTGAAGTTACGCGTAACTTTTTTGTAAAAACTTGCATCGGATGTCTCCGAAAAGTGTCAGTAGCAACATATGAAGCTACAAAAGCTGTGGTAAAAGCAAGAACAGTGGTGCGGATTCCAAGCATCTCGAAGTGAGGACTCCTCTAGCAACGACAAACCGTGGATTATTGGCAATTTGATGCGAGTGGATACGACGACTCTCAGAGGCAGCGTGATTTGCAATACGTGCGATGTGCTTCGACGATCGACTGAAATTGAAAAGACCCCTGCGGGACTTGGGCAGGTATCGTGCGCGCGTACTCTTCGAGATAGTGCTGCCCCACGGAGACGTGCGCTTTTCGTCGCAGGATACCCTTCCAGCCCTTGCTGTACGAATGCATTGTCGACGGATCACTGTTCACCAAGGCAAGGAACCCGGCTAAGGATTGACTTTCCATTTTAATTCTCACGTTTTCCTGTTAAAACAAAAGAAGTTCAAGAAATATGTGTTTACTTGTGTTTTAGTGGCCCTAAAGATATAAGGAACGAATTTTCGAACGGTTACTGTCGATGCTGGTTTAATATTTTTTTTACCCGGGAGAACAGATTTGCTTTAAGGAACAGATTGAGCGCTACTGACGGAACGCGATGATGAAACAATGCATTCGGCAGGGCGAAATCAGCTGAAAAGTGCCCAAATGAGACTGGCTAACTTCTGTAGCGCTACTTAGATTTCCCCGAAGGAAGGGATTCTGTATTTAAGCCTTTATTCGCATCACGTACACAACGCATACATGACGCTGGAGGCCCGCGGAAAAAGCTGTCATAAAGGCAGCTTGACAAGGCCGCAGGCCCCCGCATTAGCAGCTTTAGGCAGTGGTCAATAAGATCATAAAATTGAACATAAAAAGTATAAACGATATAAAACGCACTCCAATAAAAATTGGGGGGACAAAAGCGAAGCAACACATTCAAATTTACCGGTATGGCATTACAAAACTCGGGAATACAAGCCACATGTGCCGAAACATTACACACGTATAAATAACATCATATCAAACAGTTCACAACAAATTACGCCGGTAACAAAGCTAGGTGCACAAATGTTTCTTTAAAAAAACACTTTTATTCTGATGACAGTAATCCAGTTAATAGTTGTGCAGCAAGAGGTGCATACGTATAGTAGCAAAAAGATACGGTTGGTGAGACGGTTTTTCTGTTTTCGTTTTTCAGTTTCCAAAGTACTCGCGAAGTTTCCTAAAAGTAATTTTTTCGAGTTCGATCTTTCCCTGAAGCAGTGTATTAAGCACTCTTGGCAGCCGGTTTTTTAACATTTGTAGTCCGCATGTTGTCCTACATGTGTCAACTTTCCATCTCTCGAAATGTCGCGTGCTATATGGGGTAGAGTGTTCTTTTAGGTTTGCTAGCTGGCTTAAAAACCCGGTAATATTTTTCAGGTCTTGTTTGTACTGTTTGCATAGGCGGTAATCATAAGTCCAAGTAACAGGCAATACATTATAGGTGTCAAATAAAGGTGCAGAAGGAAAAATGTGCCGGGACATTGGCGACAGCGCGCAAAAACCGTTTTTGGAGAATGTACAACTTTTGTAGATTTGTCTGTGTCGTTGAGGCCCAGATTGAATGACAATATTTGAGCCTGGAACAGAATAAGGTGTTGTATAGTAACATCATTACATTACGTGGCAGTAAACTTGCGTTTCTGTACACGAGTCCGACTATTTGTGAAAGTGACTTTGCCAAGCCATTTATATGCTTGTCCCAGGGCATGGCCTCGTGAAACATAACACCTAATGTTTTTATGCAGGGAACTATTTCAACTGGGTCTGATTTCAGAAAGAGACTTTGTTTTATTGTTATGTTTTTTTTCGAGCGTGAAATAGTACTGCCTTGGTTTTCTGGACATTTATTTTTAGCAGGTTTTCTTGTGTCCACTTTTGAAGTTTGACGAAGGTTTCGTTGGCGTGAAGAATAACTTGATCAGTTTCTTTTGCTGACAAGAACATGCTCGTGTCGTCTGCGTAGATCACGAATTTTATTTCTGGAGCTATACCGGTGATATCATTTATGTATAAATTAAAAAGAAAAGGCCCTAGAATGCTGCCCTGCGGCACGCCACAGGAAACTGCTAAAGGATCAGAGTAAAAGCCCTCTATATCTACAATTTGTTTCCTATATTGTAAGTATGATCGAATTAATGAGGCAGCCACACACCTAAAACCATATTTCTCCAGCTTTCTGATAAGGAGGTCATGATTAATAAGGTCAAAGGCCCTTGAAAAATCAAGAAATATGCCTAATGTGGTATTTCCTTTTTCGATATTGTCTAAAATGTACTCTTTCTGCGTAAGAAGTGCGGACTCAGTGCCAAAACCTCTACGGAAACCATACTGGCTATCAGTCATGATGTTATGTTTCCGTTCAAATTCCAAAAGACGCCTGAGAATATTTTTTTCAAATGCTTTTGATAACACAGGTAGTATGGAAATAGGTCCGTAGTGTCCCATGTTGTTCTTGTCGCCTTTCATATACAGTAGTTTTACACGAGCAACTTGCATTTGGTATGGAAATACAGCTTGTTCAAGGCATAAATTGAATACGTAGCCTAAACAGGGTGCAAGGTAAGAAATGACGTGTTTCGTAGGTTTAACTTGCATTCTGTCAATATCGATAGCACTGCTATTATTTAGGTTTTTTTACTACCTCTAGAACTTCGGCTTCGCTGACAGGATCCAGAAAAACTGAGCTGCTGTTGTAATACACATTATGTAGGTCATTATTTACGGTCAATTGGTTAGCGATGTTCACAATATGGCTATTAAAAGCACTGGCTAAGGCTCTGCCTGACAGCTTGATGCCATTATTCTTTATTTCACACACTGGAACTGTGCTAACATTATAGTTTAACAATGAGTTCAGATTTTTCCATAGAGCATTCGTACATTTGGACGAAGAAAATAAATTATTGAAATACTGTTTCTGCGCTTTTTTTATCTCCTTATATAAGCGATTACAGTATGTTTTAAACTTCTTCAGTGCGCCTGGTTCTTTGCTCTTGACAAACTTACTGTACATTGTATTTTTCTCCCGTATTTTTGCTGCTAGATCGTGGCTTATCCAGGGTTTACGGATTTTTCTGTTTTGTTTTACCTGTATTTAAGGAAAACAATCTGCATATATGGGTTTGAGGATATTATATAGCTCTCCGTAAGCTTTGCAAGCATCCACTTTTTCGTACACACTGTCCCATGATACTGTGGAAATTTTTTCTGCAAATGTCGAAAGGTTTTGTGGTGTAACACGCTGTAATACAGTTGCAGGTAAATTTTTGTTTGTGTTGACTTTTTTTCTTGGTAACAGCCGTGCGGGTTTGTACTTACATGGCGATTAAAGAAAAAATGCCTAGCGCGAGCACCGGCCACGCTATACGCTGGAGACGGCGTGGTCTCCGTTGTGTTCCTGCGTTACGTTCCAGCGCGCGCCGGATCCACGCGTTTCCGCGTCCGGCTTGTTCCAGCGTCCAGGGTCCGGCGCGCTGCAGCGTTTTCGCGTCCGGCGTATTTCAGCGTTAGGTAGCGGGTTTTCTGATAGGCTATGCTTGATATAAAATATGCATTTGGCAATTATTTATTACCTTCACTGCGCGATGTCAATATTACGCTTGCAAGAACATAGCAGCATAATACGCACGTAACGAAAGACATTTTGCGGAATTCAGGTGGTCATCACATTAAAAATTTCCGGCTATTCTGTGCGCAACTAAATTTCCTGATTGGTCGAGAGGGGAGAGAGCCGCGAAATTTCATAATGCCAATATCTCAAAAAAATTGTGGCTGTTCCGACCCTGTTCTACCTTAACCAAGGGAAGTCATCAGTCACCAGGGGAACATTTTCATTCAGAAGGAAGGAATCTGCATAGGTTCATCTGTCCCGTTATTGTAAGTGATATGCTTCTAGCTCGCTATGACAGAAGCCCGATGGCTGCTGTAAAGCCGACAAACACGACTAAAATGTATCGGTACGTGAACGACTATCTTGTTATGTATCAATTGACTGATGAACACCAGAAAAAAATTCCGTTGGTCTAATTTTTGAGGTGTTTCAGCAAGAACTAAAGGGCCTGCACTTGACGAAGGAAATACCAGATGACAATGTTTTACGTTTTTTAGATCTCACAATCAATTTCAGCCCTGAGCAAGTATGGTGTCGTTTGCACCCCACTCGCAAAAGGCTCTCTTGCCTTTTAGTTCGGCCCACTCAAGGATAGTAAAAAGAGGGGTGGTCACTTCATGTTTGAAATCGGCATTCACCAGGTCGTGCGAGCACCCAGCCCAACAAAGTTTTGACGCCCAAATGGTGAAGCAGCGGGTTATCAGCCTCCGTTTTTATCCAGCATCTCTGAATCCCTGTTACGGTATCTCGGGAAACAAAAACAGAACAAGTCGTTACTTAACGAAGAAAATGAGCGTGCAAAACGCCGCAAAACCGTCAGTCCTTACGTGCATCAGGCATCGCACAAAGAGTAAAGAATGCCGATAGAGGGGACGCAAAAGTGCTTATGTCCGCGCAGAACAAACTAAGCAAGCCCTGTGCGATATTGAATAAGGTAGGCATTAAGCCCAACCCATGTAAGATTAACCACAAAACGAAGTACGTAGGCTGCCGTATGAATGTCGTTTACGATATCCCTCTGGATTGCAAACAAAGCTACGTGGGTCAGACGGGAAGAAGTATTATTCTACGGCTCCAGGAGCATGCAAATTCCCTAAACGCGAACGTAGGTGGTCACCTAGGTGCGTACTGTCGCTAGTGTAAGTGCCAAACAAATTTGATCAGTTCCGTATTATTCGAAGAAATGCAACCACACACGTGAACTTTTTGAAGCCTTTTGCATTAGTCAGAGGGGCGATACATGTAAAAGCAAACCTTCGTGCTTCTGTATGAAAATAAAAATCGCGTATCTTTCAAATGTGTAACTGGACCTTACTCATCGATGACCATGTGACAATAACTTGTGTAATTTCCTCCTCCCTTGCTATCTGTAATTTCCTTTTTTCCTTTCCATTGTTTTGTAGATGTGTACATAAGCCGCCTGCAAGCAATAAAACTTGTTTGTTAGTCAGCGCCGCGTGTTTGTCTTCTACTCTACGTCCTGTCCATTGTGCTGTTCCTTACATTTTTAACCCACGCACTCACTCCTCTAATCTAAATCAACCAAAACATCAATACCACTAATTCACATTAGCTCACCAACTCATCTTATTAATCCACCAATGTCTATCCACCAATCTACATTAATCGAGTTTATTCCATATGCGCCCCAAAATATTCAGGTTGAGCAGAATAAAGATGGCATGTAAACATGCGTCTTCTTTAAAAGTGGACATGAGAAGGCCCCAAAATGTTCTTTTTTATTTCTCAGGCCCTCTTAGAGCAGTGAACAAGTGGCACAATGACATGTACAAGAAGAATCGGTGGTGCCGTAGACGACGGCGAGTGTTTGCACATCACTGCTGTTTTCACATAACTGCGTATTCAAACTAAATTAACTGGAAGATATGGATGTAATATTGATGGTTCAGGGGTGCATTCGATGCATCAAGGGGTCAGGGATGCATTCGAATTACCGACACATTGTAAAACTTTACAATATTATACACCATGAACCTAGCAAGCATAAAGAATAAGCCAGTTTATGCCACCTCAAAATATTCGTTTTAACTTAAATTATTCTAAATGCAAAAAAAAATTGGGGGAGATGGGCAGTATCCAATGCAAACTGATAGCGTACACAGACAACTCTACAATAAATTTAGGGTGTTAATATTAGAAGAACCTGATGGGCTGTGGGACTACCGGCCATGCAAAATACTCAGTGGTTCTGTCGGGCGATGTGTAAAAGTAACGTCAGATGCAAGGTGGGGCACCATAATAGAAAACTAGAATTTACAGTATTGAATCCCCGGAAGAGGTTCGTAATAGTTCCTTCGATTCTTTCCGGTTTCGGTTCGACACCCTGCTATATACACGCGCAGATCCTTTTCTCCACCCTGTACTCGCCATATGTAATAATATACAGGAATTACACTAGTTTATAACGACCTCTTCAGCGGCAGCCAGGCGCTGCCAAAGTATGTGCTGGTCCCGTATACCCATCGGCCAACGACAACTGCAGGGCAGTGGCGTATAGGATCTTTTGTAAAATAGTATGCGAGCGAAAACACGTGGGCATTGTCAATAACACAACATAACAAAACTTTATTGCAGAAGGTGGACACGTCGGTCGGCATGGAGAATAAAGGAAGGGGGGAGAGGGGGTGGGCGGAGTTTAGAGGTTACATTCGGCTGTCGACGCCTGAGGAGTGCGCGAACTCCCACAGAGAGAAGAGCGTCTGCTGGGTACAGTTGCGGGTTGAAGCGGCGTTGTCCAGTCCACAAGCCGCAGGATGCCGGGCGGGAGACCCATTGATCGGAGCGCTTGAAGGCCGGTGCACTCTCACAACATGTGGTGTACAGTGGGCGTGCCTCCTGTGGAGCAGGAGGTGCTGGATACTGCGGCGACATGCTTTTGATCCTAGAGAGGATGCTGGTGACGTTATGGCAAAAAGGCACGCAACTTCGCCCACGCATCATCGGTTAGCACGGCACGGGCTTGTGCAGAAGAACGTATGAGCCCCGGGTCAATACAATAAGAAGGGGAGTGGTATCCGGTGAAACCGAATTCCGCAACGACTGCTTGGAGGCGTACCTGGCGGCAGCCTTTGCTTCTGAAGGGTCCTGGTTTTATTGTGCGAATGGACTTGTAACGCCTGGCTGGAGTGGAGTTAAAAGTGTTCGCTCGTGCGCACGTAAGCGGTCTCGCTGCCGATCCCGCCGGCGTTTCCCGGGACCCAGTCTACCCGAACGACTATGTTGCGTGCGTCCCGCCGTCTGCGGCAAATGGTCTTGATGAGATGGCAAGTGGTTCAGACCTGTGTGGTTTGGCCAAGTCGATCAAGAGCTTCGTGGCTGTCCGTAAATATTGTAAATTGGTGGTTGTTACAGGCGCCTTGAGTTCCCTCAATGTGCTTCGCAGCGAGAAGAACTGCCTCGAGGCATGCCTGACATGGGCTTGGCGGGCGAAGAAACTGAATTGTGCGGGACATGCGCATTCGCCCGTCAATACACGACAGTGGAGCGCGCAATGTATTCTTATTTAAGACCGACGTAGCAAAGATGGCGCGGGATCGGAGGACAGCGCGTGCAGCAGCAGCTGCGTGATCATGGTGGTGATGGTTACGGCTACGTAGGCGAGATATAGGCTTTGGCTCACGAACCGAAACATCTTCCCAAGTGGCTCGAACAGGCGGTAGATGCGGGGAAAGCTCCGCTCTGACCGGAAGCCAAGTTTTGCATAAGCTGCCCCGCGCGGGTGGCTGCGCGTCTTTTGTTGGGGCCTTCGACCCTCTCCATTTTAAAAGCGCGGAGGGGGGCAGCTGTGAATAGCAGTAGAGTTATTCCGCGCAGGTGTGCCGAGGTAAACCAATTATAGGGCTAGTGCACTGCTACTTGAGCGGCACTGGCAGTGCCTCCTGGCAGCCGCGGCGGCATATTTTGGTCGTACAGGGCCGGCGCGGTCACCCGCCTCCAGCGGCAGAGGTATCACAGAACGGCGCCTTCACGGGCAAAAAATAAGCAATTGTGCCTACTTTTATGTTTGCCGATGGCTGAGCAGTTACAAAAACAAGTCTGGAACATCGCCTAAAAATAAATATTGTTGGCTTTTATGCGACTGTTAAGAAGGAGAGCGCACGCTGCGCTCCGAGAAGACATCTGATCACCTCAACGCTTGGTTCTATCATTTCTTCGTCAACAGCGTCTTTCGGAGCATATGTTGTCTTTACATTTTTGTGGCTGTGGTCGTACGCAGTAACGTCAGCAAAACCGTATTTCATATCACGAATTTGTGCGGGCACCTTTTTCGGGTGACGTTTACACTAAGTTCGATGTTCGACAGTTTCAATAGCGCTCGTCATGCTAACATATAAAGAAGCGTTATATTTGCTGCTGTATGTCCTGCGTTGGACGCACACATGGCTTATGCCACCCACGCGGCAACTTCGTCAACAATTTCTGCCCGGCTGCCGTGGCTACTCATGTAAAATTGCCGTCACCATGTGTTAGCCCCAGCCGCGGCAGACAGCCTTCCAGCAGCTTCCTCGAAAGAAAAAAAAAGAGAAAACGCTTTGGGTTCGCCGACGAGCACAGAAACGAAGCAAGGAATTATGTACCTAAAATAGCAACAAAAATTGAGAAATTTAGAGAATTGTACGTGTGACAATTGCGTCGTTGTTGCGGGAGGGTTGTGCCGTATTTAAACCATAACCCTAAATTATCATAGTAGAAATAAAGCTGCTGCAAAGTGAAAACATGAAGTTTTGAGCAGTATAACCTACGTATTGCGGGAGTTCGTGAGAGCAATAAGCTTTATGTGTTTTCCCCCCACCGTGTTTCCTCTCTTGTGCATGCAAATGTGGCGGGAAAGGCTATCTTGCATTGGTTCTTTTGTGACGCCGTTCTTTTGTGTTTCATTTTATCACGAATGTTTACCAAGTAAACAGCTTTCGTGGTCAAGAGTTTAAAAACCACTGTAAACCCACACAGACTCCTCTTTTTTGTTCGAAGAGGCGTCTGTGAGCCCAAACTTTAATTTTTATACTCTACAAGTGGAGCCTGGACTGCCCTGTGACTAGAGTCTCTGGTAGACGTATGCCTTTTATTTCTGGCGTTTTATTTCTTCACTCTCTTCTTTCTGCAGTACCTGCGAAGTGCGCAGAGAACAACGCCGGCTGCAAACACATATGCCAATCGAATGCCGAGGGAAAGCACACGTGCGCCTGCCGCGCCAGATTTGTGCTTCATCCTGACGACCACGACTGCAAAGAAGGTCAGCTACAAAAAACAATGCAACTTTTTTCACCGGGTGTGGTGTCAAACGCAGACCACTTCGCGCATTTTATGTAGTGTGTAGAACCGGCTTGGAACCAGTTTTTTTCCGGAACTGAACCCGAACCCGGGCAATTGTTTTTTAACATTTCGAACCCGAAACGAAGCTAAAACTAACCGATAAATAACGGCTACCGGTTCGCAAAAAAAGGGTTCAACCAACCGCTGTTTATATAGCGCAATCAATGCCATTTGATTACTTCCCTCTTTTAATTGCCATCAGCTTAGTGATCATGCACCACTTTTACCCGCTAGATAAATAACATAATCAACGCCCTCCCTTTTCGTGGTGGCCACTTAAGGAAAGAAATGAGCACCGATATTGAAACTGTAAGTTGCTGCGGGCAGCACGCGGAGTATCCCACAGAAACTTTCTTACACGGTCTTTGGCCGAAACGGTGTAGAAATCTTGTCTCATTGCGCACATATTTAAAATGTTGTTTGGCTAAAAAGGGTGTAAGTATCAGAAAAGTGTGTTCTTGTGATCCCCCTAAAATATGTATGGTTGCTTAGCACCCTAAAATAAGCGAGTGGGCAGCGCAGCTATGCGGGACAATGTGGATCGGCCATGCACGCCGCAGGAGACAGACACATTCAACACGCAGAAGTCACGTTTGCACCACAAAGGAATTGACGAAGAAAACCGACGGGATTCATTGGTATAGCGAATGCATGATTACATAGAAATACACGTGCTCTTCTTTCTTTTATATCCAGCAGAGGAAAGCCCTCCGATAGAGTCGGTGGGCTTGACGGAAAAAAACTTGTTATTGTAGCGCTAATGTTGAAATTAAGAATTTTAATGTGAGCACGTACAAATCAGCATACGGATTTGCGAAAACGTTTAATCGCGAGGTAGTTATTATGTTCAGTAAGTTATAAAATTTTATTAAATACCAAAAAAATATTCTCTGCCATCTAAGCACCCTTTAAGGGTGTTGATTATTTCATCACCTTTTTCCGCAATAGTGCAAAGCTACAAATTAGGGTGTTGGAAATTAAGAAGAAGGGTGTAAAGAAAAAGGGCGTAGGAAAAGGCCGCCAACTGAGATAAAAGGTGTAAGAGACCTGCTGCTTTCGAGATATTTTGTACCTGTTTACATGAGCGGACTGAGCATTTTCTACAAGCGTGGGGATGTTTTGTACGTCCCTATGTTTAAATCAATATGATTTGGCACAATTTATTACGTACCAAACTCTGCAACCTTCAGCTGGTTTCAGTGGCGTTCGCAAAAAAAAAATACAATGAAAAAGAACTGCGGAGCCTGTAAAGGGTGCACCACCGCAGATAACATGTTCTGATAGTGAAGCCGGCTCTCAAGCCTTTTCGAGTCTGAACAACGGCCGCATGCGTATTCGCGCATCTTATTATACCATTTCGTAGGTACTAGGATTTTTTGGATTGTAAAAGCCTTGTAAAACCCGGCTAAACTTGGCCTCACCCCTCAACGCGTAGCCTAGCCTAACAAGAACATTGCAAAACGCAACAATTCTTACCAACGCGAAGCCACACGTAGCCAAACGTAGCCACAGCGAAAGTAGCTTGGTCAACCCCAGCTCCGCTGTTTTTTGTAAGTCAACGCCTATTCCACACACTTTCAACGACCTGCAAAAAGCCAAGCGTGTAAGCAATAGGCATGTTTACACGTGGCCATGGTAGCTCTAGCCAGGTTGTGTGCTGCTCTCAGCTTCATCGTCGTCGATGGTAGATGAGAATGTATATAGGGGGCGACCTGACAGCTTGTTTTTTCTTCTCGTAACAATAAAATTCCCCGCATTTCCCCGAGGGGAAGAATGTGAAAGTGCGAATGCACGAGTTGAATTTGCGCGGTTCGGTAATGTTCGTGAAAGAGAGATCACACACACACACACACAACTACAAAGAAAGAAAGATGCATTTATTCACAGACACCTATTTGTGTTGTCGTTGTACTTGATTGCTAGAGCGGATCTCAGCTTTGAAATTTCGTGTCAGTACTCCTTTAAGCGGGTGCATTAGCCCTTCTCACGCCCGATTCCTGGCCAATACCCCACGTGGGTACACGCCCGATTCCTGGCCAATCCCCCACGTGGGTATGTGCCATGTCAGCGGGCAGGCAGCGCGCGCCCATCTCCCCCCGTTGCCAAGGAAGACGAGGAGATTCCTGGCCAATCCCCCACGTGGGTATGCTATGCGGACATCGCCGGTGGACGCAGGTTCAGGGTCGCTTAAGAAGTGCATTCGCACTTAATAAACTAAATCGTGTCTTTCGGCTTTACATAGGGTACATTGGTGTCGGCAAGCTCCTGGATAAATCATAGATAATTTGCGGGTTGTAAAGACTTTGTTAGTCTCAAGCGGCCTTCAAGGAGCTGCATAAATATTTTTGAGGGATTGATGAGAGTGAGGATATTTATGTATGTTTAATCGGTAATGCATAACCATCTGATAGTATGTTTGATCAGTTCCGTAGCCTTTCTGAGGGAGAAGTCCCCCACTGCCCTTTTCGCTAAAAAGCCCGCGTAATAAATGATATGTCCAGGGAAATCGGTCCACAAGATTGCAGCACCGTAAAACAACGACCCATACTGTAAAAGCGCATACATGTTGCATTCTATAATTTCTGGGGATTGTGCTTCCTCACTGTGATCTGACACTGCTTACATTAGACTTACTAAAATGCCGTCATATCAATTCACTTTTGAACTGAGGCGAAGCCGACTGTGATATAGCACTGCTCAGATTACCCAACGATCTTCTGTATAGAGGAGAAGCCGACTGAGATATATAACTGCGCACATTACTCCCATTAAAATCTCACCCCACCAATGCACTCTAGTACAAAAGTGAGGCTTACTCTAAACAGGATCACTACATGAAAGAATGGCTGAAAAGTATCTTTACGCATTAGTACAGAGCCGCCAAAATATTTCAACCATTATTTGCAGATTGTTAGTAATGTAAAAATACAGTTAGAGATTACTTTTAATGAGCGTGAAAGGCAGCTCTATACCGAAGTTGCCTAAGTTCGTGGTAGGCGCCCTTGCCCTGCTACGTCTTTTTACATTCTCTACATTGAACTTCGACACAACAACCATTATTTGCGGATTGTTAGTAATGTAAAAATACAGTTAGAGATTACTTTTAATGAGCGTGAAAGGCAGCTCCATGCCGAAGTCGCCTAAGTTCGTGGTAGACGCCCTTGCCCTGCTACGTCTTTTTACATTCTCTACATTGAACTTCCACACAACCATAGAGGTAAAATAAACCGTGACCTCGTTTTATTTGAAAGCCATATCTCTTTGTAGCTTGCTCTACGCTAGTGCGGCCCTGGAGGATGTTGTATTCATAAAAACGATAATAACTATTTAAGACCCTAAAACATCACACTACCCAACTTCAGCGGCGCCGTAATTTGTCAAAAAATAAAGATTAACCAGGAACTTAACTTCATGCAGCAACCAAGGCGTACCACAAAACAAGACTGGAGCACCACTAAATCTCACAAACATGATTTTTAGCTGCGGCTTTGGCCGGCAGCTACGCGTTACATAAATATTTTCCTGTGACGTCATAAGGACTGGGAAAGGAACTGTTTGGTGAACGGGAACTTCATTTTTTTTTTATATCTAGCATAATTGTTTAAAGTTGCCATTGAGATCGACATCATTCCTATTTAGACTAAGCAGTCTTTTTAATAAACCAAACTTGTATTATTTTGGTTACGGGCCTTGTGAACTGGAAACTTAATTTTTTCGTCCTAAGTAGTTACAGTTATTTTTTTTCGAACCGGTTCGGAGCCGGAACCGGAACTGCACTATTTCCCCCGAATCTGAACTGTAGCCGAACGGGCATTTCTTTCGGTTCCACACACTGATTTTATCGAAGTACTCCGACTTCCAGACAACGCCACTACTGCAGGTAGATTTCTGCTCGGTGGCCTTGATTCCTGCGTAGTATCTGCTGTTACAACTTCAACTAACGGGTAATTTCTATTCTGCAGCCTCTTTTTACAAAAGTGTAAAAACTTCGACACCGTTGTTTGTATTTCTATACTGCATACTCAAACAAACCTCGCTTTAATGCAGGAACGACAAGATATGGCGCTACACTTCGTAAGCGCGCTATGTTTAGGTGATTGGATAAGTTCCACGACAAATTCGTGAAGAGAACTGCGTGTTACGCTTAGAATACAAACATGCACCGTTACTTGCTAATAATCGTAGTTGCACCTCATTGTGTTTGGAGAACCAGTACAGTGATATCCTAATTTTAACCGTTCCCGGAGTTTAAATACAAGATACGGTTGGAGAGGCCAAGGAATATTTAGGAGTTCATTTAGGGCAGCGTATTAATTTTGTGGCTTCGTTTTACTGCCCCCCCCCCCACCGCGCTGCTTTAAACGTACAGTTCCGACATTATATTTTGCCATTTCCTGTATTGTTTTATTGCTTTTTGTCGCAACGTATTTATTGGCTCTCATAAATATGATAACGACCTAGGGCACAGAAAAAAACTTCTTTTCCACGTATATTGCCTTGAACATGCTTTCTGCACACATTATGCACGCCTTTTTGCACACTGAGTTACAGTCTAGAGAGGGGATATATATTCTAGATGTCTGTCCTTAAATTCAGCATACCTGTGTCATTCTTGCTGATGTTTGCTATGAGTAAAACTGGCAAACACTTACCTTTTTCATTTTGTGATTGGTGACACTGCCCGGACGCAACGCATAACATGACGTGCTCGAGCTGAGAAATGACTTGCCAAGCATTTCCTGAACCCACTTTTTCTATACACCCTGTTTATTAGGTAAAAATCTTACATTTCTGTTTACTCTATTCCGCAGGGTACAAAAAGTTAGCTTCCTTCCATTTTGTAAAGGAAAAGGACCATCGAAGCTTGGCACCGTATAAGTGGCGCATGAAGAAAAATACGTTGGCTTGTAATTTGTGATTCAGCATGCGTAGAATAAAATTTCCATAGACCAGAGTTTTTTTTCTATCGTAAAAAGATGGAGTAGTTTGTGTCCCTCCCGGGTCATAGGAATCGTATTGCCTATATACAACACTACCCCAAACCCCTCGCACACCGAAGACCGCCGCCAGGTCGCACTTGGCATTCAAATAGCCATGTTGAAATCATATCACCGCAAATGGTATATCGTCGTCCAGCGCATGAAGCCTGGCTTCCCGTTAGCGCAATCTCCACTGCATTCCAACCAGTGCACGCATACCCGGCAGGCGGAGATGAGCGGGTGCTTAGACGTGGAAGACACGGACAAGGATGTCTTGCGGAAATCTTATCAAGCTGGACAAAGAAAACTCCGGCCAATCGTCACAGCAGGAGCCCTTTAACAAAGAAAAACAGTCCAGAAGCTCTTGGTAGCGAAAAACTTCGCCTACGCCGATTTATTATTGCACGCTCTTTTTGGGTGCTCTGTGCATACGCTACTTTGCTGTAAATATTGTTGTGACTCAAACATAATTGCTAGAGAAATTGGTACGCTAGAGGATGAGCACGCATCGGCAAAGTAAAACAGGTGTTCCGCAGAAAGACCGAAGAAGAACTGAGGAAGGGGCACACAAAGGGGGCCAGAAATAAAAAAAGAAGAAACATCCCCCTCGCTAGGGGCACGATCAAATGCAGAGCATTTCTGCGGGGGGGCGCGCCTGCAAGTCGTATGGATTACGTATTGGTTGTTGTTGTTGTAATTGTTGTCTTCCAGCGTAGACATTGTCGATGACGTCGATGGTGGAACGTGCCGTGAACCCCCTGCCGCGGCTATGACGCAACGTGGAGCGGCTATGACGCAACGTGGCGCGGCTATGACGCAACACAATCCAACACAATCCACTTTAATCCAATCCAATCCAAATCCAAGCCAATCCAAGCCAATTCAATCGAATCCAATCCAATGCCCCTCGCGAGAGAGTGTTATAGCGCCGAAATCGCCACCACGCGAACGCGTGATGCTGACGTCACGATCACGCCACAGATGTTAGCGACCGCAGCTCGCGCGAACGATATATGTTTTAAGCGCGAACCGACCGCGGCGAGAGAGCGCGATGCGAGCGCCCCACCTGTTCTTGCGCGCGAACCTAACGCGGCGAGAGAGGGTGTTGCGCACGTCCCCACCTGTTGTGCGCCCGAACCGAACGCGGCGAGAGAGGGCGTTGCGAGCGGAGAGAAGGCGAGGAGGACGCGGGGGAGAGGGCGCACCTCTGGCCGATGGTTGAATGAGTCAAGAATATAAGGCACGTTCGTAACCTTCCGTTCTGTGTCGGCTTTGTGGCTCAGTTGGTAGAGTACCGTGCACCTTGCGTTCCGCCCGCAGAGTCGTAGGATCGAAACCTGGCGCCGGCAAGTATTTATACAGTGTAGGGGGAGCGATGCAGACGCGGACTACGGACGCCAACGCGGGTGACATCGTGAGTTACTGAAATGCTCTGCATTTAAGAACAGTGTCAGAGGCAGAAGGCTCCTTTCGAACATGAACAACAGCTGCTTTGCGCAGTGAAAAAATCAAAGGGTATAAAACGGTGGCTTCTGGCGATTGATTTTGAGAGGACAATGTTGGAGGGGTGTTCTCAGGTGGCTGGTAAAATGTTTACAGACGCTGCGGCCAAGTGCATTAAAAGTTCAACACCAGAGCCAGATAGCGTGAAACTGCGTCTTCACCTTTAGATTCTTAGGCAAGAATGATCATCCACATTATTTTTATATATTGTGTAGCACTTCGCCACTCTGCACCGCAAGAAAAAAAAACCACGTCCGCCTAAACATCTGGAAGTGTTGGAAGCGTTGAAACACCGCACTCCTTGGAAAGTAGCAGCAAACAATTGTGCAGGGCGTAAACAAGAGCGCATTTTCTCTGGCGTTCCGGTAGATGGCGTTTTTACATAGGTCCTGTAAGGAAGAACATTTTTCAACTTGATTGTGCGTTGCTTCTCTCTCGGAAACATTATGCTGAAGACTTAGGCTAAATAAAAAGGGGTAGATTGATTGGCTGTGGGGTTTAGACGCCCGTGAATACGGTTGCGAACACTATAATGGCTGAGGCTTTCGCTCTTTCCTCATGCCTGCAGTTGCTATAGAGTGTAGGAGCTGCTAAGCTCGGAGCAAACAACCCAGAGACAGTCGTCAGGGCATTTGCGCTCCGAGGTACGCGCAACCATTGGATCGGCTCGGCGGCTCGCCCGGGTTTTCGCTCTAAGTAGATTGCGCGAATGCTCTGCCTAATAAATGGCTGCATGGCACTGCTTGTCGCTTCGGCAGTGCTAGCGATCTCACGTCAGTTCTAGAAGTTTGAAGTTTGAAGTTTTTTATTTTAGCATTCCTAATACACAGAAATGCAGGGGAACAGGGACAGAAAGCTTGTTATGCGATATGCATGACACACAGCAATGGCAGAAATTTTGTGTACACATGGGGAACATCTCAACTAACATACAGAATTGTTTTTTGCCTCAGTAACACAAAGCCAATTGAGTAATCTAAACCTGAAAAAAAAACTTAAAACATACAACTGTTTCATCTCCTAGGTAACAAAAAGCCATACATGTTATTTACAGAATGAAAACGACGCGTATCAAACGATAGAGATGCTTATCTCACCATCATTACAAATTCACGATAGCAATGAAAAACGAAATAAAGTATGTAAATATACTTTGCTAAGTATATCAGTAAGTACTAAAGAAATTCATAAGGGGTCAGTGAAGTCAAGAACATAAAAACGTTTAAATGATGCCACCCTACCACTGTACACCGTAGCAAGAATATCATCTTAAACAAACAATTCAACTCACAAGAAAGAACATTATTAAATATCATGCATGCACACAGATATGATGACGGGTCCCCGTGGTTTTAATACTCCATGTTAATACTTACACATAGCGTTCATAACTTCAAGTGCCAGAAATGTATTGATGACGTATTTGTTTCAAATTTTAGGGTGAAGTACTTATGCTCAAGATATTTACGTTTTTTATGTATATTCATTCAGTAGCCTGCTCATACGGTTTTCAACACTGTTTAACCCTTGGTTTGTTGTAGCAAAAGTTATCAACCACTTTGCCTGATGGCGAAAACTCTACGAAGCCGCCAAAGCTACTTCCAGACTACACAGAGACAGAAATGCCTGGTTAATACTTTTAACGCCGTTTTTATATATCCCAATAAGCCTGTAGTTGTATAACTGCGGGAATGGCAGTCTCTTGTAATTTAAGAAAGGTTTGTGTGCGGGTGCATCCCCTAGAACGTTTGCGATATGGCGAAGCGCTTTTTTTGACACGTAAGAATTCTTTTCATATTGGATTTAGAAGTTGTGCTCCAGCCCAGAGAGCAGTAGTTTATCTTTGATGAAAAAACAGAGTTGTAGATGAGTAACTTGAGGCGATAGGCTACAATCTACCTGAAATGGACTATAATGTCCCGCAATTTTCGCTAGATTTGTAAGAACGGGGACTACTTGCGAGCTCCACAGTAAATTCTCGTTAAATATTATTCTTAGCACTTAGCTTCTGAGGTCACCTCAACTTTTTTCGCACCGATGTGAATGCTCAAATCACAATTTACGTGCTACTGATAATGGGTGAAGAGAATTGCTTTAGTTTTTTTGCTGTTTATTTGTAATGAATTTGGGGTGCTGCAATCGTGAAGTTTTTGGAGTGTCAAATTTACGATTTTGCGCAATTTATCGGCGCTGTCAGATTGAACAAACACGCTAGCGTCATCGGCGTATATGACGAAGGAACCTTGATCTGTAATGTTCGCAATATCGTTGATATAAATGTTAAACAACAACGGGCCCAATATGCTACCCTGCGGGACACCTGCTTCACCGTTTAATACTACTGACTGAATTCGATCTGTAAGATAAGACTACAGAAGATTGAGAGGCGGAGCACGTATTTCGTAGTGTTCGAGCTTCTATAAAAAATCCCGACATGCCCCCGAGGGAGGGGCACGAGTAAATGCAGAGCATTAGCGGCGTTACGCGCGTGGCGGTGGCGATGGGTGTTGTAATGTTGGTGGTAGGGTAGTTGTTGTTGTTGGTATGATTGGGGAGAGAGGACGAGACGAGTATTAGGTAACGTCAAGTGTCATTATTATTATTATTATTGATTTTCGGTAAAATCGATTGGTGGATTAGATCTTTATTGTTATTGCTGCATTGTTGTTCTTCTTCTCTTCTTTTCTTCTTTCTTCCTCTTTCTTCTTGGGACGGGACGGTTGGGAGTTGCGTCGGACGCGGTAGATGCCTCTCGGTTTACTCTTACGAACGCAGTAGAGGGAGAGGAGGTGGAGAGAGAGCGCGCTATCACGCCACCGTCAGGCCACGACGCGCCCGCCCCTGCTGTTGCTACGGTGCTTGCAACGCCGGAGCGCACGCTGCACCTGTTGTTGCAAGCGTGTTGAGGGCGAGCAGGAGTAGGGAAGAGGGCGCAGCTGCCGTGGTGCGGACGCCGAGTTACGGACGCATAACATCGTGAGGGAAAGAAATGCTCTGCAATTAAAAGTGTGCGGTGATTTAAACAGTCAAATGCCTTGGAGGAATTTACAAACACTCCCATGACTAACTTATTAACTAATAACTAACTTACTAACTAGCAGAAACGGCCGTTTGAAGGCCAGATAGGGGGGATGCAAATACAGTATGCTCTCTGACGACAATAATTGAAGAATTCCCCCTACGAGTAGCGGCCTGCTTGCGTTTCCTGGATGAATCATTGCCGCGGTGAACAGATGCGTCCGAAGCCGGGTAGAGCAGAAAAGGCCTAGAATCGCTGCAGTTATTCGGTCACGGCTGTGTGAAGCCGTGCAGACAACGAACCCCAGCACAATTTGTCTGCGTGCTGCCATCCCTTTTCACGCATTAGTAAACTGATTTTCAGAAACAGTCAGGATCTGGCGGGCGGCGGTAAGTTTTAGTTGCTGCAGTGTGACTCAATTTGTGTGCGGTCGTTGTCCACCGTGCAGGCAGGTGCTTGCCGTGGTCGTGCGTGTAGTGTTCGTGACTGTATAAGACGTTTCGTGTTTGTCAGCCTCATTTATATCGTGCAAACGACTCGCTTATTGGACTAGCTTTCGCTCAGAGAAAAAACCGCGGGAATCGAAACGCGAATAGGCGTATGGGTGCGTGTGGGCTCGAAAACAACCGAAAGCAGCTACGGAGAGACGCCCAGGCGGCGCCGTTGCCACGTCAAGCTCCGCCTTGCCAAGTAGCTGCGAATCCTTGAAGGATGATGAGCAACAGGTTCTCTAAGAACGTCGACGTTAGCCACGAGTTATAACATGCCAATTCATTGTCCCGTGCCTTCACCGTAGCCAAACCCACATTAGCTAGAGTTTCACTGGCTTCAGTGTTCACGCAGCAGGGGGGCTCTGCACCTTTTGTGTGAAATCTAATTCGGGGGCGTTTGATCCATGAGCTCTAAGGCCAACTTTAGGTTTTGATTAGTTGGGGTCACCAGATATTTTGTAATTATTTGTATCGTAGTTGGATCTCAGTAAATATTACTGTAATTGGATAGGAGCGCCCACGCTGTATTATTTATCACTGAAACGTGCAACATTCGCCACTGCGTACAAAAGGGAAGCCTGCTTACACAAATGGTATAAAATGGGCCAGGAAGCTTTGAAAACGCTTGCTTAATTTAATTCAGCGTCTCTTACAAGTCACTCTGACACAGCCACTTGTGATCAACAACTCTGGTAGCAATGTTGTAGCATTTGCAGTCGAAAGATTTCCCAGAAATTGCTGGTACGGCTTTGCACAGAACAGTGCGGGATTTGCGGGCTGAAGTAGTTAAACTGTACTCACCGGCGTCATCCTAAGCATGAAGCACCACAGGTACACCGTTCCGCAGCAGAAAGTACCTGCACCGTGAAATGCCCCGATACCTGTACTCTGGGTTGATGACCGATTACACTCTGCTCGTTTCGTCTGGCCAACGCAGTGTACGCTCTCCCCTTTTTTAGTGTCTTTTTTGTAATACATAATAGATCCTCGTGTACGTCCTTTAACGCTTGAATAAGCGGGTAATTTGAACTGCAGAGTTTGAACGCTTAATCGTCAGTCATGGTGACAACGTATCTCGAACAAAAAAGTTGTAGTCAAGTATGAGCGGACTCATGCATGATGTTAGGCAAAGTTGTAGGCTATATTTTATACCTTTAAATCAAGAGGTCGACACTTTTCTCCTGGCTCACCAAGTTGGACACGGATATGTTAAGGCCTCCTCTGTGGAGGTTTTTTTTTGTAGTGATGTCAGCAGTGGCGAGGAAAGCGGAGTAAGCCGTGGCGAGGAGGAGCGCCGTAGCGGCGCCGAGTAAATCGGCTACGCATCAATGAACATTGGAAGTGTTGACATACTGCTTCGCAGCAAATGACTACACTATAGCGCAGCATAGGCGACTTCCTGAGAATACGCTTACTGATCCTCTCGGATTTATTTATCCACAATGTCATATCTATTTCTCAGTGTGGTCCAGACGCGTTGTTCTCATTTTAAGCTGTCGTCGTTCCTGGCGCCAAGCAACCTTCGCTATGATGTGTCATGTTGGTCGGCTCCTAACATAGCCCAGCGAGACGTCTTTTTTCAAGATGTGAACTTTTGTGTACTCCGGAATAGATAGGTAAAGATTTCAATCATGGATTTCTCCTGTAATGCTCGCGTTTTATGGAACGGTGAGCTAATTCCGATGGGCGGAAACGTGGGGAAAATCTGAACGCGGAGCACCAACGACTTTTGACAATCTTTGCTGTGAAATCATATTCTGGTAAAAAATGGTTCACCGTAACTTCTCAACCGGCGTAGCAGTGAGGAAGAAGCGCCACTGCTGGATGAGTAGAGCACAGAAATTACACAAGGAACGAGAGCAGACCACAAGAACGAGCGCTTGTCCCTGTTGACGTCTCTCGTCCTTTGTGTAATTTTTGTTGTTTACATGAATCTAACCATGCAATACCAACCTGCCCACAAGGCCACCTTCATCGGCACTGCTAACTGAATGTATAGGCATAAATTGGTCGAAGCAAGCGTTGGCTTTAAAATTTGGTTAGATAATAACGGGGCAGTTGTGTTTCAGGCTACGCAATTTTAAGCAACATTTTTGTGTCTCTAGAGCGACAATGATATTTATTTGGAGCGGAGTTCTCAATCACATCAGTGACTAAGGTTGGCAAGCTTGTAAAATGTAACAAAGGTCCTGGATATTATTACTCAACACATGTCAAGGCGGCACTAACTTCATAAACGACAAATCTGGTGTAATATATTCTGCACTAAAGTCGTCATATATAGTTGCGTGCATGTGTCAAAATACTCCAAATAAAGCCAAGGGACAAAACTGTCAATTGACAAACGTCATGCAAGAACATACAAATCCATGTAATAATAACAATTCCGCAGAACGGGAGCCTCTAAATGTCTCGCGTTTAAGTAGCGCTGACTTGTACAATTAATTTTTTTTGTATTATTTACAGAGATCAACAGATTTAGGATAGTGCATCTGACCAGTCAGGCACAACAGAACGGGTCCTTGATTCTTTCGTGGAAGTGGCGTGGCGGTGCGGCACCGAGTGGACTCTCTGGGATCTATTTCAAGGCAACTTCACCAGACCATATGGTCCAGGCCACTCTACCTCCCAGGTCAACTAACCACTGTGCGGCCAAGCTGCGTTTCTATAAAGAGTATGATATCACGCTGTGGCCGTTCTACAAGTCTGAAGGTGATTCTGAAAAGCTCGGAAATCCCATCACACTCAGCGTACGGACGCCTGCTTCAGGTGAAGAGCAATTTATGTAATTGTTAACAACACTGGTCATGCATTTTCATCGCAAATGAAGTACGGATTCAAAACGTACTTGCCAGTATTTCTGCTGAAGGTGTAGCGGCATATATAAATCATAAAACTGCGGACATGCTACAAAAAACACTGATGATGTAGCGGCATATATAAATCATAAAACTGCGAACATGTTACACAAAACACTGATGATCAAGTCGAAAACGTGTGAATTACTGGCTCGCTTTAAGCATAGTGGTTCAAATTGCGAATTTGAAAGCATTTGCATTAGTATTTGTTTAACGTGGGCGCAAGTGTTACAATGCGTGTATGTGCTGGACAAACGCGTGCATAAATTATATCCGATCAATAAAATGCACAAAATACACAATCAATAGGTTGCAGAAATAGTCACTACTGCACAAATTGGTCAACAAATACCGGATACAAGGAGAAAAACTAGACAATGTGGTAGCACTGCACTAAAAAAAGGTATATCAAAGGACTTAAAACTTCCAGGGAACTCAAAAGACCTTCACAATATAAATTGAAAACAATGGATAAACGAGTAACAAAAAAATTTCTGTCCAAATGTTTTTAAAACTATGCCTCCCGACCATCACGTTTGACCAAAAAAAGCAACCGGGTGGGAAAAACAAATTTCATTGTCCGACGAGAACGAGTACTTGCAGAAATTGTAAACGATGGATATCAACTCAACAACCACAGCGTACGGTACTCCGAAATCCTAGGCTAAATTTGAAATGGTATTTTGGGTAGCATAATTCAATTGCGCCCCTAGTATTTTGCCTCGCTACGATTCCACTCCAAGAAAATTTATATACACCATAATTATTTTTCCTGAACACAGCACCTAGGTGTGTATATATTGACCTTCTTTCGTACGTCAAGTTTGCGGAAGTGTATTTTTTGTCTGCAGGTCCACCCAAGAACTGCCGTACATCACCGGTTGGTTAAAGACTAGAAAATGTAGAATTGTAATCTGAAACTCCTTAATTATATTTATCACACAGTTTTATGTTTTTCTGAAAACTCACAGATTGAAACTGCAGATTGCTTCCATAACTGCGCCTTGAAGCAAACGGGAACAATATACAGTGGAACCCCGTTATTACGTTTTTCACCGGCCCGGAAATAAACGTAACAGCCGGGAACTCGTAAGAGTGAGGAAAGCCAAGGAAAAAAGGCCGGCGTATAACTGACGTCCTTAAATCTGCCCCTATCTAGGGCTCCATTGCTGGCATCACGTCTGTATTAACGCATTAACACTGTGCTGTCATCTTGAAAACATATTTTAGTGGATCTCCGAAGTGTCGGTGCGGTTTGTTGACGTGCTGCGCACCGGAATGCCGCTCGGGGTATCTTCGGCAGCGTCAAAGTGCGTGCGGTGGTATTTCTCCAAGGTGTCCAAGGATCCTGACGTGTAACAGGCCTGCGAATGCTTGATTCTGCGGAAAAACTACAAGGCTACGCCACAAATATACGGCTGTGACATTCATTGTGAGCCTTCAGACATCAACTGTCGCGAACTATTCGTGAACGGTCAAAATAAGGATACCGCTAGTCAAGTAGACCCTGAGGGAGAGCACGAAGCCCCGTATTTCCCCTAACATACGTGGGCACCTGTCGAAACAAAGACGCCAACGTCACGCAAAAAACCACCCAAATGGATTGTTGCATCCTGCCAAAACGATGGTTTTTCTGCGACAAAATGGGCGCAAGTGACGGTATGGGTGGTATAAAAAGAGCCGAGAGTAGCAAGAAAGCAGCAGCAGACGACGCACCGAGGCCGATCTCAAAGCCACCGCAGTGCCAGGGCCTGCTCGGCGGCAGCATCGGCGCGCGCCGCGGTACTGAAAGGCCGCGCTCTTTGCCAACTGACTTAATCCAGAAACGCTGCACGGCACCATTACCGCAGTGCGGCAGCGGCAACACCACGCACTTCCGGCGTTCCAAAGTGAAACTTCTGTTGTAAGCAGAGTGGTGATGGTGATAGCACTGTCCACGGATGGTCATCTAGTGACTGCCATTCAAACTCGCTTCGGCTTCTTGTAACCAGTTCAGTAACGAAGCCTAGCCAAGACTCATTAAAGCCAAAATTGTGGTGCCCAAGCGGCTTCGGAGTGTCAGGTTGCGACGCATCATACGGGAACGGGCCCACAGTTGCGACGTTACTGAGCGGTTTGCAATACATTAAATCCTCTTGAAGCTGTACCGGTACCAATGACAAACAAAGTAACAGCCAGGAAAAGGCAACAATAAGGAACGTAAAAGCGGGGTTCTACTCTCTAAACAGGAATAGTAGGCTCGTAAATTGAACGGTACATACAGCTTGCATCCATATAACAATGGCGACTACGTGCCCTTTTGAAATAGGTTTATTACTGTTTCCGAATGTGCGAGGTGTCAGATACAATGAAGGCATTCATTTTAATATTTTATAATGTGAAAAGGAGTTTCGCTTGTTCTCAAATTCGATACGCACCAGCAAATACTCCAGTAGTACTTTATTGCACAGCTCATTGTGTCATGTATACATCTGATTCCACAGCCCCTTCCGTACCGGCAGTCGTTGCACCATGGCCTGAATCGGCTTGGCCAGGACCTGCTGACGTGATCCTGACCATCTATGGGCCAGCAGAGTGGAACTCGATACCATCGGGTTACCGCTTTAGGATAGTACCTACTAATGTTGGTGAAGAAATAATCAAATTTCTGGAATTCCCTGACGATGCAGAGCAACGAACATACGATCTCAACGCCACCATTTCTTTGAATCCCGGGCAAAGGTACACCGTCTTTGCCAGCGCCTGCGGTCTGGCAGACTCACAAGAAACTCTCGTCGGACCTGAAACATCGGCTACATTTGCCACTGTTCCTTTGGGTAAGACGTAAATAGCAACCTCCGGCTGAGTTTTTTTTCTTGAAGAACGTTTTCAACAGGATCAAGCTCGGATTTGAATTCTTACTGAAAAACCTGTAAAGCCCACAAGCCAGCGAAAAATTTCTTTTTTCTATTTAGTAGCGAGCGGGTAGGGAATACTAAGTGGCTTTAAATGCTGTGAATAAGACACACGACGCCACCAAACTCAATTGGCGCATCAACATGAACTGCAGAAGTATAGAGGCTAGATTAGGAGAGACCAGGCCGCAAAATTTTTCATCTCTCCAAAAAAGCGCTTGTCACTTCTGAGACTGGAAGCGTGGGCTAATACTTCAAAACTTTATTCTCGGTGTATATGTTTGTGGTTAGCAAGGCCAAAGATGCTATGTCTCTGTTTGCTCTCAGCCACACCACTGCGGCTTTTGAAATGTTTTTATGCAGCGGTCTAGAAACAGGTTTTTGCCGGAAATGAAGTGTTGCCCTGTGTTTAAGATGTTCTTTGTCGAAGTAGTAACAATTATTTCAATGTAGGGCACATTTAAAGAAGTAGGGACGTTTTTTTTTTACTTTTGTGTGTCCGCTAAACATTTTTTGTAGACACGACCTTCACAAAGTCAACGAGCGTAGAGTAATACTAAACTGTAGCTCATGCTTCAAGTTTTAACAATATTGTGATACTATACGAGGCAGACTCTGGTTCAGTTCATACATACTTCTTCAGGTAAGCTACAGCTTGGGATACTTAGTATAGTGTTGCGTGAATTGGA
The DNA here is from genome assembly GCF_048455015.1 of Haemaphysalis longicornis. Lineage (NCBI taxonomy): Eukaryota > Metazoa > Arthropoda > Arachnida > Ixodida > Ixodidae > Haemaphysalis > Haemaphysalis longicornis. The sequence continues at coordinate 192,823,584 of NW_027526385.1, read as the reverse complement.
AAGAAGTTCTGTAGTAAATTTGCTTTTGACAAGTGCTTTCTGTGCACCACGGCAACAGACAGTCACTTTTGAGTGACTTTGAAACGAATCGTTTCTTTTTATATACAAGATGTCATCTCGAGCTTGCGCTGCCCTCATCAATATGTGCTGATTCGCGTAAACTACAAAAATTCTCCTATAAATGTTTACCCAAACGTGGTGCCCAAAGCACAGGGACAAGAAGAGACACGAAAATAGTAACCTGAGCGCCGATTTTATAACTTTTTCTTCGCCGAAACTCACGCTAATCATAAGAAAAATAGGAGTGCAGAAGCACTATAATAAGAAAAGAACATTTATCAACAAAAGGGCCCAAAACAGCAATGTCACAGTGGAGGATGCACAGAACAGTAATAGAGTGCCCGAAAAGAATGGATGCTGTACCGCCGTAAACAGAGTTGAAACGAAAGGCTTCAGATGCGCGTGTCAACGTTTCCGGCGATTTCCGGCCATCTATTAAAAATTGCTCCTTATGGCTCAAAGACAGCGAAAACGCGTTGACGTGTTATTTATTCCTGCTCTTTGTATAAACACCGACTCGAGTAGCTTCGCTTCCATTCTGTTTCGAACTCTCCTGAGAAAAGTACACTTGTGTTATTGTGCCTTCCGATCACAGCCCTTGCTTTTGTCTGCCGTGTCCATGCTAATGTTGCTGCTGACTGGCACTCGGGGCTTTCTCACCAGATCATGGATTTCTTTTACCTAACTTATTAAACCTTACTTTATGACTTAAGGTATGTCACCACGTTTGAAAAGACGTTTGTTCTAAAAAAATACCATTTTCTCCCAAACAGTCTACATGTTCATGAAACATGTTCTGCAGAAAGAATCATGTTTTTATATCAGTTAGTTTTAAAGTTATAGCCAAGTTTCTACCAGCAGGTGGATGGTTCTGAAACCGAAACTAATGTAGGGCCGTTACAGAAACTGACAACTCAGCGAATATCACTAGCGTACGTTACAAATTTTTTGGTATCTTTTAGTCCGATGCGTAAAAAAACTTTTGAAAGACACTTTTTGAGTTTCCGTTTTCTAAACATTGCTTTAAATTTCTGTAAGGGGTTTGCGTGACCCCACAAGTGTCCCAGTTTACTTTGCGAGCTCCTTATGCTCCTGCTGTGAATGCTACGAGGCTCTAAATTTTTATATGTAATATTCTTAGCAGCAACTGTAATAAATGATGATGGAAGTTTTGATAAAAAAGCGTAGTCAACTAGTCAAGTCCATGATAAGAGGCGACAAAAGTGAAAGTTTCGCGACAATTGGTACACAGTGAACGCTCCAATCGAAGACCATGTGGCCGGGAATGTATCGGTTTGCGATGCAAAGCTTGGGAACTTGGAGAAAAATTGCGAGGTGGGGCAGCGAGAACCTTTACTGCAAGGTAATAGGATTATAGGTATGCTGACCGCATCATCTGTTTTTGCACAGCGGACTTAGGTTGCCTAAGACGCCCACGTGGCCTGCCCACCCTACCCTTTGCCATATGTATAAGGCCGTGGAATACTCTAACGATAGCAAAAGAAGTACAGCAGATATTTTGAGGGAAGCGGGCATCAAGTTTTGCCACCATACTCCCTTACAAGCCAACAAACAAACAAACAAACAAACAAACAAACAAACCAACAAACAAACAAAGAAACGAACATTTAATAAAAGGCATGGCTCAAGGCCACATGGGAAGGGAAGGGACGGGAGAAGAAGGCCTCAATAGTGTCCCAACATAGAGGAGTCAAGAACGAACCGCCACAGTGAGGATGAATTCTGTCTGATGCGGTTCTTCGGCCGGATCCACTCCCTTACCATACTGTAGAGGGACCACTATCGAGTGAAGGAGGGGAAGCGCCAATCAATGGGTGAGACAAAATAACTTTGCAAAAACAATGGGCGGAAACAAAGGCCAAAAAAGAGCTTGTGGCAGGTCAGGAGAACCTTTGCTATGCACATGGTGAATTTTACTGTTCCCGGACTAGATTATCTGGTATAAACACGCAACGAAAAACTTTATTTTGTTTTTCTCAAAGTAAGTTTTTGCACATTCTTTTTCCGCGAACACATGTAACTTGGAAGTGAGTAATTATTTTTCAAAAAACTTTGCCAGATGTTTTCCTTTAATAATGTTATGTGCAATGAACTAGGATTTTTAAAAACGACTCGTAAGTTTTGAAGTATATTGACTTATTTCAAGGATGCAGACAAAAATCACACATTTCTTGTTTTTTTTGTGTTTTCACTATAACTTGATTCCATATTTTCGAACGGCATTGATCCTACGTTATTGCACACTACGATTAGTTGGCTAGCTCTATACCAAACATTTTGCAATTCCTGCAAAACATTCATTAGTTGTGAATGTTCGGGTAACATTCAAGTTTGGAGTATTTTTTGTACATAACAAGGATCAATTATATTATATTCCAAACATTACTTTATATGATCCATAGAAAAGAAACATTACCGGTGAAAATGGAAACATATTTTGAAAAAGGTGGTGACATACTTTAATATACAGAAAAATTATCCCTCCAACGTTTTTTGACGAATGGTATGTCTTCACCTTGTTCTCTACGCACCCATGCATACCAGAGACTACTGCACTAGCATACGTATGTTCTCTGCAGGGCAAACATTTTTAGCGTTTTTTCTCCAAAAAGATCTGTTTGCGTAAAAACATAAGTATCTCCACTTTCACCTATTTGGTAAATCATTATTGGTTATTAACATGCTGACAGTTTTTTCAGTATATATTTTCATTTGCCATTGTCGACACCAGTTTCCAACCTTTTTTAGCGACTGATATACTTTTAACTGATACTGGTAGCTATCTATACTCTGGTAGAGAATGCAATCGGCTCTGAACAATCTGACATTTACTTCAACTACGTCGGCGACGTCATTATTAAAAAGAAGAAACAACATGGGTGCTGAAACAGAACCCTTGGGCACTCCTCATATTCCCGGAACAGTTTCAGACACATGTGCACCATATTGAACAAATTGGTTGCGGTCGGTCAAATAGTTTTTGACCCACTTGGTCATTGGTCGATTGCCAAGTATACTGGTAAGCTTTTAGATCAGGTTGGGATGGGAAACGCGGTAAAAAGGTTTTGACAGATCTAGAGAGATTACGTCAACCTGCGATTGATCGTTAATGCTATTGGCAAGGTCATGCAAGATCTCAACCAGTTGTGTTACAGTAGATAAATTATGCAGTTGCATTTTCTCTAGAAACGTCTTTGCAGCTGTAAAATCTCCGCAAATTGTTCAGAAAGCCACAATGCTTCACCGCAGAGCCCATTTCCAAACACACGAGCATTTAAAGTTTTCGTCGCCGCTTCTATTTAAAAATAGCTGTCAGTGGCAGAATCTGTTTTTTTTTCTCCAAAGATCTTGTAGGAGGGCGAATAGTGTAAAGAAGTGATCACGCACATAATTTATAGTGTAATCAGGAATGGGCGAGCGAACTCTCTGGAACATTTGCGTGTAACTGCCCATAGCTGACACAAATACAGAACTCCTCCACCAGAGATATCGAATGTGCCTGTTAGAGGAGTTTACCAATAAAAATATGGGGAATAGAATGATTTTACGGTATAAAATTGTGCTCTAGAGTTTGAGCCACTCTGGTCTTCTTTTTGAGACACAAAAATTGCCACACCAATGTGCTGCCATTTGGGCTAAAAGGTCCCGAGTCACCTTTTTCACCGTTAGTTTGAGTCTTTTTCCAAGTCTTTTCTCCAAAACACAAGGGTTGCAAATGTCATTTTTGTAAGCTTTAGCGCTCTCATCTATATCTCTCTCAACTCTTTCTGCCGCAGACTTTTTGTTCTGGGATATAGTCACTGACACTTAAAAGGAAAGCCTAATAACATTCGTGCATTTAACAACCAAAATTTTAAATGAGGTACTGTTCGTAGTACAATCAACTGCCCTAGTTATTCCTATAGATAGTTTTACCTACATGGTTTGTTTTGTGAAGCTATTTTTCCTTTTATAGCACCGGTGAACGTGCGTGCCGAAATATCCGACGCGAGGAGTGCTCTGCTTGCATGGAAGTCTTCTAGCCCCGCAGAAAGATACGAGGTATGCAGTTAAACGTTACATCGTAGCAACCACTAGGTAAACCGCCAGCGCTAGGACTACATTAGCACTGCAGAAACAAATATCGGGAGAGCCATGACAGTTGCGGTACTGACGTGTTAGCTGGACTATGAAACTCTGCTGTTTATGAAGTCTGGCAGGTTTCCCAGATTTCGGCTCATTCCGTTTGCAAGTACAAACAAACTTCGGCTCGTTGGTATATAACCGGTACATTACTAGTACATAACTGGTTGAGCTAGTTGGGCCATGGGTGTTAGAGGGGTAAAAGAAACGTTTTTAAGGAAAGGGGCAGCTCATCAAACGGGACAAAGGAGAGCCGGGACAAACACATGCGTTTTATAGCTCTAGCGCAAGTGTCTCTCCTGTTCTACTTCGTCACTTTCGTTGCGCTGTTCCTTACACTAAAATGTAGGAAGCCGTAAAGGCTCTGTAGCCAGTTTCTGGAAACCGGCCATAGTAGTATCGAAACAAGCATAGCCAATACCATGCTAACCAAAAATGCTGTTTTAAACCTGGGTTATTTGTTTCATGTTGTACGCACTGTCTTTTTGTGCTTTCACTGGGTCTGTAGGAAACTTTCTGTGAAATCTGCTTCATAGGGTACCATTTGTTGCACATTTATTGTTTCTTGCCCCTCCCCACTCTCGGCAATGTGCTTCAACAATCCCTGAGCGTATTATCAATATGTAAATAGATAAGTAAACTCAGAAAACTGTGCATGATGTGATTAGAGCCGCCGACAGTACCTCGTTTGCTTCCATAAAGGCGATGCGTTAAGTCAGTTTGCGCTATAAGCCCACTTCTACCGACTGACCTTGACGCAAAGACACATCCTTAGAGCGCATTTGGGAAAATCTATACTGCGCACAGTTCTCCGACGCCTTCGCAGGTTTCAGCGTTCCTTTGCGCTAGTCGGATTTCCACTGAGGCAAATGAAGTTGAAGCATGTGTTTGCGCGAAAGAATTTTTAATATACGAACAGGCAAACTTATGCTTCGAGTTTGGGATGTATTACCTGTGGATCAAAAATTTTGTAATGACGGCCGTATATAAAACCACGACTACTGGGCCAGCCTTGTGCTGGGTTATTGATTTTCTGAGTATAATACGTCACTCACGAAGCACATATTGGCACAAAAAAGAGCATGCAAAGAAACTCCTCCTTACGACCACAATTGTCAAGACAGTAATCTTCGCATCACGGGATGCAAAAGAACCATGCTTTTCTCCACTGTTTCATGATTATCGCCATTTTATGGCTGCCTTGGAAAAAGCCCCTCCAAGATTGAGGGGTAAATGCTGTTGCCGAAACTCAAACGATCGGAGTAAGAGTAAAGATTTTAATCAGTTTTTTAGGGGCGAAGCTCCTTAGGGTGTGGGTCTGCCCATCCTCGACGTATGTATGTAGCCACCTCTAGTTTAGTTCTTGGATTCTTTACTAGATGGCGTGGCTACCTCTAGTTTAGTTCTTGGATTGTTTACTAGATGGCGGGAAGCGTTGTAATAAAATCCGTTCGCTGTTGGCGCACGCTCGGAGTCGCCCGATGGATAAGGCTGCAGATGCGCGAGCCCGCGAGGCAGAAGCGCTCCGTGAAGCTGCGCGACGCCGCCGCCAAGATCCTGCCGTACGAGAGCGGGAGGCCGAAGCGTGTCGTCTGGCTGCGCGACGACGCCGCCAAGATCCCAGCGTTCGAGAACGAGAGGCCCAAGCGTCATGGCAACGGCGCGAGGACCCTGCCGTACGCGAAGCGGCACGGCTGCGGCGCGAAGAGGATCTCCAAAACGTCAGAGAACGGGAAGCGGCGAGAAAGCGCGCGTATCGGCAGGCAGACCCCGATGCAGTGAGAGCTCGTGAGGCGTCTGCAAAACGCATCAGGCGAGCTCAGCCCCAAGGTGCCGACGCGCGGTTTAAGCGAGACTTTCTAGACGTTACGTTCGGACACAGATGTAGTGGGCGAACTTTCACTGAAGAGTCACGGTTTTACCGATGATTTCCCCTCAGGAGCTTCGCCCACTCATCATCATTCACCCCGTGGATATGCTGTGAATTTTTTTACATGGCGCTTGTTCAGAGAACTCACGACGTAATGTAGACCTTTGGACGATATAATGACAGAAATTGAGAGCAATTTAAAAGAAAATAATTTTGTTAGGGGCCTAATGCGCCGAAGCTCAACTTGGGGTATGAGGCGCGCCGTTCTGGAGGCCTCCGGATTACTTTTGTCCCTCCGGGTGCCTGTACGAGCGCAAAGTCTCGACACACGTGCGGTTTCGCTCTAGGACTTCATCAGTGAAGGAGCCACTGCTGCCCGTATCGAACACTCGTCCTTGAGCTCAGCAACACATCTCTTTAGCCGAACTTGCGGGTCCGGCTTTTAAAAGTTTGTTTTCTTCGGTTTAGCACATTACCTTTTGATAAAAATATTCCCAAGCTGATATTTCCTCTAAATGGTGAGTACACATCTGCAGCGGAGGCTGATCCGCAAGAAAGTCGTTGCTCAAAAAATTATCCCACAAATTGCATTCGCGGATTCCCACTGCACTCGGCGTGTGTATTTTGGCACTCGGTGCGCTCAAACTGAGCGTACAAATCAAAAGATCTTTCGTGTATAGCAGCTAATAAATGTAACTATTATGGCCTCTATATAGTCTATATAATTATAATATATATATAATATGTAATATATATAATATATATATTGTCACGGGACAGGTTGACAATGCCCCATGGCGGCGTAGCTCGGCATCGAAGACGACGTGGAAAAGGGCGCGTGCAGACTTAGCGGACTCGGCCATGGCCGCTTGTAAATACAGTAAATAGATCGTTCTACCCCATTACATCGTTCATCTCATGTATGACCTGCCGCCGCGTAATACTATTATATATTATAAATATATATATATATATATATATATATATATATATATATATATATATATATAAATATATATATATATATATATATATATATATATATATATATAAGGTCCCCTTCTCCCTGTGTGGTCTGAGTGGCGCTGGCTGCCACCCTCAAGTGTCAGATACAGTTGTAGTAAATATAAATACCCCAGAAAGTGAAGCAGAACACAGTCGCCCAGATAGCCGAATTGGTAAGGCATTCGAGATCTAATCGAAAGGCGTGGGTTCGGTCCCCACTCTAGGCGCGTGTTTTTCTTTCTTTCTTTCTCGCGTAATTAATAAAAAAAATAAATGATGATGTACCGTCACTAACGGTAAAAAATTGTCTAACCTTCCCCTATGTCTTCTTTGGCGTTGTAGGCTGCCGGCATTTCTTTCTGTATTTTCCTAACGAGCCCCTCATTTTCCAAACCCATGTATATATATATATATATATATATATATATATATATATATATATATATATATATATATATATTGATTTAAATATATAATACAAATATCTATATATAATCTAATAATTTTCTAGATTGTAATTTTTATTTAGCGTAAGCTTCGCTCAAATCAGCTTCATAACTAGGAAAAAGGCAATGGCTATGTCAATCACTAGCTCACTTTCTGCAACAGAACTTATGATGTCATACGCCCAGCTGTGCGATTGGCTGAGGCCGGCAGAAGCAAATGCAAGTTATGCGGTGCTTATAAGCTTGCAGCACAAGATATTTTCGCTAAAATGTAATCCATTTATTAATTTTATAGAGGTAAGAATGGTGGTGCAAGCATGGAAGTTAAGAAAGTACAAGTAAACAATGAAGTAACAGAGCGCGCTGTTGTTGGTACTGCGCACGCTTGGCTTGTTCTAGCTGCACAGCAGTAGGCGCTTTGGAGTTGTCCGACACGACACTGGCCGATTGGCGTAAGCGACATTGGCTTACGTGGCCCTGCTGTCGAGAATAGCCCATGTTTCACAACACGAGTACTTTCTACCGTAATAAACACAAACCAGGTGGAAATACGGTCAAAAATAAAACAATAGCGGGCAACGGTCTGCCAGTGTATGGTGGCGCCCTCTGGGAAGACGGTTGGCAAACAAGGCTCTGTAGTTTGCTGAATTCCTAGTGCCACGTTAGCGTTCACTTCAAGGCCTGCTTTTGTGACGTCATCGCAGACGACCTCACGAAACCCAAGAGTCGGAGGGAGAATCAAAATTTTTAGCGAAGTTGAATAAATACTTTCTGAATAAAGGCTTTTTTCTGCCAGAAAATTGCTTGAGTGACTATAAAACTCCAAATCTTTAGAATAAAACAAATACGTACTATGTCTGCATGTTCCCTTGAAAGCTTGAAATTGTTCTAATTAAAAAGCTGTTAGCTTAATTATTCCTACAGAGTCAGTTGGCCATAGTCGTTTGTAAGAATAAGAGCTTTCAGAAACTACACACTGACATATATAAAGATAATAACGTAAACAGCCTGAACACATTTGTAAGCCACAATAGACGCCAGGTAGAAAGGCTCCAAAAAAGCTTCACGGCCCAGAAGACGACGGCCGACATGATAACACTCTACTTTGCCGGGGTTGTTATTCAGCAGCATCCATTCCCCGTTGCCTTTTCTGGCAACGCGACTTGCCTCCTGTTGATGCTGCCGTAATCACCACTGGCTTTTCGTGGTGTGGTCAGACAGCTTTTATTTTTAAAGTGCCCTCTTAGTCTTGGCTCGTCAGCCAATTAGGAAGGGATTTTTTTTGCTGAACGGCCCGGGTCTAGCTGATGTGCGGCTTTCTTCTATTCGATTGTGTTTTCCTCTTGGTTTCTTGAAACGCCGGGCACGTTGGTAGTTGTATCCGAAATCATTTTTTTGGTTCTTTGCACCTGCTTTTGCTATGTGGATGAAAAGCAACATTTCTATCGAGGAGTTAGGCACATCTCTTGCAAAAAATTTTTCCTTGATGTTGCATTTTTTTTGTCATTCGCATGTAAACGTGACCCTCCTGCAATTTTGTCGTGTACAATACTGCAACCTATTCAGTTTGACTATATCGGCCATCAACTGAAACGTTCCAGGTCACCGTAAGCATGGAAAACATGACAGAAGATGGCGAAACCAACAAAATGATCCACTGGCCGACGTTCCATTCGGTAAGATTATTACAGGTTCATTTTCAACGCGTATACATTTTGTTTTAGATATCTTGCGTAGTATCGTCTACGCTGGCGGAAAACCGACGCTTTTAGCATAGTATGCATTATTATTTACAGCGTTGCATTTTTGGATATTTTTTTTCACCCCTGAGAAACATTTTGGCGAAATATTAGCCAGGCAGCTAGCACCAAAAACCAGAAAGAAAATTACCCCTTAGATTACTGGAATTATCTCAATTAATGTAAAACGTCCTGAAGGTTTGATATTTTAACAATCCACTTAAAGCAGTTGACGCCGGGTTTTATGTTTCCTTTGTCAGATTTTAGGCTTAAATTCTTTCCTTTGTTCATAGAGTGTTAGAGTGAGGTATACTAGGTAAAACGTTCTCACTGCAAGTTCCTCTGATCACATTAAAACTTACGCAGAAAAGTCCGAAATCACAGCGTTAAAACTGCCACACACTAACAACAGGAAAAGGAAATCGGTACACAGCAACCAGAGAAGACTCACAACTAAAGTTTGTTTCTAACGTACCCATGTTTACCATGGAAACGTATAGTATTAGCTTGTCCATTCCATGGAGACTTTTCACTGAGACGTTCATGCCATCATTACGCAAATTCTATCGGAAGCTAAAAAGCACGATAACGCAACAGTCGCAATGGTGTTATATTGTTAGAGACGGAATTCCCATTTTGGCGAAGGCCAATAAAGGATGGCTTGCACATGCCCCTTGCATTCTAGGCGTGTGTCGGTCCCGAATATTCTGCCGGGTAGTTGTGTAAGAGTTATGTACGAATACAGATATACCAAACAAATGTTTGCACTTTACTTCTCTATGTTCGGTACCATGCATTGTCTTATGCGTCTAGGAAGGTGCTTTTAGGCTGAGCTGATTGTCCATCTGGCTTACAATTTTATATACGACTATGACCAACGCAGTCCGGCACACATGCGAATGATTTCTTGTAAACAACTGCGTCCTCATCTTTCAAAAACTCGTGCCTAAGGGGATTACGCTTGGCATGACACACAACCATTCTGGCCCAGGTGGTTGGTATAGGCAGAGATAAAGAACCTAAAGGTCGAGCCGGAACTTAAAAAGCAAGCACCATCCGAACCGTTTGGCTGAACTGTATGGTTCTTGTGTACGGTGATCCGCTGGTGTCAAACGTCAGGTGTATCTACGTTACGACCGCTAATGTCACAATGCTTAGCAAACATTTGGCTTAAGATGAGGATACATGCTTATGCTTAAGTTTCGCACAGCGCAAACTGCAGTCTTCCGGCGACGGGGAAGGAAGCGGGGAAGGAAGCCCACTCCTATGGATTCTAATGCCGGCGGCGCTAATGATCTGCTACTGCCGCACACCCTACGTGTTAAGCATGAACCGCATGGCTCGTTTTTGCACGCGATTCGGGCGTGTCGCCGTTGGACTTGCGATTTTTCGCTGCCCTCGTCGGTGATTCCGTACGCGCGGCAGCTTCTGCATTGCTCAGAAAATGATTCGCGCCGCGCGCGGAAGTGGGAGGAGCCTGGCAACTTGCGCCAATGGGGAAGCACACGCCTCATGGCGAACGTTTCGAAGGGCTCGAGACAGCCGGCTGGCTCCGCCAGAGATGTTTAGGCTTAACACCCCGGCAGATATTGCGTGGGCACTTTTAGTAGCGGCGTGGATGAGGTTTCATAGTACCCGTTTCGCCCAGAATATCAGCTCCTTTACTGCCAAAGCAACTTCGTGCGTGCCTAGAGCGGCATTTTAGAGAGCGCTCAGAAGCGGTCGCTCGAGCTCTCGACATCACATCGCGATCGAAGCCGCCGCCATGTTGCCGCCGTCGGCCACGCCACGCGCAGCGTGCGGGTGGTTCCGCGGCACCATCAGCACGGCTATGACGTGCGCGACGCATTTTCGCGAGCACAAAACGCCCCATGCGGTTCACGCTTTAGGAAGTAATTGCGTCGTCAGCGAACACAACATGGTGTGCCATATTCTGACGGGAGTAAAACAACGGGTAAAGAATGCCGTTTAGAAGCTTCATTGCTTTTACAAATCACTCTACGCATTGTTTGAACCGCGGGGCGCGCCTCTAAAACCTTCCGTCAAAACAGCAATGCTTTGCTCCGCATGTCAAGCATAGCAGGTGAACTTGCAAATAAAAACGTAAATAAAGATAAGTTAAGACGTGGAGTAGCAATTCAGTTTCGTGAGCGCGAAGTTGGAGCTTTGTGTTATGCTTGCACATACAGATGGCAACTTTACGATTGTTAGAAGGAGGAGTGCAGAGGGTGCAAGGCGAATATACAGCAAACGGCGCAACAGCTATCACAAAACAGGTGGCAGTGGCTTCAAGAACTTTTATTACTTTGGCTCTGTTGTTCACTATTGGAGCACCCTAGAACCACACAAAAAGAAAACGAGGCAACTGGCCATGAGTGACCCCTTCGAAAATAAACGAAAATAGACATATAAGGGCAAGGCTATAAGCGGTCGTGTTAGAACTGGCTGGAATACTTAGCTCTTCTTGCCATACGATTGCGAAGATAGTGCATGCTACGCAGTTCACCGGCTGTACATGCTTACAAAACAAAAACCGCCATGCTGACAAAAACTATATATGCTTATAAAAACAAAAACAACCGCCAAGTTCCTGCAAATCCGAATTATATTGTTAGAATATCCACTACTTCGTGGCCTGGTAAGTATCTTGACTGTACTGAGAACAATGTTCACTCTAACGCATAAGAATACATGCACAAACACAGCCCATATATTGGTTCATCATCATGATGATGATCAACATTAGCCTGTATAAGCACACTGCAGGGCAAGGACATCTCCAATTATCCGATCCTGGGCTAACTGCGACCAATTTATCCCCGTGAAGTTCCTGCTCTGATCTGCCCACCTAACTTTGTGCCGCTGCCTGGCTTGCTTGACTTCTTTTGGGATCCACTCTTTTGCCCTATGACCAACGGGTATCGTGCCTTCACAGTACATGTCCTGCCCACGTCCATTTCTTCTTCTTAATTTCTACTAATACGTCCTTAACACGTGTTTGCTCCCTGACCCACTCCACCCTCTTCTTGTCCCTTCATGTTACCCCTATCAGCTTCCGTTCCATTGCTCGCTGAGCCATCCTCAATTTAAGTTGAATTCTTTTAGTGAGCCTCGAAGCTTCTGCCCTGTATGGGAGTACCGGTAAGATGCATCTGTTATTCACTTTCCTCGTCAGGAACAATGGTAGGTTGGCATTAATTATATGAGAATGCCTTCAGAATACACTCCACCTCATTCTTACCATTCTAATTATCTCTGCGTCATAGTTGGTACCGGGGATCACTACATAGCCTCAGTAGATATATTCGCGCAGCACTTCCACTGCCTCGCCACCTATCCTCCCGAAGCTATTGATATACTCGGTTAGGATTTACTCACAGATGAACCAGGATAAAAACTGAACCATTGCAAGATGTCTGGAAGCACTATGTAGATGATACGACAATATGATGTCAGATGTTCTTAGTATGAAAAATGCAATGTGTTAGCTATTGAATTCTAATGTCAAAGCTTTGCAATCAGTGCCAAACCTATGCGCTATAGCTTACAGTTGAATACACTTCATAATTTCCCAAATTGGTTCATCGGGTTATCTTTCACCCCGGTTGAGACAACAATACCGGCATAATTTTTTGCATCAGCATGTGGACTTTCACTTGATTGGGTACAGTTTCTCAGAAATGTTTAAACATCACAGCGATATAAAACACATAAAGTGGGCATATCTTTTCTTTTGACTCCGTATGTAAATTTTCCAGCCCTGACACACGCTTCTCGTAGGGAGTGAGCAATGGTGTAACTGTTTTTGTGCTCTGTTCCGTGTCTGCAACGAGCCTTGTTAAACTAGTGCCTTCAGCTCTACAGTTTCCGTCAGGCTCAGCATGAAGTTTGTCTATAAGGTCTAATGCCGTCAACAGGCAGTCCTAGTTCGCGCTGGACAAGCTAGTCGTATTGGAAATTAGTTGTAAATCATGAAGTTGACTTGAAGCTGCATAGCTTGACTTAACATTCTATGTCCAATCTTAAAGTTAGGAACCCTACATTTTGAGAATGGCGAAGAAGCTAGCCATGGGTAATTATTTTAAATATCTGCGGACGAGCTCGTGGTGACAGTTTTGACTCCGAATGGGGATGATAGATTTCACTTATAGCCTTCTCATGCCCCTGATGCAAACTCCGTGAGTACAACAGGAAAGTTTATATTTCTTGCTATTCTCAGAGTGAGAAAACATAAATGATTGTTGTATTTCATCAGCACGACCTAATCAAAGTCAAGCCATTTGCATTACCGCCAGGAGGTATCCTCAATATAACACTCAAGACTCATTGCGCTATTAAAACCTCTTGTGTGGTGAAAAGCTGTTTCGATATAATTTGAGCCGAATATTTTTCAGCTCCTTGTATTTTCAATTCCCTTTTATGGTTATGAACCCCGTCTTCTTAATAAACCACAACAGCACAAGGTTTGCATTAGCAACTTGTTACAACCACGTGTACCAACTAATTACGCCAAAACGCCTTCACATTTTTCTGCAATATAAATTTGGAATTGTTTACCACCGTTCGTGAAATTATTTATCGGCGTGGCGTTTATTAAATCGTCCCTAAAGACCACCTTTTGTCATAAAAATGGCTCGTTGGTCTCTTTTTTGCTCATTTATTGCTAAAGGCGATTTGATATTGTGATCTGTTTTGTCGTGTTGAGTCAGTTGTGAACCTTTTCCTGTTTTATTTGTTTACTTGAAATAAACCCACCCTTTTTTGGAGCGTCGTATAATTTTGCCGTGTTGTTGCCAGTGTTTTTTTTTTGTTATTATTACTTATGTGTTAACTCATCGAGTGTCGCTGTACAGTCACTGACTTTGGGAACCTTGCCTGCAATGTTTTACTGATGTACATTTTTTGACGCACTCCTTATTTTTTTAATGAATCGTAAAATACAAATCCAAACTACAAAACCCGGGAGCGCACCTTGCTTCATTATCACTTCACAACTTGCGCATTTTCTATAGAGTAGGCTTTGCTATTGAAGGTGAAATAGGAGCAACTGTATTAAAGGTAAAAAACACCTTGGCGCCACCTTTTCCCAACTACGAGAATAAATAAAAATTCTGCCATTCGCATACAAACGGCGACCAGCCAGTAAAATCAAAGTACTTGAAAACCCTACAAACGCACATTCAAGAATTTCCTAGTTGCAATTTTTTTCATAATTTATTAGTACCTGAAAACCGTGATGGCTCGAAGGAACAAAGTACCAGTGATAAGTAATTGCTCTTTATCGCATGCATTGACAAACTGCATCCGCAATACAAAAGAATAAAAACTATACAATTGTTAGACGATTATAAATATGATAATTCTTGATTACTTGATCACGTGAGCAGATCTTGCCATTGCATTTATTACAATTTGATTGCGCACGTACAGTGCTTCTCCAAAATGTTTTGCGAGCGAATTTAGAACTATACTAAAAAGTTACGTAATGTGTTATCGCCGGAAGTTGTATTATTCTTTGTTAAATCTCTTCATTTTAGCAATGAATTGAGTTTTCTGCAGATGCCTAACATAAGAAACGCCGCAACGAAAACTGCAAATATTTTTAAAAGAAATAAATGATGTTGAGTAACGCATTTTGAAATTTTGCCTCTTCAGCCAGTGTTCCCATCGGTGAACTTGTGGACCGGAGGCGGAAACACAGGCAATGCCACAGTTAGCTTCGATGGTGATAATCTGACATCACACTACAGCGTTCCTGTGTTCGGCCTGATGCAATTAAGACACTATAAAATGCATATCCGGGCTTGCACGGATGACGCCTGCAGCAAGCAGATATCTATGGCCTTCAGGACAACGCTATCAAGTGAGATGGTGATCTGTGCATTTTTAGCAGAAATATTTTTCACGCTTTCTCTTTTTGCTAACATCTATGCCTTAGGTGAACTTTAATACAAGAATCACTGAAGATGCTACTACCGTAACAAGCTGCCTTGGCGTTTATTTATTTAAGTGACAAGACCTGAATATGTTGCGTTTTGCGGCTATGGAAACAATATTTTTTGGCAATAAACGGAACATTTTGTAACATTTTTCTGCAGCTAGCCGAAACGCCCCTCTGAAAATTTGGTGACTAGAGCGGGGTTATTGATTCCCCACTTGTATTGTTCGTGCGTTCGATTATATGGCATACTTGTTGAAACTGCAACGTTCTCCTCCCATAAAAATGATCCTGAGTGCATCATGTACTTCTTTGCTCCCATGGTGAGCTTACGTATTATGGAACTTCAACTTTTTGAGGAACTAAAACGGACCGTAACAATTATTACCCTTTCCTTCACTCGGACTTAACTTTCTTGGCTACGATTTTTTTAGCCTTATTAGCAAAGATAACATGTTTGTGCGCTAGACGGTTGTTAGGAGGAATTAAGGCCCAATTGAAACAGAGATTTAACAAAGACCGGTGAATAAAGGATCCAAAAAGTGTTTCTCAGCACTTTCTCTTGCCTTCCCATGTGCATGAACTGAACCGTTGGTCTTCTGCGAGGTATATTGTCAGCGCTATCCAAAAGCGGAAAAAAACTGTAGACTTTTATTAGCTTCAACGAGAACAGCTATAGGCTGCAATGTTTTAGTTGCGCAACATTATTACTTATTTATTGCACCTGCGCGTTGAAGATCTCGTTTCGTTAAGTTGGCAGCATTGCATGCAACCTGCCAATTTTTGTTTGCTAGACGCTGCGTAGCTAAACCTCTTCGCTTTCCTGACTTTCCTCCTCTTGCATGAATGCGATTTGTTGTGTGCTGAATAAGGGATAGCTACAGAAGTTATCCTTATAAAGTGGACATCTGCAGTAGTAAAGTTTCGGATAAATCTCTCATCGGAATAAGAATCCATTGTTAGCGCTAATCGCATGATAATATTGTCACCCAAAATAAAAGAGTGGCACGCGGCTTTCCTCAAACAACCCTTAAGGGACAATATTTCGATTTCAAGTTTCATGGCTCGCACTTTTTTACAATGTTAGCCAAATGTCAAGTTTCTTAAAACACTCTCTCAATGTGGTCATGAAATGAGTCATCGCCCTTTAATTAGCCAAAAGAAAAAACTCCATTTAGCACCAAAGAAATATTTATGCGCAGAAAATAGAAAATTTTAGTGTCCATTTGAACTTTCCAAAGTCCCAGCTTTTTGTGCTGCATGAAAAGTGCAGGTTTGCGCTCCCAAGAGAGTTTTTGGATGGCTTCGATCTGCCTCCTACGCGTAGCGCAGCTGCCCGTTTAGCCTATGTAAGGAAACATTTAAAAATGATCGTGAATTTCACTGATTGTATGTTGGCTCCATTGGCGTTGTTCTTTTGCGGATTTATTTTCCGGTGCATGGACTGCATGGACATGGCAAACATTTCTTGCTGCTGCCAAATTTAGGGACACGCTAAAAAAACCCCTTGTGCTATGAATCAAGACTAACACACCATCGTACGTGGAAATGATTTCAAATATTGGTGTGTAATACTTTTACGTTGAGCATTTTATCATTCTTTTTAATGGCGGAAACTGCATGCATGAGTGCAGTAACGAACACACGCTCTAGCCAAAGGTGGTTTAGTGTAATGCGGACATGGAGTGCCCGAGTGCTGCAAAAGGACATACGTACAACCCCTTTGGTTACAATACATCGGCATCTCAGTTATTTTGCTTCTATTGGCGCGGGTGGCACTTTTGACAAGCATTTGCGCCACTCGTTTGTGTAGCCTACACGTTCACAATTTTGTGCAATATATAGTGCAAGAAACGCAGCAAACACAAAATGATATCTCGTACGCGTGCATCGACTGCATGGTGATAGTATGTATATATACAGGCTCGTTGGAAGGCTGTAATAAAATTTAGATATTATTCCCCAGATTTTTTCACCGAACAACCTCTTACAGATCTGGGATTCTGTTAAGCTTCTTTGTTTGACATGGCTTCAGCAGAAGTTAATTATGCACATTCCGACAAGTTACAAACAATATGTAAACACGAATCAGCGGGAACAGATTTCATTTCCTTCTTCTGAAGACTTGGCCTTTCATTTCAAGCGTTTACGTGCCAGTAGCATTGGTTTCCTCTCCATGCCTACTCTCTAGAACGCAGATCTGGGTACTACAATTTGGGTGCACGCACTATGCAGAGATTATTCAGGCTTTGCAGTGCAAAACAATTTTTACGTCAATTCAGCGGTGATTTGTTCCTTCTGCTCAAGATTTGCATTTTATTCAACCAAGGCAGGCGTAATTTTTGTGTGCCAAAATGCCGTTCAGCAAAATGCTGGGTGTTGATGGCTCTGATTAATATATTGCAGCTGATGTATTTCGAGACATTGTTCTTTGCCGCGGTTGTCTCATCAGCGTGAAACTTTTCAAGCGTACGCATACGCGGCAGAAAATTATGGCTGCATAGTTCGAACATCTGTGTGCATTCTTCACAGCCTGCCTTGTTCAATACTTTTTCTAGATTTTGATCACTTTGTGCAATCATGGTGAGGTTCAACAAATGTTGTTGCTTTTGAGCACATGTCAAAATAGTAGCTGTCATTGTGCAAACTTCCAAGAGTTAATATCATATGAGAGCAAACCAACTGTTCTGCGCCTAGAGTCATACACAAACTTTCTAAATTCTCTGATATTTCTTTTTGTGTTGGAGTCCGCCACGATGTGCACGTCTAGGAATGAAATTCTAGGTACTTTGAATTCAAAAACGTTGATTTCGCGTCCACTATATTGGTGACACAGGTGAACATGCGAAGCCAACTGCGAGAAACCAATTTCCCGCCTTCCTGCTACTCCGCCACATTCGCGTCATCCGTTTTCAGGCAATCACGTCTCGCTAAACATGGATACTTTGAAGATACCATAAAATAAAGACAAAACAAAGAATCTGGTACCACGCGTAGCTTTGGCGGAGATGACCAGAAATATTCATGCCACCCCTATGATAACATCTCTTTTCACAGCGTTGCGGAACATACCTCTTCTCTGTCAGAAATATCTTACACAGTACCATAATCTGAACTCCACTGCTGTGAATTTAACTGAAACAAATACACAAAAAGTTCGTTCCCCATCCTGTATTAGGGATCCAGTTGTTTCCAAGTAATAACCGCGTTGTTGTTCCGAACCGAGCAGTGTCTATTAAATCTGAGATCTTGGTCGCCACTATCATCCAACCCTTCTTTACTTCCCCCACCAACTGTGACTATCTTCCCAACCCCCTTCCCTCCTCTTTCCTCCTCTGCCGGTTGAGGTGACGACGCCACGCCAGACAGCTAGCGGTGTGTATTTTCCTACACCCCCGCCCCCCAACAATTACCTTCTTCTTCTTCTTCGGTGGCTTTTCTAACACGTTCCGCCTTGTGATAGCCGGGCACCTGGAATCCGCGGTTTAGAAATCAAATGGCACGTCCGATTTACGACTGTATCCCCCCAATATCGTAACAAACGAGGGTTTATTCAGATATATTGTTATTGGGCGAACTTCAATATATGAAAACCGGAAATTCAGCTCGGTTTGGTTTAAATAGCTTCGCAAAAGACAAGCCTCATCAATTCTCATTCTAAATTGTTCGCACTAGTGCATGATAGTACAGCATTTTCATAATTTTTAATGTTGAAGGCGCACATGGAAGATTCCCTGGGGTTTAAGTGTTCCTTGCGTGAATCGTATGCAGCTGATAGAACGAATCCATTTTAGACGGAGAAAAAAAATCGTTATGTCTTTTTTTTCCGAGAATGTGGTTGTGAGAGAGGCATCCATGGTACATGCAAAACCTTATATTACCACGACTAATAAGTCTCTGAGTTACAAAATGGCGCCAATTGAACTTGTAAGGCAGACAGGACGTGAATGCTATAACAAAAGCATCACCGTAAACGTAAGCATCGTTTTCGACTTGATAAAGGCCAAGGACTTCCTTTTCTGGTAAAAACTAACGCGACGCCAGTGGAAATAGTTACCGCTATATCTTCCCGGCTCCACGACGCAGTACTGCGTGGCCGTGCCTATTACTACTTACACTTCCTTAGTGACCTTTGACACAGAGCAACGCGCGAGAGGTTTCTCTCCGCAGGAATTGCAGGGTTGGCCAGACACATCAATGCCAACACATAAGCAAACGCTAGCAGTGAGTCACAGAAAGGTGTGCTTTAGGGGAGCTACTGGAACCGATACTTCAAAATATATTTCACAACAATCAGCTCTTCCTATTTCTGGCTAGGCTTACTTCTAGAAAGCGGAGGCAGATGTCGAAGCTGAATTTTTTAGAAAGTGGTGATGATTTTTGTGTATTTTTTATTCTTCGGTAAAAATCAAAAGATAGATAAACTTTGGCAAGAAAAAAAATGACACGTACGAGAATATTTAGTTAAAGAGCTCCACCTTTGTCGCTTGTAAAACTACTGGCTACCCTTTTTTACGCTGACATTTGTGTGAATGAGGGCTATGGTCCCCTATCAGCGTTTTCAGAATAACGTAACACACAACCAGGTTGTACCCCTCCTTCTATTCCTTTATCAGAAACTTGAGCATTTTTTGGATCCGTGCTTCGGTATGTATGGTATTTTGCCCGTATTTCATTGTTTATCCGTATTTCATTATTACAGGAATCCCCAATGCTACCATCACAAGAATTTTTGCTAATGACGCGAACTCTATACATCTGGAGTGGAGCATCCCGCGTTCGGAAGAATTGATACACCTTGGCCTCAAATTTGAAGTGCGGGTATACAATAACGGTGTGTTCCGACTTATATCTACGGCGGAAATGGCTCTCAAACTCACCGACCTCAGCTCCAGTGTAGAATATCAAGTTGAAGTGCGTCCTTCCCTTGAGGTATTGCCGGGAAGGCGAAAATATGGCAACCCTGACCGAGCCACTGTGCGCACCTGGCCCCTTGGTAAGCACCACATTGGAAAAAGAAAATAGCATTGTTCTTCTTGACTGCACCGGGTATTTCTACATTTACCAGTCGCCCAAAAGTCAGGTTAGAACGTTATTTCTGAACAAACATCATGTTTTCCGACAAAGCAAGAGTAAGGCTAAAATAAACCCAGTTCAAGAGGTAGAATTTTGTAACGTAAGAATGTTCATCGGTTTTGAAACTCAAATAAGTAGTGCTTTCTATTCCTTTATTTTGAATCAACGTGGTGTGGAATATGTTTTCCCAAGACCAGCGTGTGCTTGGCAGTATTTTCTGTTTCGTGTGCTCTTATGGCGCATTATATGACGCAAGCTTATGCATATCAATTAAGGCCATGTCTGCTCTAAACAACGGCTACACGTATAAGGTTGTCTCATTTGCGAATGCCCAAGCGGGGATGAAAATAAAGCGCCCATCTAGAATCATTATTATATACTGAGGTCGCCGATATTACATTCTGAACATAACTTCCCCTTGAAATGATGCCTTGCCCAGAGGAATTGTGTCAAGCAAGGATTCCCTATATATACTGACATGCTTCAGAACTAAACACGAACCTTGGTCCTACAGAAAAAAAGATACGCTCTTTCCAGGTCCATTTTTTCGTCTCTACGCACCACGGCAAATACCTTAAGTGTTCCTCATTACGTTGGTTGATTTATTCGGACGTTAACGATGAAAGTCATCGGAGGATTTTTTGTTTTGCATGGGAACAAATTATTCCAGTACAATTTACATATTCTGCGAGGGAGGGTACAGTAAAAACTGGGTTCAGTGGGATGCGAGTAGCCTACAATGAACAGAATTTGGTGTCCTCTTAGTTCGTGGGGAGGCCCCCGCCCTGGTGACTTGTTCAGGTTTGACTTATAACAGAGTTTACCGAGCGCAGCCAAAATGTTTTCGTAGATTCAAACGTTCGCAAGTATTGTTTTATTTCTATATAATGAGAGTAAGCTACGGCTTGCAAGGTTTTTAGTGGACTACAATCCAACAGGTTTAAGAAGGGTAATGTGCTACACTGTGACAAAACAACTTGTGGATATTAATACTCAGAATACCTTCACTCAATACTCAAAAGAACAATCAAAATGCACGAAATATTCCATTTGTGTTATATCGTATTTGAAGTACTTGGATTTTAAAGCAAATAAACTTTCTAAGCAACGTGTCATCAGCTTGATACCTACTAATATTTTGGATATTGCAATTGTTGTACGCGTGTAGAAGTTGAATGTTTATTCACAACTAAACCCATGATGTCATTTAAAGGTAGCAGCGTCTTGAAACAAGTTTTTTCTACAACCTAAATAAATCAGATTTAAGCACCAATATAATAAATAAACTCGTCTCAATATACAATAAAGTCACCGAAATTTCATAATGCTCTAAACAGTGAAACAATGTAGTTTTACCGGCTAATCAAGAAAACGCGTATGTCACGTTGGCTATAAAGACAACGGTTAATATGAGCACGCCCTGTCGTTTTCCTTATCTCGATGCAGCCTGAAAATTGCTGCTAACGGCCAGTGAGAGCGATAGTTCCCGTTCAATTTGCCGCGTCGCTTGTGGGACTCACTATCCGCGACTCGGCAACGGCGGCAGCTCGGAAACTGAAGCCGCGGAGGCAGAAAAAAGCGACTCATTCTTAGGTTTTTCTTAAGGGGTTCGGATAATGAAGGGAACAGTGGGTAATTAATTCATACTGGACGCTCTACAGTAAGCTGTAGTGTGTTATCATTGGACGTGCTTCGAAACATGACCATGTTTGTATGGTTGTTGTCCGTAGAAATACACATCATGAAGAACGCCGATCCTTAGACAGCAATAAGCTGACTGAGCGTCAGGTTACACAACCACTCATGTTTGAGATTTCCGGTTAAAAATATCCTATGGGGCTAACGTAAGCCTTGCAAAGCCACCGCAGGACAAAGCAATGGGGCCCATGGAATATTTCAGTTTAATGGTTCAGTTAATTCGAGTTAGAAAGCGTTATCAACAAGCCAAAAAAATGGCTCCAATCGACGCTGCGAAGCTGGTTGGAAAGCAAAGCATTAAACGACAACCACAGCAATTGCCCGTGCGATGTCACTTGAATTCACACACGTGGCTCTACAAAGAGTGAAACGAAAGTTTGTGCCATCCGTTACTTGGAATTCGCGGGGCGGCGTCCCGAACGCAGCAGCGTCGGCCACGGCCGGGCTAAAGCGGTGGACGCCACCGCCATATCCCGGCCTTGCGTCGGCAGAAAGAAAACGGAGAGGAGCGCCTTTCAAAAGGTGAGGAAGCAGAACCTAGCCAATCTGATGGGCTTTCTCGCTGCTACAGCACCGCGCGAAACAAGCGTAGATACCGAAACAATTCAGGAAGTGAGCTTAGTGATTTCTATTTATACCGATTTAAACTAGTTGGTTTAGTACGTTTGAAAATTGCGAGAAAGCTGAGGGAACTTCTATAATCGCTATTTATCAGGACCAGTTGCTCCTTCCTCCTTGTGTAATACCTCTCAAAACCCAACAGAATTGTATTCATCAACATAGAAAACTGAGTCCCATGCCTGACAAGCAGTGCACAAAAGGTAGCGTTTCTCTAGCGGCCAGATGCCTGCATGTGGTCTCTACATTTTGTTTTCCTCACCCTTCAAACCAATCTTTCACGTATCGTTGCCGTACAACCACTTAATTTCGTAAAGTGCGGGTTACTAAGAAGGTGCTGTGGAACAACTTAATCAAGTCGTGTGCAGAAAGCGCGCAATGGACGCGAAGCTGCGCCAAAACTGGCCCGAAACAGCGTAACTAAAGTAGACGACGAAGCCGTACCACCTATGCGCCCACCGGCAAGCAGCCACCTCTGCGTAATGAACGCAGGGTTAATTCGCCGCCATAGCTGCAGTGTGGTCCATGAGTGAAATATTCCGCCGCCCCCCGCCCTTGCCCTCCCCGCCGCCACCTCCGCCGCGTTGGGAGTTTATTGTCACGCACGGCGCAAAAGAACAGTTGGCTGGTAGCGGCAGAAAGGTTTGCTTTAAAATTCCGTCATCTTCATGCTCATACATCTGTTCACTGTATCGACATTTTGTCAATGACGAGGCTGTGGTATGGCGTTTTCTCGCATCGCAAGCTTTGCCTCTCAACCTGAAGCCATTCCTTCATTAGTCTCGTTACGCTAGACTCTCTTGTCGATCTGACGAAATTTTGTAGCGTGGTTTGACACCCGCCCTTCAGCAGTTTGCTTCGCATATGATCGTAACCTTTACAGGATTTCACCTTCACAACACGCATTCAGTATCGTGTGCTTCTGCCCAGCTGGCCGCGCCTTGTAACAGTTGATAGTCTGGTAAATGACAAATTTTGCAAGCCTACCTTCCCCTTGCGCGGCTTCGGCGTGGGTTATTCGACCTTGCAAAGCTTGGTTGTCTTCATATTGCTGAAGTTTTTCTTTGGATTCCTCGCAGGTTTGTTGAAGTTATTGCAAGCGCTCGTTTAGTGTCCGAACTTTCACTTGAAGGCTGTGAAGAAATTTTACGTGCGGATATTTCTTTTCCTCTCCGCAATATATCCAACCATGGCGAAAGTTGTCTCGCATTCCTTAGTTTTCTGTCCATGGTCCAACTGTTCTTCACCTTTGACATATCCCCTGGGGCTACGTATTCTTTTAGCTGGTGTCCAGGGGCTCTAGGTTACGCCTTTGGTCTTGTAGACGAGGAGTGTTTTGTTTTTTCGTGCGCTATAACCCGGTTACCCTAAGGTTCCCGCTTGCCCGCACGCGGTACATGGTGCGCTAAGCAGAATTTGTCGCTACATGGACCGAGACGGTATGTAGGTCGGTATAGGACAAAAGCAGTCGACAGCACAGTTCTTGGAAGCAGCAACTTGCGTTTCAATCTTACCTTATATACGCATGAGTGAAATGAAGCAAACTGACGACGGTCTAGGAGATTTCCTACCAGTGGCTAACAATCTTACTTCCTTGTCGGGACATTTTTGCTGGGAGGTATTTCCGAAGGTTTCCTTTGCACGCAGGTCAGGGTAACAAAAACAGCTTTCGTGAGGCAAGCGATTTACAAAGCGGAACGCATCGATTTGTAGGAATAGCGTGCCGTGTAATTTATCCTCAGGCTGATAAACCTTACAATAGTAACAAAAGAAAAATATTGAGGTGGCCGGCTCAGCAGACGACCGCATGGCAGGTGTCAGAGTAGAAAAATTACGCCTTCGCCCGAGGCAGTGCAAGCAGATGAGACGCTATCTACGCCTGTAAGCAGCACCCCCACCACCCGCCGTGGCCGGTAATACAACTTCTCTTTAACACAAGTCCTCATGTTCGCGAGACGAATCGGCAGGCCAACCCAAAAACTGGAGTGGCCGTGGTATGGTTAATAAGCATCAAGCAAACGTCACCTTTCACGCAAGACCTATGCACATGCTTTTCCGTACGCTCATGTAAATAAGCATCATTAACCGACTACTTCGCTCTTTATAGTTCGTTCAGAATATTATATTTACCATAAATGTCTGTTGTTTTCTGTATTAGTTCTCTTGCCACCAACTTTGTCAATCAATGGCTTCAAAAATGGGCTGGATGTCATGGCTGTCTCCTGGATTTTTGTCAACAGTACCGTCCTGAATGTGGAGGTAAAGTAACAAACTTGCCTAGACGCCTGGCAGTATTGTTTGTGTTCTCTAAAAGTGCACGCAACCTAACGTGTTCGTTATGATTTCCCAGCTCATCCTTTCAAGTTTTTTTATCGTGCCCCGACGGGATGTATTTTGTTAAACGGAGTATTTCCCCCTGTTGTGACTAGACTAGCGTGGAATATCATGCTAAGAAAAATATTAGTACTGAGAGGTTATTGCTCCAAGGGCGAATGCCGTGGCTAATTATTTGCTGAACCCTGGCTGTGCGTGTTCATTTGTTGACCGCTGCTTCGCTGCTTATGTATTTTCGATTTCTGTGTGCCAGGTCAAACTTAATTGATGATTTGTGTTTTCTATTTTAAGCAGTTTTTCTCTCCGTGTTTGGAGACACCATATCGAGTTGAAAATGCTTAGAACCTTAATATCCTGCAAAAGTGGCACGTTAAGCGGAGTTAATGTCGTTTTTTAAACAGTTTACAATTTTTGTGTCCATTTCCAGAAAAAAATGTATTAGTCGTCTCTGCAACCAAAACAAAGTACAACCTCGACTATTGATACAGACGATTTTAAAATTTCTAAGTAACTTGTTTATTAGTTTTTTACCGACCTTTGGCTTAGATTTACGCGTCACCATCGTGAAGTGTGTTATTTACTACTTCATGGCAGTTTCGATGTACGAGTGAACAAAGGCCTTATCATCATAGGTAGCTTTTCTCACATAGGCTTGTACTAACTTCAAGTTTCTTGGTGGCTGAGCGTAGTCACAACGAGTGCAACTCCATCGTTAATTCTTAAAAACACCACCGCGTTCTCTAGTATTTCTCAGTGAATTGCAAATTCTTTTGCGCGCTCTCCATTTGCTAAAGGCCCTTGGTGGCACAAAATATTTAACACTACTCAACTCCGTAAAGCATTTTCCAGTTCTTCCCAGGAAGCTTAGTCCGATGATATGACAGTTGATGTCCGAGAGATCATATATAAATACTAAGGTAAGTGTCACTATTAGATGTCCTGGTTACTGTAACAGAGATGTGCTAAAGGTGCATCTTATCTTGCCCCGCTACACAGATTTCTCGCGTTTAACGTTGCCAGCATCAAGTTCCATAGACTGCCTGGCTGGGCCCAAAGATTCTAAGACCCTCTGCTGCATCAATGCCGTGACCGGCGGCACGGCGGGGGCGCACTGGCTCCTCACATAGAGCTTCATACTAATATATACTAGAGGAAAATCTAGCACCACTCTCTATGGGAGCCGCGCTTGAGCGAGCGCTCCGTCATGTACCGGGCAGGCACGTTTCGGTTGTCCTTGGCATGGCCCATGAACAGGCAGAAAAGTGCGCTCTGGATGCAAAAAAGACACCTAATTACTGTAGAAGGTTCTTCAAATCTGTTTTGTTATAATAAATTGAACATCCAAAAAGAACATTTTGTCAGTGATTATGTACAAGCGTCATGCATGATGAACAAAAAATATGTTACCTTTTTTTGTTGATTTTGCCTTCGAGAAAAAAGGAGCCATATTTCGAACTAAGCCAAGTGGGCAAAGAACGTTGCCAGCGGCAATGGCGCCGGCCACGGCGGCCCGCGACTGCAGTGACAGGTTTTCCTCTAGTATATATTAGTATGAAGCTCTATGCCTCATGAGGACGAAGTGCCAAGAGAAGGTTGGTTATTCATTGGAAGTGGGGGCGAACTACTACACAGGGTTGCCAGATATCTCTGGTGAATGAGGATGTGCTGTTTCTACCCCAAAGAACCTCCCAAGCGTGATCTCACCTGTTTAGTTGACCCTATGAAATATCCAGGAGAGTGTTTACTTCCGGACCTGCCAGCTGTCTATAGCTGGGGAAGTAAGAGAGCCTGAAAAAGAAATCGCGGTGCATGCTTCTCTGTACGAAATCTTTTCATTATACAAACACAAAATAAACCACTTCAAATTGTTACGTATAAACGTTCAAGCAAAATGTTTTCACAATACTTTTTATCCTTCCAGGTGGCTATTAACAGCAGCGACTTCGTAAAATGCGGAACCTCCTCGGCTTGTGATTTAGTTGTGCTGTACGGCTGGAACTCATCTTTCAAAGCTGGTTTTATTAAAATATCTAAGTTAAAGGTCTATGACACATGCGCCATTGACATGCGTGGCTGCAACAACCATGGGTGTGGTGACCCAACTACAATTAATGTCACTACCGGCATCTCAGGTATTATGTTACTTTTCACACGACTTAAAAAACCAACGACCCTTGCTCGAAACTTCACTCCGCTTTTTTTAAGTGAATTCTCGCTTCGTTGGGAATAAGTCCACTGATTTAGAATGTATGCTTAGGCAACTATCTGAAAGGGACTTTTTGTGATTGCTGAGACTTGCTGATGTCAACCGGAAAATAGACTACAGTCATTTAAGTACAACTTATTTTAGTTAAATCATAGATAAGGTCGAGAGGTTGGTATTTGTGGTGTAGTCAGAAACTCTCCTTCATGTGAAAGAATATTAGTATTATTCGGTTACTTCTGGGGTTGAGACATACCTGATGAAAATAGCACCGTAAACGATTTCTCCACCATTTATCCGGAAATAGCTGTACTAATGCCATAAATATGCCATCCTGAGTGACAACAAGCAGTTAGTCGCTCCTTGACTCACCTATAACTTATTTTTATTCATCGCAACTAGAATGTTTTTTGTACTCACAGTTTAAGCGACCATTTTTGAATTGTACTTGCCATAAAAACTGCTACTAGTAGGTGGGCCTAACTCGCCGTTCCTATCAGTGCATTATGATGGAGGTCCGTGCTTCTTTTCGACAGCCTGTCACTAACGAACGGTAGTCTGATGCACTAAATGTAATAGATGCTGAAACCCCAAACGACGCTTTATCACAAAATTTAAAACCCTATATCATACCTTCTTTTTGTACATAGAACATGTCCCTCCCACAAACACTCGCAAATAATCAATCATGCCGGCTTAACTTAAGCGAATAGTACTCAGATAAATATGTAAAAGAAATTCATTTCAACATACAACGCTGCCTTTACGTCGCAAAAAATAGGCTCACCAAACAATTCCCACAGACAAGATAGCCCTATTACTAAGATACATTCGGCTCTCACGAAGTTAATTTCACACAGCTGTGTACAAAAATAAGTACGGTTAATTTGTCTATACAACATGCCGGTGTGCCTTACGAAATTGTTAATGAAAATGTTTTCACTTGAGAATATCTTTGCAATAGTGCTAGTGACTATTTTATTTCTCGTCGTCACGGAAACATTACTGACCCACCGGGTAAATCCGGTTTCTTTCATGGTGACAAGACCAATTTTTTCAATAAATGCACTACGAACTCCGAAATTGTTACAATTTTAGAGGCTTTAAAAACAGCAGTTTTTCTGACGCAGAAAATTGTTAGATGAAACCAATTAAATACGCGATAAACATCTTATGCTGTCATAGGTGGTAGGTATACTTTTCCACATGTGCCTTGAATTGCGAGTATTTTAATGTATATTGCAGATAGCCAGAGTATGTTCTATTCTTAGGAAAACCGGCCGACATTGTCTATAATATTACATGCTAGTCTGTGTAGTGCCGTTGTTTTAAAAGGCACCGTGGGACCTTGTTCTCGGCGGTTGCACTCGGTCTTGCAAGAGGTAGCGTCAAACATCCCCCTCGCGAGGGGCACGATCAAATGCAGAGCATTTCCGGGGGCGCACGACGTTAAGTAGTTTGCGTTACGTTAATGTTGTTGCACTTGTGGCAACTGCTGACGAGAGAGCGCTCGTCAGCAGTAATTTGAATGAGTCAACGATATAAGGCGCGTTCATAGCGTGCTATTCTGTGTCGGCTCAGTGGCGCAGTGGGTAGAGCACCATGTACATTGCGTTGCGCCCGCAGGGTCGAGGGATCAAAACCTGGCGCTGGATAGTATTTTTTTTATATAGTAGGGAGGGGTGCGGTGCGGACTACGGACGTCAACGCGGGTGACATCGTGAGTTACTGAAATGCTCTGCATTTAAAATTTCAAATAAAATCTAAACTAAATACTACAATCATCTGTAGAAAACTACTTCTGGCGTTCTTTATGGCAGAATTTAAGGCTTCCTCCGGTTTAGCCTAAATATTATTGATATTGTAACCAGCTCAAATTAAGCACATTTATCACATACGCCGATGATGTAACCTTGTGGTTTAGACATTATGTCGCCGAAGCTAGTACTGGTCAAACAGCGCAATACAGCAAATTAGGCACTGTTCACTTACAAACCAAGTAAACCTAAGCGTAAACAAAACAATGGCTGCATTTTCAGAGGCAAAAATAAAGCGCTAATAGCATATTTAATACTTCATTTTGGCAACAACCATCTAAAGCTCATTAAAATAAACTGTTTGGCGTCACATTCTATACCAAGCTTGGAGGGGATGATCATGCTAAGACAAGAATGAACTTTCGCAACTGCAGTGGCATTACGCAGATGTCGCAACTAGCTAGTGACCAAAGTAAATCTGGTGTGGCAGACTTCCTTATTTTTATCGCACTGAATTGTGTCCACCTGGTGTGGGCTAAGACTACCGCTTTAAACGAGAACGCATTCACGCTCTGCAAAAGAGGACTGCGTACAATATACAGTCGACGACCGGTTATTCGGACCCTTAAGGGACCGCGAAAATTTCCGGAAAATTAGGCAGTACAAAAATTGTACCACCCAAAAGCTCAATTTATTTTTTGCTAAAGCGGAAGATGCTAGACAAGGTAGCCTCAATCTAGCGTCAGACATTACTAGCGTACGCACCTGCACGTACGGCAGGCACAATTTTTGAGGCTATAGATGAGAAAGGAAAAAAAAACAAGATGGCGACTACAGACTTCTGTATGCGTGGTAGCCGGCTCGGCTGATGCTTGGGTAGTCCAAAAAATCAATCAGCCAATTCTAGCTTGTCCGAAATTTTGAGCTGCGTAATACATTAAATGTATGGTACATCCTGGTGCCGGGAAAACGTACGCCGTGCTGTCGGGAAAAAGTACATATAATCAAGCATCTCAGAAAACATAGGCACCCGAAAAATTCGTGATCAAATGTATCACAAGAATACTTGGAGTATACAGCTGAGGTAGTTTCCAAATGGGGGTGTGTAAGAATTTCCCATTTGTATGATCTTAGAACAATGCAAAGGTATAAAGAGGAAACAGAAAAAATTGCCCCCACCTCCCCGAAGGGAATCGTGAGGAAGTGCGAATGCATTTCTTGCGCCGAGAGTACACGGCGTAGTAATTCTGCCATCGCCTTGAGAGGCGCAGTACCGGTGAGGGGGAGCTGTCAGGCGAGGGGAGAGGCGTGCGCCGAGGGTGAGTGCAAACCTAACGGGGGGAGAGGCGCGCCAGCTGCAGAGCATGTGACGTCACGGCGCGAGGAGAGGGGGAGCAGACGCAAAGGCGCCAGCGCGCGGTCAAGTGGGAGTGTGACGTCACGGCGCGAGGAGCGGTGCGGGAGCAGGCGCGGGCGCGCGCAGCCACGGCGCGGGAGGCGGAGCGCGCGCGGGTCACGTGGGGTGTGACGTCGCTGCGCCGTTGCTACAGACGCTCCTCTCCGCTCCTCGCGCCGTTGCTAGGGGAGAGCAGGAGGAGCAATGCGGACGCCGGATTCAGGGTCGCTTATAAAGTGCATCGCACTTTAAACATCTTAAATCAGAAACATTCAGCCGCTTTCAGTTGTTGCCATCAGGTTTATACTAGCAGACCAAAGAAACATTGAATCATTCCTACGTGCCGAACAACAATCATACGCTGACGCTATCGAGTACATTACCTTGCATTTTAACCTTATTATATCGGAATATTTCAGATTATCAGAATATTAGCAGAATATTTTATTCTTCGTACCATACGGACAACCGTCTTTAATGACTTCGTTAGTTTCAATCTAGGCCAAAGCTACCGTCATATTTTCTTACTTTTTATGACTCCCTGCATTTCGGCCTGAACACCGAATTGTTACATGTGTTTGAGTTTTCTGCGATCTGTACTTTTCGCTGCCTCGTTACACGTTTGTTTTTAGTAATTGCGACCATGCGCTCGTTGGTGTATCTATAATGGGTAAAAAGCCACAATGTCTACCTCCGGGTTTTATATTGCTGTCATTTGTATTGTTTTTTTTTATTTTCCACAAAAAAGGCTGTTGTGCTATGCGGTCGACGACTATTGTTTTTATTGCACACCTTAATTAATATTTTTATACCAATACTTTAAATGTATGCGTACCACTATGCTATTCGCGGTTCAGCTTTTTTTGCCTCTATTGTCACCTGCCTATGCTGCTACCATGCACTTTAAGAGAAGAGGACCCGTCATGCGGTATATGCGGCTTTTCTTTGTCATGCCCTCCATAAACTGGGGGGAAAAAAAATTTTGTATCTTTTGTAGACTTCCCTGCAACTCTAGGATGTATAAAATGGCTTACTAGTTTATATCTTTGCTGAAAATCCAGAGTGCACGAGTAATCGTTCCGTAGTTTGCTTCACTGCGATAGAAGTCATGAATCGCGTTGCAAAAATTTGCAAAAGTTAGAATTGCCAAGCAGCATCGCCATGTTCAGATCGACGCTGGAGCCATAGGCATAGAGAGCCTCCAAAGTTCTTTATTCGTAATGCTGCCCTGTGCCATGGTATGTTGTATTGAATTGAAAAAGTTTGGCCTTTTTAGAATAGTTACGATGGAAAAGAAGCTGTGCTAAACAATCTACAATTTAAAATACCTTGGATAAAAGGTCGCCACGTTTGCCGCACATAAAACGAGTTCTACACCCATTATACTTCCATCTGGGTCTCGGCAGCCCGAAATTGCCGCAATGCTTTTAATTACTTTGGTCTTGTCGCGCGGACGGAGCCCAAGCTTAAAACTAACGGAAACTCGCATTGCGTCTCTCGCACATTCTACGTTTTTTCGGTCGCTTATATTGAAGCAAAGTAGAGTTATGGTTTCTCTGCTACATAACGAGGGATAAAAGCCCTTGCTAATTAGTAGTATCAAGCATAACAAGACAGCTTTATCTTCGGTTTTATTGTAATTAGGTCTCACCAGAAACTTCAACCGTCCTTGTTCTATTGTGTTCGAAGCGTTCAATTAGAAGTAACATTTTTGAGATTTAATTTTGTTATTATCACCATCTCTCAAGGGCCGGTTACTGAGTGCAGGCTGTGGCACAGATACATATAATGCATTCTAAAGCCAATAATTTCGATTGCTTCCTGTCATACACCAGCAACATCATCCATGGCGGTTGCTACTGCAATAAAAAACACGCTTTTTTCCTATTTTCTTCATAAAACTATACGCAAAGCACAGCGTGTTTTAAACTCAGCCTATATTTTTTTGAGCTTGCTGTATTTTACGCCACAATAGAAAGTATAAAGTTACCTACCTTTTTTTCTGCACCTCGAATGCCACATTTCTTTGTTTCGTTCCTCTTAATTGTCCCAGGCAAAATACCGAAACGACTTTTAGGTTTTCGGACTTTTTAAATTGCTTAGATAAATTCATTTTTCTCGGGTTAACTTTCATTTCCCACGTACCGTGCCTTGAAATATTGCGGTATATGAAAGCGGAAATTTTCTTCGGAATTTGCCATCATGGTTGTAGTAAAAAAGGTATGCAGCAGTCGTTTTTCATTCACGTGGTATCTCGTATTTTGAGTACCCTGTGTCAAGCTCGCGATGCGGATCATCGTTCTGCTTTAAATTATATGATGTTCACCTCTGCATACATTATATTTATCATATCATAGCAAAATTCATAGCGTCATTTCAATATACAACATTCAAACGGTCATTCCTATTGCGTAAAAAATTCGCACTCTGGCAGATAGAAACGTTTAGTGCTGTATGCAATGCAGGTGCTATAATACCAAAGGCAAGTGGTGCATTGTAATCCAAGAACTGTTCCTTGCAAAGCACATTGTTTCTTTTATAAATACACAATAGGATACTTGCATGGACGGCTCCCATAATTTCAACTTCAACTTCAACTTTATTTCACATTTTTTCCTGTTACAAAACAAAGTAGAAAAAATGTTGGACAGGAACAAAAAGCTACAGCAAAGTA
Source organism: Haemaphysalis longicornis (assembly GCF_048455015.1). Classification (NCBI taxonomy): domain Eukaryota; kingdom Metazoa; phylum Arthropoda; class Arachnida; order Ixodida; family Ixodidae; genus Haemaphysalis; species Haemaphysalis longicornis. The sequence continues at coordinate 192,790,627 of NW_027526385.1, read as the reverse complement.
GCTTGACGGGGTTCCTACCCATTTCTTGGCATCGAGGAAAACAAGCAAAGATTTAAAAAAGAGCATAAAATACACGTGGGCGACATGTTGCATTGTCAATAACATTCATAAAAAAACACCAAAAACATTCATTTTAAAAATTTAGAGGAGCACACGTATGATAGAACAATCTTACCTAGTTTACATTTCACATATACCAAGAAGGTGTACATACTGGAAAACGAGAAACATACTGGGAACGAGAAATAATTTTTTTTTCACTAAATATACACGTATTAACAAGGCATCAACGAAATTCTTTCACTAACATAGATTTAATAGACATCATCTAAGTCATGAAAGATTGAACAAGAGATACAGCGCAATATGAAAACAGGAAAGATTTAATAGACATAATCTAAGTCATGAAAGATTGAACAAGAGATACTGCGCAAACATGCAATTTGCAAAAAAAAAAAAAAAAAAAAAGCGTAATTATTTATTTTGCAGTGTAAGATATCTTTTTAACTCTTTTTTTTGTAATAGTGCACAAATCGATTTCCTGGCGTTGAAGGTGTTCTAAGTAAGTGGGCATGCAGTGCTGTAGTCTATCGAAACCGTGGTTTGTGCGGGAAAAAGGTATTAACCATGGGTGTCTGTGCCTAACATTATATTGGTATTCATGAGGCGTCCTGAGATTACATAATTTTAAGAAAAGTTCATTTTTACATTTTAAACTGTGCTTATATTTCATGATTAGATTAAACTGAAAACTGTGTTGCAGGGGAAGCACGTTTAGCGTTTGGAATAACTCGGCCGTGTGCGCGTCATAAGAAGCGTTTGCGATGTGGCGGATGGCCTTTTTTTGCAATAAAACAAGCTTGTTAATGTTGCCTTGTGATGTGTTTCCCCATACCAGGTTGCAGTAATTTATGTGAGGCGCAAACATAGAGTTGTAAAGTAACAGTTTAACTTTGGATGGAAGTACCTGCCGAAAATTACAAAGGACACCGCATGCCTTCGACAATAGTTTAGCCACATGATCGACTTGTGTATTCCAGTTCAAGTGCTGATGAAAAATCACTCCCAATGTCTTCACCTCCTGCACAACTTCTATGTTTTCTGATCCTAAGTGTAAACTGAGGTTACGATTCACTATGTTCTGTACAGGTGTAAATAAAACAGCTTTTGTTTTGGATCCATTTATTTCCAAGCAATTTATTTCAGTCCACTTTAATATTTCTAGTAATTCAATATTAGCTGCGTAAGTGAGATCGTGAACATTTGTGGACTGAAGGAGGAGGGTAGTGTCATCTGCATACATAATACACTCGGCATTTTTATTCAGCTTGGTTATATCATTCACGTAAATATTAAAGAGTAGTGGTCCCAGTATGCTACCCTGCGGAACTCCGGATGTTATTTCTAATAAGGAGGAGCGATTTTCATCTATTACGACACACTGTTTTCTATGTTTTAGGTACGACATTAAAAGCCCAAGTGAAATACCGCGGAAACCATAATGTTCAAGTTTAACAGCTAGTATTCTGTGATTGATTCTATCGAAGGCCTTCGAGAAGTCAATATATACACCCAGGGTAAGAAGCTTATTTTCGAAACCGGTAAGGATAAATTCTTTTTGTGTTAATAACGGCATTTCGGTAGACATACCGCTACGAAAACCAAACTGTTTTGGAGATAATAAAGAGTGTTTCTGGCAAAAACATGAGACACGTTTGAATATAATTTTTTCTAGACCTTTAGAGATGACAGGTAATATTGATATCGGCCTGTAATTTGAGAAACTGTTTCTGTTCCCGGATTTAAATATTACAGTTACTCTTGCGCGTTGCATATTTGTCGGAAAAGTACCCGTAGATAGACAAAGGTTAAAAATAAACGAAAGTACTGGTGACAAGATGTCAAGGGTATATTTAATGGGTCTGATTTCTATATCATCAATATCACGAGCCCTGCTATTTTTTAGGGATGTGAAAGTTGAGTGTATTTCCTCTGGACACGTGGGTTCTAGAAAAACCGTTTCCAGATTCGGAGCATCCAAGAATTGCTTTACTGCATGACATTCTACGTTCGATTGGGGGGAGACTAAAGTTGTGAAATACGTATTAAATTTATGGGCTAATTCCTTACCCTTCAATAATGCATTATCAATTTTTAATTCAAGCTCATCTTGTCGATAAGAATTTTTGTTCAGGAGCTTATTTATTTCTCGCCATATTAAATCGCTATTTCCAAGTCGTCCATTAAACAGGTTTTCAAAGTAGGCATTTTTGGTACTGCGCAGATATTTGGTTACGTAGTTTCTGAATTTCCTAAATTTCGAAAGATCGCGCGGGTTCTTGGTTTTTACAAATTTGGCGAATAAAGCATCCTTTTCTTTAATCAATCTATACGACTCATGTGTCATCCATGGTTTTCGTAGCTTCTTCGACTTTTTGACCCGTTTGAACTTAAAACATTTCAGATAGGTAAACTTAAGCAAACTCATGAAGACATTATATGCTTCCTCCGCACTCGTGCACTCATATACCGGGTTCCAATTTATTTTTATCATCTCATATCGGAACGCATCTAAGGTGTCGATGTTTATGTCCTGTACAGTGTACGACTCGGATTTGGAGGTTCTATTTTTAAGACTGGATTTGTGTTTGTAAAGCATATAGACAGGCAGGTGGTCACTAACTCCCGATATAATCGTGCCAGACGTAACGCAATTTTCACTATTGTTCGTAATAAATAAGTCTAATAGGGTTGACGAATTACAAGTTATGCGTGTGTGTTCTTTTATGACATTTGCACAATGGAAAGAGTCAAGCAATATTTTGAAATCGCGGGTAGAAGCTGTGTTCTGAAGCATGTTAATGTTACAGTCTCCGCCAATGATTACGTTAAAATTGTTCGTGTCGGCGAAATTCAATAGACCGCTCAGAAAACCAAAAAATTTGCTAACGCACCCGTCAGGGGGGCGGTACACTACCACAAACAAATATTTAGCGTGTTCCAACGTGAGAGCTTCGTAATCCGGCGTGATTTGTGTGAACTGCGGTAACAGGGTACATAACATTTCTTCGGATACAAGTTGCAAAACACCACCACCACGTCGAGAGCATCTGTTTAGATAATAACTTTGGTATCCTGGTAAGCGAAGTACATCTGATTCACAAGAATACCACGTTTCTGTGAGCATGATCACATGAAATCGGACAAGAAATTTACTAATGAGCATGCGCAATTCATCAGCCTTGTTCCGTGCAGACTGCGTGTTGCAATGTAAGAATGCTAGATAACCACTATTCGCAGGGAACGTGATATCGTCCGGAGTAGCCATTTGGCGAAAACGTCCAGAAATGGCAGATTGGCATACACCAAGAACAGATTAAACTAAAACCTGACGCGCGTCGCGCATCTTTGCCAAGTCAGCTTCGCAGCATATCAAGAGGCGGGACTGCTCCGTTTGCCGTGCGTACACTTTTCCATCCTTCGTCCACGCAAATCGCCAGTTCATCTCTTTTTTCTTTGCTATTGTCATCCCAAGTAACCTTTTTATTGGAGGGCACAAATGCTCATTAACGAAGACCGGTTTTCTTACTGAGAAACCTAGTTCATCTGTGGCAACCCTTGTCTTTCGTGCTTTCCCAAGAACTGCGTCTCGCTTCAACCGATTTTTGAAAACTACCACAATGCCCGGAGTGGCATCAGAGCTTGGGCTCTGAACCTGGACTGAATCCTGGCCACCAGCGGTATTTCTACGCGCGGGAATACGGTGGCAGATTTCAACGTCATGTTCTGAGATCTGTTCTCCTAACGCATCCCCGACCTTAGTAAGCACGGCAACAAGGTTCTCGTCTTTTTCCTGCGGGATTCCTTTAACTTCCAAATTTTTGTTTCTGGAGTACTGGTCCTGCGCTGTGATACGCAACGAGTTTTCTTTTGCCATGCCCCTTAGCTCAGCGAGTTCCTGTGCGATTTCCTCGTTTTTCGTTTTCAGCTGCGAGTTTTCTTTCTTTAACGCCGCACATTCCTTTTTAAGATCTTCAACATCTTTAGTCATGTAGTCAAGGCCACTCTTTAGTTCTCTAATTTCTTTTCGCATTTCACGCTTAAAATCTGATTCACTTGCCATATCTTGCAAAACAGGGCTTGTGGTGAACAACAGTTTTCAACAACACAGGGCAGCAGAGGCAGCAAAGGCAGAAATGCGTAGCAAAATAAATGCGATATTTCCAACCTGTGAAATAAGCAGAGGTAAGCGTCCGCTCAGCTCGCCGCCTCCGCTGCCAAGTAGCTGCGACGATAGTTGCACCCTCCTTTTCAAGTCAGCAGGGCACACGTGGTTCCTCGTGGGCGGAAGCACACCGTTTGTCGGTGTAGCCACGTCAGTCTACTTCCGATGACTGTCGCTGTAGCCGTGCGCAGTAGCCGTGCGTCTGCGGAGGCCTGTGAAATAAGCAGAGGTAAGCGTCCGCTCTGCTCGCCGCCTCCGCTGCCAAGTAGCTGCGACGATAGTTGCACCCTCCTTTTCAAGTCAGCAGGGCACACGTGGTTCCTCGTGGGCGGAAGCACACCGTTTGTCGGTGTAGCCACGTCAGTCTACTTCCGATGACTGTCGCTGTAGCCGTGCGCAGTAGCCGTGCGTCTGCGGAGGCCTGTGAAATAAGCAGAGGTAAGCGTCCGCTCTGCTCGCCGCCTCCGCTGCCAATGTAGCTTTATTGTCTCAAACCTTATTCAACTAAGCGTGTGCTTCTGCTTTCTAAAGCCATAATCTGGAATGTATTCCCGTAAACAAGACTCGGGACCGGGAGGACCAAAAAAGTGAATTTAACGTACTTAAGATCAAATACACAGCTGTGGTTGCCTTGAACACTTCTATAAAATGAAAACGCTATTCGAAAACTTTTGGTGGACGGAAACTGGTTACTGCATTTTACTTTTTGTAAAAAGTTGTGAAGCAATGGACGTGCTGCATTTAAATCCGCACCGCAATTATTGGTAGGGCGAGGTTTGCGGTGTACGTTTTCCGTTTTTTTTTTTTCAAGCAAATTTTCATCCTAAAACACACTGGCATGTCTTTCGAAAGTAAAATGCGAGAATGGTTAGGTGAGGGCCTTATCTGAGCTTCACATCCTTAGAGAAAAGACGCGTCAGTGAGGTATGTTCACAGCAGATACAGGTGCAGATCCACGTGGAGCCTGAGGTCATGCTGCTCATGGTACCTTAGCGTCTGCCCACCGTCTTTTGGCTCTCAATCAAATCGCGCACGTGAATTGCACACGTCAACATCTGGAAATGAATCAGTCGGAGGGAACGTAAAAACGATCAAGGGTTTCCTAACGACGTAGTGTTTGTGTGTCATAAAAGGAGTGTTCTTAGGGAAATGAAATGGCACTTTCACCGCCCGAAAGTGACAAACACCGTTGAAACAAAATTTGCTTAGAGTATAGTGTTGTAGTCAGAAAGTACTTCTTCTCCACAATTGTTTTTACTTGTTGTCAAGGTAAAAGCTAGCCAAGCGAGCCTTTTTTATTTCTGTTGTCCTTTCTACAGAGCCAAGTGAGCCCGTCGACCTTCAGTTGGGCGCTGAAGACAATGTGACAGCCATCCTTACCTGGAAACCGCCACTGAAGCTGGCGGGGCCTCTAACTGGCTATCTGGTTTCTTGGGACTGTGGTAACGGTTATTCCATGGCTGCAACTACCAGTGAAGGCTGTCTGACTGTCTCGGGTAAGAATTACTCCCTCCATCTCGGGCCATACCAACGTGAATAATCCAGACATTATCACGCCGGTTTGCACTTCCTTTTAAGTAAAGATTATTACCCCGAGGGAAACAAGTACACAAGACAAATTCTCTGTAAACCCCACAATTTATCGTTACTCTAGCGATTGTTCTAACCAATTGTGCGACCTTCGGATTATTACATGCAAAATAATTTAATGTACAACATCAAAGCAAGAATAAAGAACTTGATGGCTGCGTTTCTGTGAGACGGATCATATGAGAAGCCCAGAGAACTCCCTTAGCTTTCTGAGATAAAGCGCGTTCTGTTTTAATTTGCGATTTAGCCAAAGAGCAGCAGAAAATTAAGAACAACTCGATCTTTCTTACAGCTGAAAAACAGAGGGCTGCACTTCGCCTTGCACAGTTGTAGTTATCTTGCTATCTGTATGACGCAACAACCTAAACCACAGCTCCACATCGGATTTCAGCAGCCAGGTTGCAATGGGCCGTGGGACGTCCATGAGTAAATCTCCCACCATCCCAACAGGCTACTGATCCGCGAGAACACAAAACTCGCTTTGCGCGCACGTCCCCTCCGTCCAGTCGTCCAAGCCCATGCCCGCACTGTCCAGCAACCATTGAGTTGTGCTTGCTTCGACGATAAAGACACTGGCATAAATGACGCCCATGAAGGTTTTTACGCTGCACAATATTTCACCTTCATGTCGTCGTTTACGCGGGCAAGTTCCTCTCACGTGGGGGGATTCGGAGCCACTCGAAGAGGTGCAACATGAACGGCTAATGTGTTGGCTACATGTTATGCAGCAGTGGCTTTCTGTTGTTTCCGAGCCCTGGTGGGGTTGTGTCTGCACCGACGTTTGTTCAAGTCCCACTCTCCTAGCACCGAACGATCGGCACGACTGTTAGCTGTAGGGAAGAAAATATTGGGAAGACTTGAGCTATCATACTGTGGACAAACATGAGGCTGTATGGCTTCCTTTGCATTGTACGCATCTTAATGTCTTTTCGGTGCACCAACCCCTACCGATCGACCACAGGGGACACCAGACTCGTCTCATTGGCCTTGAGACGCCCGCGTCTACATCTCCCACCACCACCGCAAACGGCACGTCATTGGTGAGTGTGTCAGTCCTAGCTGTTTGTGCGCCTCCCTCATTCCTCCCCTCTAACGCGCACATAAACGGGTAACCAGGGATCTTGAGTCTCTTACACGTGAAATCCACCCGCTAAAAGGCCGCTCCTCAAGCCGTTCAAGCTGAGCATGAATGATGGCCGCTTATAAGCGCTCCGAAAAGGCAATTCTGTTCTTGTGGAAAAGAGTGACAGATACTCGAACAGGTGAAACCTAAAAGGCGACGGCTGTGCGCGCCGTCGCTCAGCCGTCCCGTTGCTGTGCGGCTGTGCGCATTGCTGTGCGCGCCGTCGTTGCTTCGGTTGTCTTTCTTGTTCCTCGCCGCAAAACACACGTGCCCGCCCTGAACGTAGTTAAAGTGACACTGGTTTTAACAGTGCTACAGGCGCTACCAGCTGATAGCGTTACAGGTGAGAGGCAAAGTTAGTGGCGTGGGGTTTAAAACTTAGGGGAATTGGTTCACGCGGTAGCGATAAGAACCCTACCATGCAGTACCAAGGAGTAGCGGCGCCCAGTAAAGTAGCCTCACCGGAATAAGATGCCGAGGTTGAGGCTGGCTATATTTAGTTTTGCTGTAAATAGCACATTTACAGGAAATGTAAATATAGCTTTGAATGTGCTATAACCTATGAAAATTAAAGGCGTTACCATTGATGATAGAAACCTTGAGTCTTAACCTTCACGCAGAGAGAAAAAGGGTCTGCTCGCTCAAACCTATGCTTGACAAACATGTATAAACTAACACCTTTTAGTGCAAATTGTCTATGCTAAAAGCACACAAACACTTCTCGCGCAAGACAGGGGTAGCACTTGGCGAGAAATTAAAACAACTCTCACTGCTACCTTAAAGTATCGTCCACAAAATCAATGGCATATCCCAAAACCTATGACAGAATTACTGGGAATGCAAAATAGCCTTGTGGGCTTAGCTTCGACACTAAACTAGCGCTGAAATTACAACGGTATGAAAACAGCCACCATAAAACAAAGCTCTACCTTTGGCGTTCTCTTTTGCCTTGGTGAATTTAGCAGCGTTTCTTATCAAGTGCTGCACAAAGTCAGTTTCAGGACGTAAATTAAATGAGTAAGTTTTAAATTTTGTGAACTTTACTCCAGGGAGCAGTAAGAACAAACGTAGATAGACGCACGCAGTACAGAGTGGAAACTGATATTTTTATAAAGACTTATGAAAGCGCTAAATTATGCGTTTCAAGCAAAGAAACACACATAAAATCTACTCAACAGGTTGTCATAGGTAATGCAGCAGTATCATTACCTACAAGCAAGCAAAGTTGAGTCTCACCAACACGGTTAAAACTTTGTTAGGCCCAGCAAAGAAAACATGACGTGCGAGACAAGGACGAGAGCGCTGGTACTTGTCTCTAACGTACTTTGTTTTTTTTTTTGCTGCGCCTGGCGAAGTTTCGAAGAAGCATCAACTAGCTCGTAGGAATTCGTTGACACCAACACGTTTTCACATCCTTAATAACGGAATTTATCGAGTGACGAAGTGTGGTATTGTAGGTCGCGTCGCTATACTAAGCTCTAATGAAGAGGGAAATACATGAGGACAGTTTTGTACACAAGCATTTGGTGATTGTTGGAGAGTAATATTTTGTTGTTGTTACTGTTGATGTTGCTTTTGAAATTATCATTGGGTAACTAAACAGATGTAAGTATATAAAGTTTTTAAGCTCTTCATGAAGAAAAAAACCTAGGGCATTCGCGGCAAGCGCAAATATATGTTGTCTTCTCTTCCTGTCCAGAAAACTTAAGCGAGTACTTTTTATAACAGAAGAAGATTAGCCACAATACACGCAAAGCGCTATCATGTTGTACGCAGATGTCTTTGGGAACAGGGTTGTTTTTTATATCAACACAACCCAGCAGCGCTACTGGCTTAGTGTTAGGCCTTTGCAGGTCCAAAAAATTTGAAAGTTGTGAGGTAATTTCACCGTCTGTAACAGAAATGCAGCGCTCTTTTTATTGTGTGGTTCTTAACACGTTTCTCGGGAAATCTGTAGTCTAAAGGTAGCTTTTCATTCACCTTACTATGAGAAATTTGGAAGATGCGTCGGTTACCAAATGCGCCTTTTAACGGGAATGAATGACCAACGATATTTTTTTTTTAAAGAGAATATTGGGGAACAGAAAACCTATTCTATGGCCACGTAGCCAAGACGGAAGAAATTTTCTGCAAGAAACAGAAGTTTACTGCAGCGTACTATTAATCGTCTAGAAATTGGAGGGATGCATGGCGGCTAATGAGCACTCAACACAGTAAACTGCGGTGGATGGCGCCGGGAATAGAATAATGCAATGTTTGCTATGTGAGAAATAATGTTTCGGCGTTACTGCTTCGGTACCACCCCCTCTGATAATGAACATCGGTGATCAAAGAAGAACATTTTGTTCCAGTGAAGACAGGGTGATACACTTTTCCTATCAAGTAAGCTAGCCGTAGAAGCATACAAAATACAGAAGGAAATGCCTATTTCAGTTTTAACTTAGAAAAGACAGCTCGTCCTGGCTAGATGCTGGCGACAACGCAGCAGTAAACAACGCAGAGACCGTGTTTTGTTCCATTACCCCCCTCCCCTCACCGTTTTTTGAGGGCATCGACTCGACGCTGAAATAAAATGGCAGAACATATAATAAAAATTTCGTCATCTTCCGTAGAAAGGCTCCAGACAAACCATGTGGACAAGGTCGGAGCGCGGAAGTATTCCGAAATGTACCAGAGTCACCGTCTGGGACAATGTCGTAAAGGAGTAGGCCAACACGTCACTGAACTCTGTAAGGCCAGAAACACCGTCGCTAAGCTTTTCACTTAGTTCGCTTGGTTGAATTAATGTCCAACCCGACGCAAGGCCGCCTCGGTGAAACTCAGTGTTTCGAAATCGGAGGTTGTATCAACCGGAACCCACCGGATTCTGGTTCATTCTACACAGGCTACCAGGCTGGTGGAGCTTCTCCTCCAGCTATAGCTATCCTTGGGTGTTGGCGTGGATGTAGTTGTCTTGAACGTGTGGTAGCCCGGCGCGTGTATTCGTATCGGCTGTCCACGGCAGATAAGCTCGAATATAGTCATCTGGGTGGTTTCCTCAATCGGTGTAATGTACGCTAACGTGGCTTAAGGGGGGTATGTTGCCCATATCTACATTCAACGTCGGCATGAACAGACCGTATGACCCCGATCACCTTGTTGAGGCGTTCGTTTACTGCGTTAGTCTGTGGCTGGTATGTCGTTGCTTTCGGGCTATCCGTATTGCTCTACCGTAGGACATTTTGCATGAGCTCGGCAGTGAATGCCGTACCACGAACCATGATTAGAACTCAAGGACTTCATGTCATAGCAGAACTTTGTGAATGAATAATATTGCGACTTTTTCAGCAGTCCACCTTGGAAGAGTGGTGGGCACTACGAAGCGCATCATGTAGTCGGTTGCTACAACATTTCACCTGTTAATGGCTCGTGACACGCTGAACAGGATGAGAAAGTCGTTCCGCTCTGTTGGAAGGGCCGCGATGGTACTTCGGTGGACTGGAGCCGTACGGCGGGCATCGTAGGCGGCGTTTTCCGCCGCTGGCAATACCTCTAGCTCTGAATTTAGTGGGCGACGTCTGATGTAGTGCGGGGCCAGTAGTAGGCTATCTTGATCTTTCCGTGCATGCGTGGCATGCCGAAGTCCCGAATGGCGAGTCGTCGTGGCACCCTCCCATAAGTTTGTGTCGGAGGCAGGTGGGAATGACAGAGGTACGTCGTAATCGTCGTATTGTCGAAGATCTTCACTAGCACCGAATATTTAAGGCAAAATGCGGAAGAGTTAAGCGCACATTTTCATGACACGGTGGCGCTGCGTCCTCCGAAGTACTCGATCATGACGCGCCACTAGTGGTCGACTCGCTGTGGGCGGCTGGGTTGCTTTCGGTCGCGGTTCCGAGTAACTTGGCGTCTGTGTCGGCACTTGAGGCGGCGGGACGATTGTGGCGTGTGACAGGCTGTCAGCGTCTAATTCTTTTCTGCCACTTGAAACCGGTGGTAAAGTCGAAGGCATGCCACCGCAGGCTCCGTCGTCAAAAACGGCCAGCGAGGTCCTTCAAATTTGCGATGCTACACAGCGCATAGTGGTTCGTGACCACGTTGAAAGGCCTGCCGTACACGTATTGGCGAAAGTTATGAATGGCGCTGATTATGAGGAGGCACTTCTTTTCAGAAGCCGCATAATTCCTTTCTTCTTTTCATATACGGTGGCTGGCATTACAGATTAATTCGTCACTAATATACACCCATCGTAGACATTTATAAGGAGCCACTTACTAGAACGCTTCTCCTAGCCCAGGTGTTGTTTAGGTGCCTTAAACACCGCAATCAATCAATCAATCAATCAATCAATCAATCAATCAATCAATCAATCAATCAATATATCAATCAATCAATCAATCACTCAATCAATCAATCAATCAATTTGTTCTAAGCTGTGGTGCTTCTTTTTCAGGACCGCAGCCACGCCTATCTCACTAACGTCTTTGGGCTCTTCTTTCTCGGGGTACTCCTCTAAATTGGCTAGCACATGCGGGCACTGTAGGCGATTTGAGACTCGCAGAAAACATTCTTTAGCTCTTCCTCCAAGCAGAACAGAACACTGTCTTTAGACAGGTACCCGGAGGGCTCGGCGATTTTTGCGAAGTTTTGGACGAAGCGTTGATAGTGCGCGCACGGTCTGAGGAACCTTCGGACACCTTTATTCCCTTTAACCTCGGAGAGCTGGCGTTGGGTTAGGCTTTTTCCAGGGTAGGCAGGACTTGCTCGTGGTTGAAGACGTCACCAGAAAGCTTTACTCGTCGGATGCAAACTGGCACTTTTTAGGCTTCAGCGTTAATACTGATGTTCCGATTGCATTAACTACCTACTCCACCTTTGCGAGGTGCTCTTCGAAGCTTGGGGTGCACAGGACCACGTGGCCCACTTAGACGAGGCAGGTGTGCGATTAGAGAACTGCAAGCACAGTGGTGATGACTCTTGTGATCGTTGCTGGTGTCGAGCACACAAAAAACCGCATCAGCACTGGTACGTTACGTTGGGCGTTATTATCACCGTTTTTCACAGTCCTTCTCGTCCCCTTCGATTAGTCAGTACCTGGTTTTCAGGTTCATCGACAAGGAATACTTGGCATGGGAAAGGCGCTCTGTGGCGTCGTCGATTCGTTGGAGAGGGTATACTACTTATTCCTGGTTTTATTTTGCCATCGGCAGTCAATGCGTAACCTTAAGTGGCCATCTCGTTTCTTCACGAGTAAAGCCTGGGTAGCCTAGGGACGTTTGGAGGTCTTTATGATGTCGCCGCTCAGAATGCCGTCACCTTTCGTCCGGATAGCCTCGCCTTGGTGTGAAGACTCCGTAAGGTGACAGTCGCATATTTCGGACGCCAGCTTCGACGATTATTCGGCGCTTTACTAGGGGCTTCTGACAAAGCATCGCAGTCTACAAAAAACCGTCGCGTGGCGCTATAGCGAAGCCTTCAAATTTTTTCAGTTTTTCTTTTGGTAGTCCCGGATTTGTGTTTAACGCGGCACCAGATTCGGGCCGGAAGTTGACAACGGCGATGAAGTTACTTTCTTCCTGGGTTGCTTCGTCCAGGATTGCAATAAAAAGGCCTTGTTTATGTGTTTATATTCCTCTGTGAGATTTCGGTCCAGCACTTAGGTTTGTCCTTGCTTCAAGATCACAATACCTGTTTCAACGGATACAGGAAATTTCCGAAGCAAGCTGTGGTCACTCTCCACGATAGCTTCTCTGTCAGGAGCTCCATCTTGAAAGTAAACAGGTATCTTCAGGCTTCAATGGGGAGGGCGGGTGAGGTGGTCAGCGTATATTCTAGGAAAAGTGCGTTATTCTGCGTTTGGCTTACTCGTCATGACCCGAACGCCCGACTTGACCTACAAATCGATAATAGCACAGTTGTAGGTCAAAAATGCGGTTCCCAGAATTACGTTGCGACCAGTAAGCATTATGACGAACGCAGCAGGGTACACGGGGCCGTATGTGGAGGCGCGCCGTACAGGTTTCACTAGGCCTGACTAGATGACCTCCTGCTTTGCGTATGCCCGGTCCAGCACAACATGCCCTAGGCTTATTCAGTTCTGGAGCGAATGCGCTGCTCTTCACTGTATAGTAGGCTCCCGTGACTATTATTGCAACCACGTCAAGCCCGCCGATGGATGGGTGTTCAGTGGCTTTGGAGTTTTGGGTTTGTTAGGGCGTTGTATGATGGCTGGTAGAGGTAATATCCGGGAGCAACGCTCTGTCATCATCGTCCCCATGTTAATGGCGCATTGGGTGATATTCAGTAGGTATCCCGCGTTGTCGCTGTGGTGTGGTCGTGTCATGTCGAGGCCAGATCCCCCCTTCTGGCTGTGGGAGTCTCGAGAATCTTGGTCTTCAATGCATCGTTGTGTCATAGGAGTGTTTTCGTTTTTGCTATTCTGCAACTTCACCTCCATATGCTCTTGTATTTAGGTTCCTCTTCTTGGGATGATGCACCTTTCCCGTGCGAACTCGGGTTGCTGCCGCGACTCGTGCATCTGTGTACGAACGGCGAAAGCGAGCAGCTGATGCGCGGTGGTTTACGGCTGGTGTTCGACAGCTACTCTTGATCCCACTCGGTCGTTGGCCTCGCAAGGGGCGTGTTGCGTGGCCGAAGAAACCTCGCAAGCCGAGTTTTTAGTAAGGCCAGCGACGGAAGATGAGTATCTTTAGCACAGCAGTCGGTGATATGGAGTTCGCCACACTTCTGTTTTCCAAGGAGTTGGGTTTTAAGAGGAGGTAGTATTTTGGATACCCTGCAAATTGGCTTTCCTTTAGGAAATAGTTTCTAGCCCCGTTCATTTATATTATATTGACCTTAAACCTGCCATGGCCTTGCGAGAGCGGGTATTGTTTCCCACCTCATTTTTCTTTTTTGTTTGGGGGAGGGGGGAGGAGGTAGTGGGGGAACACATAATTTTGAAAATGATTTGAGCAGGTGGTTCGGCAAGGGACGTTTGGCTTCGGTATTAGGTGGTGTCGTGACGACGAAAACCAGGAGCATCCGGACCTCAAACGGCAATGGCGCATGCGACTGCGTGGCGTTCGTGGTATTCCGACAAGGCAAAGTACCCAGTGCATGTTGCACTACTCGCACTACATCTGTTAGACCAACAGCTTGGGGGGTGGGGTCATCGTCGTTGAAATATCTTTTTCATCCCTCTACGTACTACGTCCGGGATTTTCTTTGCAGGCTTTCCACCTTATTGCAGTCACGTGGACGTCGTTTGTCGCAATCGCACTCAATTTAGGATTATGCCGTATTGATCTCATGTCGAGAGTGTTTTCCATAGCTGCGGCACGAGACAGGAATTTGGGAGCAGTTTTTGGTGGGCTGCGAACGAGGATAGCGAAAATTGCTTGCTTGGCATCCAGCATCAAAAACCGCTTTTTTTATCTGCGCTCGCCTCTGGATCATCTTAGTGTTGAAAGCACTCACAAAAGAGGCACGAAGGTAGAAAAAAAAGACGATACGGCGCTAACTCACCCCAATTTGTTTTCTGGAATAAACACAAATGTATACCGACAACGTCTCACTGGGAGATAAAAATCATGAAAGCAGCTTTTACAGGGAATATACAGAATGTATATGAGCGACTTTTGATATCTTATGGTTTCACTGTTTCAAAACTTTTCCCCTTCGACTGTCACGTATACCCCAGATTGTGTGTATACCCTCTAAAAGTTTCTTCCAAACTTTTTATTTTGGCAAAATGAGCGCACCACGTGAGATGTTGTCGGTATATATTCGCGTTTCTTTTCAATAAATGCAAGGTTTTGAGTTATCACAATATCGTCACTTTTTACCACCTTCGTTCCTGTTTTGTGAGCGATTTGAACACGAAGATCAACAGTTACATACTAGCCCAATTGTGCATTCTACTGCAGTAATCCTCTGGGTTAGTGCGATGAAACAAGTTGTTCATCTTTTAAATGATGATGATGACCCCTTTGTTGGCGTGCCGGGTGCGCGTTTGGAGCAAAACCTCCGCTCTTTCTTTTCGCACGACGGTAGTACATGTCGTCAGGAAACTCGTGTTTTAGTAGAGTACAGATCGTCATGGGGCTCTCGTGGTTCCCGAAATGGATTCGAGCGGCATAATCAAAATTACAAAATACTTGACTGAAAGTTCCTTCGTCTCCGCAGCTGTTGAAAGTCCGCACGTGGTTTTGTTTTTCGAACGCTCCTCAGGGTGATTAGCGGAACGATGGCGGTTGCCGGGGATTTTTGAGGATGATGGGAGTAGTTGATTCTTGCACCATGATTCAGGTGTCGGCGGGCTATCTCGTAGTTCTTTCAGGCGGAAGAGCAAACTCGACAGGTACCCCTTGCAGTAAGCGGCTGGCTAGACATGAGCTGGCTTGTGGGCTTCCAGAGGGAATGGGGAGCACAGAGTGCGTACCACAGCCTCTACAATATGCAACGTAGCTGAGGAGCACGCAGGTTTGTTCAAGGAACAAAACTCATTCGACGGAATTGTGTTCCGGGCGCCACAGGTGGCTTCCGCAGGCGAGTGTTGGAGCGTCAATTTAATACCCCAATTTTTTCCTTGCCAGGCTGGCACAATTAAGAAGGTTCTTAAAATAGCGGTCGTGCTATGCAGTACGACCGCCACATTGTTAGCTCGGCCAATGCGAACTGCGCTGACGGGACGTGGATACCGATGGATACGCTACGAAAGACAATCCGCGGGACGCAAGGCAGGAATTGCGGACACTTTTCCAAGACGCCACAATCTGAAGTCGTTTCCGTGACTGACATCATTCGACAAGAGGCGAACCAGCACTGGGGAGGTCTACGCCGCCCGAAGCAAAGCGTTACCTTAAGTCACAACCTACACCACACCCATTACAGGGGAGGCCTATTTTAAGGGATCGGGCGGTCGGCTTCTCCTGTCGTGTTCCTTGTAGCATTATGTAGTCACGGTACTTAAACACTGGGATAGTCGTTTTTCAACGCCTCGCGCTAAATGGTAACTCGTAGTAAAAGAACACACCGGGACACTTGTTTTTCAACGCCTCGGGCTAAAACTTTTCATCTCAGTGGAAAAAACGCGTACTAAAAGAATACACCGGACAGTCATTCTCCAGCGTCTTGGTCTAGAATGCTTCGTGCTTCCAATACACGAGACTTACAGCCAGGCTGTGTACCTGCATCCCCAACCGCTTCACCTCCGTGGAGAAAAACACCATTGCGCAAGAACCCACTCATACGCTGCATGCTTCACCCCTTACCAGGTTTAACGTTAGTGGAGATGGCCCGGAGTTTTTCGCGCTCCCGGCCCTGCTGCAGTTCTTCGACAGGAGGTCCCACCGTACCACGGTACAACTTCGCCTGACTGACCACCTGCAGTGAAGAAAATGGCACCCCGCCAGACCAAAGTATGATGAACCCCCATCACCGCCCGCTCTATATACATCCCGTACAAGCGACTGGAACTGCAAAGTTTTTTTCCGTGAACATCGTCCGTTACCAGGTCAGCGCACCAAAGAGGTCGACCATTACTTGAACCTTAGCAGGTGTGCCCCAGCGTGTGTCAACTGCGCACAGACGCCTTAACTATTCAAACGACACCGCCGGCGCAGCAACGCTTACTACAGGCGTTGAAGGTCCCCCAGCCCACTTAGGGGAAACTGAAATCAGCGTCTTATGTAGGTGAAGTTGGTCTTCGGCGAAAAAAGGAAACCCTCGAAAGGCGCAACGACGCACCAAAGCCCCAGAATTACGACTCGCCCTCAGCCCAACGACCCGATTTAACCTTAACATGACACCCCATAGGTGATGCTTGCATTACTAAGAGAGAGAGAGAGAGAAAAGACTTTATTGAATTTTCGCCTGCAGGAGGGACGAGGAAAGGCTCCGCGGAGCCACCCCGTCTCTCGACGCTGCCTAGGGCGTCCTCGAAGCATTGCCCCGCAGGCGTCCGCCAGTTCGGCGCGCGAGGGGCCTTCGGGGATGTCCCCTCGAGGCCTCCGTCGGCGCCTCCCCGGGCTTCTGCCTGGCGAGAGCCGCCTCGAGCTGCTGGACGGCTTGCAGCTGCTCCGTCAGGTCCGACGATGCAACCGCTCGTGCGATGGGATCCGGCAGCCGCCCCTGTGGCGCGGCCGCTTCCGTTGGGTAGCGAGAACAGTCCCATAGGATGTGGGTCAGAGTTGCTCTGGCACTCGCGCACACACTGCACACGTCACTTTCATAAATGTCTGGGCACACGTGGCGCGCGAGCGCCGGCGTGATTACCGATCTGGTCTGCAACTGCCGGAAGAGCACTGCCTGCGCCCTCGTCAGTCCCGGGTGGGGTTGCGGCATAGTCCGACGTTTGAGCCGATACCAGCTCAGGACCTCGGCATACTCGACGAGGGGCTCCTGCTGTTCGATGTCCTGGCAGCCGTCATCGCCTTGCGGTTCTCCGTCCCTCGGTGCCGCTGAGCCGGGGGGGATCCCGGTGGTGGTGGAGGGGGCCACCGGGCGAGCCGCCGCGCGGTTGGTGAGCGCGCGCGCGGCGGCGTCCGCCGTCTCGTTGCGGTTGGGGTGGCCGCTGCTGCCTGCTTCCCGCGTGTCCGTGTGCGCCGGGAACCACCTCAGGTGGGTGGCCGGCACCGTGTCTCTCACTGCACTACACTGCACCACGCGCACTGCACTGGTACACACTCTGTTGCGGGTGAAGTTCATGATGGCCGAGCGGGAGTCGCTCAGTATCGTTGTGCATTGCGGGTCCGTTAGCGCGAGCGCGATCGCGACTTCTTCCGCGTGCCGCGCGGACGGCGCGCGGACGCTGCACGCACTGTGCACTTCACCGTTAGTGGCTTTCACCACCACCGCAGCGTAGGTGTTGGGTCTGTCCGGGTATCTGGCCGCGTCCAGGAACAGGGCGCCGGTGTCGTCGGCGTATGTTTCCGTGAGGACCCTGGCCCGGGCGGCCCGGCGTTCTTGGTTTCGCTCCGGATTCACGTTCCGAGGTAGCGGGGGGATCTTCAGTCTTCGCAAGGTTTCGGCCGGCAGGCTTCGCGAGTCGGCCGCCGCAGCCGCCCGTTCCCCGAGTCCCAGCCGTTCGAGGATGTGACGGCCGGTCTTCGTGGTCGAGAGGCGCTCGAGCTGGGCCGCGCGCTGGGCCTCGCCGATCTCCTCTAGGGTGTTGTGAATGCCGAGCTCCAGTAGCCGCTCGGTACTGGCGCTGTTCAGGAGGCCCAGCGCTGCCTTGTAGGTCTTCCGTATGGCTGCATTTATCCTGTCTCGTTCTTGCGTCTTCCAGAAATGGAACGCCCCCACGTATGCCACGTGGCTGATGGCGAATGATTGGACTAGCCTCAGCAGGCTCGCCTCCTTCATCCCGTTGTGCCTTGTCGCCACTCGCTTGATGAGGCGGGTGGCGGCTCCGAGCTTTGTGATCGTTCGGTCGACCGTGGCACCGTTGTACCGGTTCCCCTCGATGATCATGCCGAGTACCCGGAGCGCCTTCACTTTGGGGATGATCGTGCCGTCTTTCGTCCGCACCGTGATTGCTGCGGAGTCTTCTTCCGCCCTCTTGCGGTACGCGCCTGGCGGGGGGATGATCAGTAGTTCGGACTTCTGTGGGGAGCACGCGAGGCCAGTGTCCCCCAGGTGATCTTCGATAGCTTCCACCGCCGTCTGCAGAGTCGACTCGATGTGGCCGTCGCTGCCCCCGGGGACCCACAGGGTGATGTCGTCCGCGTAGATGGTGTAGCGGACCTGCGGGATCTCCGAGAGCCGGTTGGCCACCCCGATCATGACGATGTTGAACAGCAACGGCGAGATCACCGAGCCTTGGGGGGTCCCGACGCTGCCCGTCTTTTTCAGCGGTAGTTCCAGGTCTCCGGCCTGGATCATTACGGTCCTCTCCGATAAGAAGTCCCGGATGTAGTTGTACGTTCTCCTGCCCATGCCCAGCCGCGAGACCTGCGCCAAGATGGCGGAGTGGCGCACCTTGTCGAAGGCGCTCTGTAGGTCGAGGCCCAGCACCGCCCTGTTGTCGCGGGTGGGGGCGGACACTTCGAGTATCTCGTGTTGCAGCAGTATCATCGCGTCCTGGGTGCTGAGCCTCTCCCGAAACCCCAGCATGGTGTCGGGGTAGAGCCCTTCCGTTTCCAAGTAGCGTTGCCATCTATTCATTAGCACGTGCTCCAAGACCTTCCCTACGCACGAGGTGAGGGAGATCGGGCGCAGGTTCTCGATGCCGGGTGGCTTACCGGGCTTCGGGATCAGGACCGTCTTGGCCGTTTTCCACTGTCGGGGCAGCGTGCCCGCGTGCCAGCAGCGGTTGAAGTAGTCCGTGAGGGCCGCAACGGCTCCGTCGCTTAGGTTCCTCAGGGCTTTGTTGGTTACCAGTGACGAATAACCGACATTACCCAGCCCGACTTAACCACGATGATGACAGCGACATGTAGCGAGCGGTTATCATCATGCACCAGCCGAGATACGACTCGCCGACGCACGGGAAACTCGCAGTGCGACGTGCTGCTATACATGAACGGCATTGACTTGGTCGCTGAATTAGACACCGGATCCGGCTACTTAGTCAGCGGATCTCACTCGGGCAAGCTGAAGAGAGCTGCATCCAGCTGGGGTGGTCCATATATCCGCACAGCTGGAGGCCACCGCATTCCACCAAGTGGAACCTCCATACAGCGCGTCACGCTAAATGACCCCACGAACCGCACTGCTTCTATCATACTTCCAAGCTGTTCCAATGGCGTAATTATCGGAATGCACTTTGTGAAGGACAACGGTGCTATTATTGATCTGCAGCCTAAGTCTGTGCGTTTCTCCGACACGACACCATGAAGTCGAGCCAAGCTTAGAACGGTCTGCTGGCTCAAGGATTACCGATGAACATGTCGCCCTGCCGCCCCATGCAAGCGTGACGGTCGCCCTCACTACCAAAGTGGTACGCCTGACGCCTACGCAATTGTGGAAAGTGAGCAGAGTTTGCTTCTCCAGTGAGGTGTCTCTGTCGCAAGACGCACTGGGCACTGGAAGCGATGAAAATTCTTAGTTGTGGTCACAAGTTTCCCCGAGGAGTATCAGTGCTTCAACAAGGGTGCTGCAATTGCGTTTCTTAAAAATAAACGTACTCCGCAAGTATTGCGATCGAGTTCACCAACGTTTAGCACCTGCCCGACAAAGCCTCGGCTCTCAGTTTTCTTCGGCGTTATTATGGCGTTATCACAAGAAAGACAGGAATCCTTACGCTCTCTGCTACACCGCTACAGTGTCTGTTTTTGAAGACGTCCAAACCATGCCAGAGGCCATGGAGGAGCACCGAAGCATCGAAAGGACAGAACCATCAAAGGGTGAAATGACGAACCATCATCAAAGCACCTAGTCAGCGCAGACGCGCTTTGAAAAATTAAGAAGAGATATTACTTGCCCAGAGTTACATCAGAAGTCGCCAGTTAAGCTCGGAGCAGCCGTGAGTGGTAGCGGGTAAAAACGTTACTGACCAGACCCCCCAGATGGCTTCAGCCACCGGCATACCTTTGTAGCCTTCTCAAGAGATTCAAATTGGCCTTTTGTGTCAGTTTTCTACGTCACCAGCGGCTAACAAGTGAATTGTATTAGGCAGAGACTATACGACGTGCTACGCTAAGACTGCTGCTCTTTCCTGAGCAAAATTCATCAACTTTCATCAATCATCAAAATTCTGCATCAACCAAACTGCGCTGCAACACAGAGCCCCTCGAGTACTAATTATGAATCAAGGAACAGCAATTCCTGTAGACCTCCTGTAAGGTGTCCTATACTTCCTATGTCCTATACTATACTATACTTCAGTGGACCTCGACTATGGGGTATCACCCCACAGACGAGACGGAATAACAGAACGGCCGAACGACACGGTTGGGGAATATGCTGTATAAGTACGTCAACGTCGAACATAAGATCTCGGACAAAATTCACCTTTACTTCGCGTTCCCGTTAATACTGCTATCCAGGAAACCATGCAGATTGCTCCTTTTAAGATTGCCTACGCTCGACAGCCGATGATGATGTTCGACGCCATGCCGGCATATGAAAAACGACGACTGCAACGCCCATGTGCAATCGTACGTACAGCGTGCGCAGAAGGCGCGAAGCCTGCCGGCGTACGTACTACCGACCAGCAGCTTCTGGTTGTCGAACGCTACAACCTCCGAAGCCGGGACACCGTATTCCAGCCGGGTGATCTTGTGCGCGTTCTGACTGCAACTCAACTACGCGCACTGAGTGACAAACTCAGGCGACTTCACTTCAGGCCCTGTTGAATTCAAGCACGTGTTGGCTATCTACGAGGTTGTCCCTGTCTTGACTCATGCTAACCAAGCCGACGCATGCGCCATGAAAGTCGTCCGTGTGGTTCGCCTCAAGCTTTACACAAGATAGAGGACCCTTTTATTGTTTGGGATATCGTTTTATCTTCAGCACGGGTCGATTCCTTTTTCAGCCGCAGTAATGCTGCTAACTATAACTTCTCGTTTGTTCACTTTGCCATTGTTTACAGCATCGGGCCACGGTTAAAACACGGAGTTTTTTTTGGGTACAAAAATAACGGTTCGCACTTCACTCCAGAAACCAGCCCGCGTTAGATTAAATATCCCACTAAGTAGGGCGCACTCCATGGTGTGGCGGTGAAAGAGTCCAGGTTCTCGGTGGCTGTTGGTAGATTGGCACAGGAGCACCACGTGGCACAGTTGAGGAAGGTGATTTAATGCGCGGTCGGCGACCAACTAGAAGACACGGGTGCCACTGCAGACGGACTGGGTCTTC
The DNA here is from genome assembly GCF_048455015.1 of Haemaphysalis longicornis. NCBI lineage: Eukaryota > Metazoa > Arthropoda > Arachnida > Ixodida > Ixodidae > Haemaphysalis > Haemaphysalis longicornis. The sequence goes on along the minus strand of NW_027526385.1, from coordinate 192,768,908 downwards.
GAGCGGGCTGACGGCAGCCACAGGAGATCATGGCTACCGCATCGTTGCAGGCTTCCTTCCGAAACATGGCTAATTCTAATCCAGCCTCCTTCGTCACTAGTGGTGTTAGTGGTACCAGAAGGTATGGCTCAAACCCACTCAGGGGGATTGGCCAGAAAAGGGGGCTCACCGAGACAAACTGTAGACTCAGGAATTGAAGAAATACATGTAACGAATGAATTTAAAGTAGGCGTTTAGGGAATATATAAACATAACACCAATAACGTGCCTATGAGACGTAGCACCAGAAAGGGTTAAAACCAATATAGAATCAAATCGTAGAAAATGTAAAGAAGAGAACAAAAAAACGATGACAGAGCAGTAAAGAAATAAAACAAGCAGAGAAAGTGGTAAATGAGAGGCAGTGGGCGGGAAGGCAATCACAGCGATGATGATAGATGTTGGGATATTTTCTTTTTCTTCTCGGTCACATAGCCACAAAGGGCGATGGTATACGGTCTGTCATCCCATCTTTTTGTCCACGTCCTCAACATCGAAGCCTGTCTGTCGCGCACACTACCGATGTCTTCAGCGTCATCACAATGCTCCAATCATGAGAATGTTGGGTGAAACAAAACACTGCCAAAACAATTCTACAAAAATGAAACATTAAAGCCATACCCAAATGAACGGGCGCAAACACTTCTAGAATAATCTTGGATAAGAATGTTTGTTAGTTAAAGTCGTGCTAATAAAGTCCTAATTTCGTTTAAATGAAGTTACAAGTGAAGCGCGTTTCTAATATTTCGTATGCCCCGCAGGCTATTGAATTTTACAGGAAGATTGTATCACCCTGTCATTGCATGGACTATAATGTACGTATTATTTCGCTAATATTGTAGATATTAATTGATGTTTCTAAAATAGGAATGTCGAAAAATAAATGCTCGCAAGCGAACACCGCGGCGTGTTTTTCGCCGACACTCGCTTTGGCACGTCGATTAGGTTTCCCCTCCTTTCCTGGTTGTGTATTCTTTCGAGTTCCTAGCGAAGCACAAGTTGGATCGAACAAACGTTTCTTCCTTTTAGAAACTGGCGACAACCTTTCCTACATGACAATATTCACCGCAAAACGCACCATATAAAGTATGTAAGGTCACCTTAAAAATGTGCGAATACGACCACAGAGGAACCCTTTGAGCCTCGTCGCTTTGTACAGCATTGTTGTCGTTATTAGACTGAAATTATGTTTCTATAGTTGTTGAGTGGGTAATTGAGCATGTCAGTTCAGGACACTCTTCTTGCCACAAATACCGAAGGAAAACCCAGAATGGCAATTCTGCAACACCTGTGTTGGTGAGGCATTCCTGATTTGGTGTTAGGATAATTATGCATTCTTAATACTGTATGATAGAGATAATATTTGGCTAACACCCCGGGCGTGGATTCGCTCCTAAACGCAACATATTTGGGAACATTTATTATATAACTGCATGCATTACACTAGAAGACGTAAATAAAGAACATCGTGATTGATGAAAGTACAAACCCTTATTAGAGAAAATGGGTGTAACAAAATTTAATCGCTGAGTATATTGGGTAGATTCTTTCAATCGTGCAAGTGCCACACAGCCTTTGAGGGTTCTAGCAGATACTTGTTTGGGTACTGTCTATTTTATGTGAAAAGGTAGTGAGATTGTAGGTAGAAGGTTTTCTGTGTTGATGCTTCAGATACTTTCAATGCGAGCCAGCATTTTTTTCGTTACAGGGCTCGGGACGCACATCCTGGAATGCTCTTTTGCTGTATCAGCTTACCACGTGGGTGACGACGGTGAAGAGCTACGTGGGAAACCAGCAACGATCACGCGGTTGTCACCTAGTTGGACGCCGATTGCGGACCTGGTGTTAGAGCAGCACCAATATACAGGAATTAAAGGCTGCCAAAACATTATTAACCTCTCGCAAGACGGATGAGTCGGCGAATAACTTGGAAACAATGCCACAATGTTCTTTTTGTAACCATATCATTCCTGTCTCAAACTATGCGCCCCTAAACTGACACACAATCGTATGCACTACACGTGTCCACTCGTGTCCTTTTTTTCCTCAACCGGTCGACATTAGGACAATGGCAGCCGCCTTTCACTCACCATAAGAAGCCATGCTAGTTCTGCAAGCATGTAATCCTAATTATGTGTTTATATGTAACAAGCATGTTACATGTCCCTTTAATTAAAAACACTTGCATTGTGTTATCAAGTAATCTGGTAATAGAAATGGAGCCTTTCATATGTCTCTGATTTGTCGCTACCACTGCCACGAAGAAATTAGTAAATATATAGCCGGTTTTGGAAACAGGTGATAGATAATTTATGAATGATCTGCAGTTCTTGGCCATTCTTCTGTGCGCTGGACCAATAGAACTCTGGAAATAAAAAAATAAACTGGCATATTGGTTTGTGTCTTGTGTATTGTGACCGTTTTTCGTTGACAAAGCACCACTTTTATTCGTTTGTCACGCAAACGGGCTCAAAATGTCGCGGATGATGTTAGTGAAAACAGAGAGAAATTGCTCCTTCCTACCAACCATTCACACCAAATTGGACGCTCTGTGGCAGATCGAGAAGAACATACAGCAGGTAGAACGAACACTGCGTAGGTTCAGACTAACAGTGGCTACCCTAGGACGGCAGCCGTATGGCCTTTAAACAAGAACCAGGCAGTCGACCCCCATCAGCTAAAGTATTCAGAAAAACTCTAAAACTCCCTAATGCCTTGAAAACAAAACATTTGTCTTATTTTTCGACAATGCCTCCATAGGGTATTTTAGGTGTAAAATTTTCACAGAATGAGCGTGACGAAGAGAACGGCCGTTTTGAGATCGTCGGTTTTAACACAAAATCAATATATAAGAACAGTACCAAAAATAATAATATTAAGGCATCAGTGAGTGACCATGTTTCGTAACGGTTTAGTATTAAGGCAACGTAAGTACTACACAGCGGCAAGCGCAATAAAAATATCACGTCAATATGATATTTATCAAAGACCAGATCAATTACGGTGTTGAGACGGAGAAATTGAGATGAAGTTCTATTTTTTAATAATAATAATAATAATCTTTATTACAAGAAAAGTACACACTATACATTTCAGCCCACTTAAGCAATGACGCTTGTGAGCGGGCTGGGCAGCCAACTTTGTGCACGGGGCACATGCCTATGCCCTTTAAAAATATACAAAGGGAAATGAGAAGAGGGAATTTCCTCCGGTCGGACAACAATTCCAACAGGAAACACATTTTTGGAAAAAAAAATACCAGTATCAGCTTGCAAACATTATAGTAATGATAAACTGCAGAAGCCTGCGGAAGAAACAAGAATTTGAATCTTTTTTTTGACCTCTCGCCACAAGGCGTAATACTTCATAAATTATAGATGTCATCACGGATAGTACATACCCGTTTATTCCCATCCGGTGGCGTTACTTTTTGACGGCGTAAGTCACACGAAGGGTGTACAATTTTGGTGTTAGACGAAATCCCTGCGACGACCAAGTCTGCCATAAATTGTATACAAGCTCTTTGGTATAACATTATGATTCGCACGTTTGTAGTTTTCTTCATACCTACTGAAAGGTACAAAAAAAAATATTCGGTTCCGAGCGCTGACGCAATATAAGCAACATTGCCATCAGGATATTGATAAATTACACTCCCCTAGGAACACTACTTAAAGTAAATGAATTATCAGCATGCCATAGTGCATGTGCACGCGAATCGTTGGGCTCATAGGCGCTGTCGCGTTCAGCTTATTATATGGCCCCAATTAACAGAAGTTAACACGCCCACACGCGTTTACTCAGTGCTCCAGCAATAAAAAAAACCTCAGCTCTTGACGCTTCAGTATTCCATATTGCACAACGTCTTAAGAAACAGCCAACGTATTCACAAGAAACGACACCACATGCTCTTTATTGCTATGCACCCCGGCGTACCTTTGAAGAAAAATTGTCGGATTTAAGCGATTACAAACCGCGGTAACTCCGCTGAGTATGATTTTTTAAAGTAATCTTCTCGTATTCTTTCGGTTATATGTTTTACTTCTGTGTTGCTAACTGTTACGTTATACATGCCTTTCTCTGAATCCGTTCACTACGCTCTTTCAAAAAGTATTCTAAAAAAATAGTGTAGTGTAACAGGCTTTCAGAAAATTGTTCTCTAAGGTGGTAGTACACATGGGCACCCGTCTTTCGGTGAAAGGCAAGAACGGAGCGGTGGTTGGGTGCCGAGAGCCACCGCTGGAGGAGGGATTCTTCTGGGATGGAGTCCTCAGCGTCTAAGGTATCTTCGTCTCGCTGTGTACAATGCAGGACTAAGGCTGACTGAGTGGATGCCACCTCGTTGGGCACTTTTGTAACCAAAAACAGTAGCTGTTTACACTCTACTTGTGCTACTGCTCCCGTTTGGCCACAAGGTATCACGTTGTAGTTACCATGGTTACAATTCTCATTGCCCTTAATATTTCAGTATTAATGGATGACGGTGGGTAATGCCAAATTAGGCGTCCACGGCATTTTAAGGGCAAGTTTGTGCATAAATATTTATTGATGCATAAAAGGTTTAGTGAGTAGTACAATAAGATTTTACTGAAAAAAACGCCCTATAGGAAATTTATGCCGACGGGCCGGGAATGATTTATTCCTATTTCCTATTTTTGTTTTAGTATCTTGTGTTCCAAACTGCAGCATTCCCAAAGAGTTGGTTCCCATGTAGACTATTGTAGAAAGAAGAAAATACCTTTACTTAAGTAAAGAAACACATGTAACAAAATTTAGCCTCCTACCGGGCAACCTTCAACCTGTTCGCGGCCCAGCCCCCCCCCCCCCCCCCCCCATTTAACATTTGGGAATGTACTGCCTTAATATTAGTGATTGGTATCGCTTAGAAGGTCTGTCTATGGGGAGAGTTTGCACTGGATAATTCTACAAAGCAGCGCCAAGACGACGGACATTTGTCGGTCGTGTTGTCTGACCTTTTCTAAATCCGTCGTCTTTGACCTGTTTATTATCAGGGTATCCCTTAGGTCGCCTAAGTTCGAGGTTCAGCCTCTAAATGACTACTTGACGTTCTGCATCGTGCGCCGTGAGATCATGCCTGTGCAGGGAAGCGTTTAAAAAATGCTCTCCGTGCGCCAGCAACGCACCTCATAATATTAGAATACAATAATGTGTGTCACCTTGGTCGCAGGAGCGATAATCCTTCCAATTTTAAGCATGCTTAACGACACACGTGAAACCCCCATAAAAATGAATTTTTTCTTCGTGTTTAATTTGTAACTCCTGCATGTTGAATGTGTGGCCTTTCTATTGACTTTTCATTTGAGTTACCTCTAGGACATCAGCAGGCTGTGTACTTTTTATAGACTGCCGGACAAACAGCCATGATGTTTTACCTTTATATGCACTACGGTAAAAATGAGGTTTAAATTCATATACCAAGATTTTATCTCGGACGAGAAGTATAAAACTTTAAAACTGACTTGCTTTCTTCTCTTTCTGAGTTCGCAATGCTATTACCCATGTGTGTACTCAAGGCAAAATGAAGTCACAAGACTTTTGGCTATTTCCCCTGTGTTGCCTCTTCGACGTTGGGTGCAAGATGGAACTTGAATTTGATGTCTTAATTCTTTTTCTGTGTGTCGTAATGCTGTTGCTTATGTATGTAATGAAGGCAAAATGAAGTCAAAAGACCTACTTATGTCCTTTGTGTTGCCTCAAGGACATTGGGTGGAAGATATAACAATTTGTTGCCTTACATTCTTTTTCTGAAGTGCCTAAACTAAACAATCCTGCTGTGCTTCCTGAAGTAAACATAAAGTCGGGCATGTAAGCCTTAATTATACTCAAAAGGTTAAGTTTATTGGCTTCGCTAGAGATGGTAACAAACAATGCCGATGGTCGGTGGAAAATATGCAGCACTGTATACGTTATTTCGTGCTAGTGAGGTCTGATAAATTCGTAGAAATTATATTACGAACTGGTACGTTTGTATGAAAACAGTGGCGTAAGAAGGATACATATTGAACGAGGCTATTCGAAGTGCCTCCTTTCTCCCCTTACGAAAAAAAAATGGCAGGGAGAAGCGTGTAAAGACAAGAAAAAGTAAAAAAAACAAAAGCCCAATAGAAAACACAGCAATGAAAACAAAAAAAACCAAAAAAGTGGCTTCCGATTGTCCTAGTCTGTGTTTTCCTTCAGGGTTGTTGTAAAATGGCTTATCCTTGCAAATAAATGCTGAAGCCGTGGACTGTTTATTGGGGTAGAGCTTGCGGTAGAAAGATATTGCGACAGAAACAAAAGGGACACAGCCAGAGGAGAGCAACAAGAGCAACAACGGCGTCAAAATATAACCTAAGGCAAGAAAACTTCATTTAAAACACACAGTTCAAAAAAGGTACCGGCCTGGTTTCGAACCTCCGTCCTTTGGGTTAATAAGCGAGTACTTCACCTCCAAGCTACTGAAGCTTTTTTTTCTTTATTGCCTGGATTCTTCAATTCACAACACACCACAGATCAACAGCATGAATGATATGCAACAACAACGTGGTGAGGCGGCCCGACTTAGGGCTAGTGATGCCCCTTAAAATTCTTTTAATGACGTAAGCTGCTCAATCTTTGGCAGCCACACAGGCGAGACCTCATGAGATTTAATTACCCCCCCCATGACGACCTACAGTTTATCTGAAGTACTGCTTTGCGGAATGGGCATTACGTCGTTGTACAGTATTGCTGTCCGTGAGCGCCATATGCTGTGGAGGCCCAGCGCCATGACTAAGTCATAAGCATTCCACCCTCTGTGTCTACGGAGAGATACCGTATGCCTTGAGGGTTTAGCGGTAAGCCTTTGCAAAGTGTCTTTTGTAAAACATCCCGAAAATATACGCCATTCAAACAATGCAAAAAAAAACATGGTCTATCGTCTGCGGCGATTCGCAGCTAATGCAATCTGTCCCCAATGGCACAAAAGGCCCCCTTCCATAAACGTCCGGAGTAATAATGTTCCCGTGTGTAGCCTAAAGAAAAAAGACGTTCCTCCAGGCTGTACTTGCATTCTTTTAACCTATTTGAGCACATTCTGGCCAGGTCCTCCACAGTACACAGCTCTGTACAAGGGCACAGGGAAGACAACATTCACAATATCATTGTACTAGGGTTTTCCGCTTCACTGTGCTTAAATAATCTTTAAAGAAACGTGCACTCAAAAAGTTAACACTCCCAACTACTTCTTTCAAAAATCCAAAAATACCCCCCGACAGGTACTCGGTGGTGATGACATAGTCAGGATGTACCCGGCCCAGCCTTATTTGACATACTGTTCGAAGCAAAGGGTCTCTTCCATCCCTTAAAATAATAAACCTGTTGATCAGTTGGCGCACAAATAAATGCGCCAGCCCCAGTCCCCCAACTTTCACTCTCCTGAACAGGTTGGTGCGGCTGCAACTGTCACAGTCTGAGTCCCACACAAAAACCGCAAACACCCGATGAAGCTTTTGCACAATCGCATGAGAGCTATGCAGTATCTGCATTACATACCACAATTTACAAATAAAAAACAAGTTACACACCGTTGCCCTAGCAAATGTTGACAAAAAAGCCCCCTTCCACTTATCCGCCTTTGCGGGAACCTCCTGGGTTTGTTCACGCCAATACGGCTCCCTGTTCCTATAGAACTGCAAAGGGGCACCGAGGTACTTCACTGGGGTCGTTACCCAGCTGACGTTGGCAAAAGTGCCGGGGGTTGACTGCCATTCGCCGTGCCAAAACCCTATAGCTCTTTCCCCAATTAACCGAGCTCCCCCTAACTGCACTTAATAGCTTTGTTATGTTCACTACTCTCGTAATACTGAACTTGTCTTAGCAGGAAGGACGACGACGACGACGAAGATCCGATCGCTTGGTCTGCCTGAACCGTCTCAGAATTTTATCTCTCCGCACATGCTGCATCAAACCTACGGCCACGACTGCGTGTTCCGTCATAGTTAGAAGCACCTGGTCACCACCTGCACAAGTGTCAACACTCGGAGAGCCCGTGTTTCTTCACCATGAAGGTGGGTCACAGTGCTTGCCGGCGCTAGGCCTAACACTGCCTCTGCACCGGCTTTGCCCGCTCGCCGCCGATCCTCCGATGACAATGCCTACCCCAGATGATACCGAGCGCTGGAGAACGGTGTATCGATCTCGTCGACGCAGCGCAGAACTACAGACTGTTGTGTTCAGACCATCCAATCTATCTCTGAAAGCATGCAAACCAATCGCAATAAGCCAGGCCATCGCAGCGGCCGCCCACCTGACACCTAGCGAGCTTCAAGATACCCTTCTGCAACCACAACCGGACAAAAACATCATATCTGTCTCCACATTTAGAATGTCAGCGCTCACCAAGCTTCGTGGACTCCAATCCCTACGCATTCAAGACACCGACATTCCCCTCCGCCCGTACCTTGCTGCTCCCACAGACTCTTGCCGCGGAGTGATCCATGGCGTGCAAGCTAACACCCCGCCTGAAGAACTCGCAGCCAACCTCATCAGCACGGGCGCTTCCATCATCTCAGCACGCATGATGGGCCGCACTGAAACTGCCCTAATTACATTCGCGGGCTCCACCATCCCACGATACGTGATTTACCATCACACTGAATTCAGGTGCTACCCCCAAAAACCAAAAGCCCAGTTCTGCTCCCGCTGCCACAACATCGGCCACCGAGTGGACGTCTGTCCCTTGCCTCCATCAACCGTGCTGTGCCCAACCTGCTCCCGGGATATCACCGGCCTGGCAGCGGATCAGGAACACGACTGCGTTCCAAAGTGCCACCTCTGCCAGGGAGCTCACGCCAGCACTTCGCCCAAGTGTCCTACACGCATGGATGCCGACGCACAATCGGCACGTCGCGCCTACCAACGTCGCTTGGCTAACCGCCGCTCCCAGAGACCTGCCCTCGACATGACCAGCTCAGATCCTCAAGACCGGCGTCACCGATCTTCGTCCCGAAGACGACAACGCTCCCAATCCCGACATCGACAACGGCCCCAGTCTCAGCAGCGACACGCCTTCCGGTTCCACCGCCAAAACCGGTCTCCATCATCTCATCGCCGCGTCACCACATCCCAACATGTTCGACTTCGCCTGCCAAGCCATACTCAAGTACAACAGGGGGAGGTGAGCCAGCAGCCTTCCGTCGGGGCACTTACCGACCCTGCACATCCTCCTGCCACGCCAATAACGTCATCCCTCACCTATCGTAACGCTCTCGCCCCGCCTGGTCCTTCCACCTCTCCTACCCTACCGCTCCCACCCACCGCTCCCCAGACAATCCCTGAGCTTTATGCCCTCATGGTCAATCTTTTCTCGCATTTCGATCGCCGCCTCGCCACCATCGAGGAGGCCCTTGACCAACGGCCCCGTCGAAAACGCGCCCCACCCAGCAAGAACAGCCCCCCTCCACCATGCTCCCGAGACGTTAGCTTCACCTCGGACACCGAAGATCAATTATAATGCTGTCTCATCCACCAATTATATGGCAATGGAACTGTCGAGGTCTCCGTCGCAAACTCTCCTCTCTCAAAACTCTCCTTTCATCACAAACGCCTCAGCCGGACTTGATTCTTCTTCAAGAAGCTTTCTGCCTCCCCCAAATTCCTGGCTACGATACCTATCACACAGGTGTTGCTGACAATCCCACCACCCTCAATCTCATCACCCTTATTACAAAAAGCCTCATCTACACCCCCGTAGACCTCACTTCCTACACTACCCCACATTTCCATGCCCATGGCATCCTCATTAAACCAGATCCAAATTCGGCTCTTACCATCAAAATAATCAACGTCTATCATCGCCCAAACAAACCGCTACCCTCTCTTTCACCCTATTTTGCCCGCTCCCCTCACAAGGATCAGGTTACGCTGGTGTTGGGGGACTTCAATTGCCCACACCCCCTTTGGGGGTACACTAAGGCCAGCCCGACGGGCCGAACTTTGGCCACTGCAATCAGTCAGGGCCGTTTTTGTCTCCTGAACGATCCCGCCTTCCCAACCCGCCTCGGCAACTCAGTCGAACGCGACACCTCCCCAGACTTGTCGTTCTTCCAGGGCACAGGCAGCCCTTCGTGGTCACACCTACACGAAAGCCTCGGAAGCGACCATTCCATTATTGAAATCTGTTTACCGTTTATGCGGACCCAACCTCGTCCGGGATCACGCGTGGCTCTCACCGACTGGCATCGTTTCCGCCTGTCGGATCTCCCCACCATTGACCCATCTAATCCCGACGCTTGGCTTTGTGCTCTCATGCGCAATCATGATCGGCACACGAAATATGTTGCCCCGACAGCCGATGCCCCTTTTATAGACCCACATCTCGTGCACCTTTGGGACGCGCGCCGCTCACTCATTCGCCGCTGGCGCCGGAACAAAGCCAACCGTCGCCTGCACCGTCGAATTAACATCCTCACACAAGAAGCCCACACCTACGCGGATCAATTAGCTCGCTCGAACTGGTGGAATTTCTGTGACTCTCTCAATCCAGCAATGAACACCAAACGGGCTTGGTCCCTCCTCCGCTCGCTCATTCAACCTTCCTCACCGGTCCACCCTGTTCCCCGCATCCTCCTCTCGACAAAGCAACATCCTAACACACTAGCAGAGGACCTTCGCTTACTCATGTACCCTACTAGTACACACATTCCTGCTTCTGCGCTTCCACGCCGAGACTTCCCGCCGTCCCCCCTTGACCAGCCTTTTACAGTAACAGAACTGCACCGGGCGCTCAACACCCTTCGTCGCAACACGACGCCGGGGGAAGATCGAATAACTTATAAACTACTCCGCAACCTCCCCGACAGCGCACTTTCAGAACTCCTGTCTCTCTTTAACCACATCTGGCTCAGTGGCGAACTGCCGGCGTCTTGGAAACATTCCAAAATTATTTTGATCCCGAAACCAGGCAAACCACACACTCTTCCAAATCTTCGCCCTATCTCGCTTACGTCGTGTGTTGGTAAATTGCTTGAGCGTATGGCATTGACGCGCCTTGAATGGCACCTTTCTCACAACTCTGCCCTCCCTTTCACCCAAACTGGATTCCGCCACTACATATCCACTCAGGATACCCTCCTCCGTATTTCCCATGACGTCTACGGCTTTCGTAGCTCCTCTCAGCTCCGTGGCATCCTTGCTCTCGACATTCATAAGGCCTTCGATAATGTGCAGCACACTGCCATTCTCGCTAACTTAGCCAAAACTAACTGCGGATCTCGCATGTATACCTACATCCGTTCGTTCCTCTCTAACCGTACCGCTTCTTTCTCTATCCCGGGCTCTACCTCCCCCCCGTTCTATCTATCAGCTGGTACCCCCCAAGGCTCCATCCTGTCACCCACCCTTTTTAACATGCTTTAGCTTCGCTTCCTCCACTATTAGATGCCATCCCCCTTCTCTCCTACTCTATATACGCGGATGACATCACGCTCTGGTCAACCAAGGGCAGTCCCGGCCAACTGGAGGACACTCTTCAGCAAGCGTGTGACGTCATCCAAAGCTATGTCACGTCTGTCGGCCTCTCTATTTCGCCTTCAAAATCCGCTCTACTTGTAGTCAGTAACAAGCGTGGAGTAGCCCCGGACCGCTTTCTTCCTCAGGTACAAATTTTTGGCAGCCTTATACCGCATGTTGACACCCTTCGGATCCTCGGTCTCACCTTACATTATGCTGGAAGCTCTGTACCGACTCTGCGCACACTTCACAATCAGATCACTCAGCTATCCCATCTCCTCCGCCGGGTCGCCAACCGAAGAGCTGGACTGCACGAGCATCACCTGCTCCGCATCATCGATGCTTTTGTTATGTCCCGTATACTATATACAATTCCGTATTTGCAACCCTCGCCATCTCAGCTCTCGTCCCTCGAGGCCTCCCTCCGCACACTTTACCGTATCGCTGTGGGAGTACCCCCCTACGCCCCCAGCGCCACCCTTCTGGAACTAGGGATATATAATACTCTTGAAGAACGCATTGCGTGCCATCGCCAGGCCCAACTCGAACGCCTGCAGACTTCTGCCCAAGGTCGTGCTATTCTCAATACACTTAACTACCCCACTTCGCAACTACCCCCCATACCACCGGAGCACCCTCCTTGGGCGACTTTCACTAATTTACGGGTTGAGCCTTTGCCCCGCAACATGAATCCTGATCGACACCCTGCTCGTCGTGCACTGCGCGTTCAGGCCCTCTCCAGACGAATTAATTTTCTACTCTCCCATGGTTCCATCGTTTACTTTACTGACGCCAGCGACATCCCCTCAAACTCAACGGGCACGGCTTCATTTCTCCAACTCCCTTCTTTAGACACTGCCACGCTTTCCTTTCTTTCCCCACCGGGTTCGACCTCTCTCGAAGAATACGCCATTGCCCTTGCAATAGAGCACGCTACTCTCACTGTTCCTACCAGCACGCCAGTATATATCTTCTCCGACTGTCAGTCAGCCCTTCGCAATTTCGCTCACCATGAGACTCACCCACACACTACTGAATTCGTCACTCCGATACTTGCATCGAATCCTCGGCCCCGCTTCACACTGGTTTGGGTTCCTGGCCACGCTGGCATGTGCGGAAACGCCTTAGCAAACGCGCTCACCCGAGTACCTTTCCCGGGTCCGCCCATGTCCTGGCCAACCTTGTACCACCCGCCGACTGTTCGTATTCAACACCGCGCTTCCCGCCGTTACCACTTACACGCCCAACGCCTATCACGTACCCTGTACCCAGCCCCCAGTTCCCGTCTAACTCGTGAGGCTGCGTGCCTCATTCGGCAAGCTCAAACCTCTTCACTCCCCTCCCATCACATTCTTCACCGCATCTATCGGCGCCCTGGTCATCCTTCCTGTCCCTCCTGTTCTTCCTACCCATCCATCCCTCATTCTTATTGGGACTGCACCCCGCCATCACTTGACCCATCCCTCGCCTCCATCACCTCCTGGGAGCTCTGGTTGTCTCCCCCGCCGACAGTAAACATCCAGGCTGCCCAGGAAGCTCTTTACAAACACGTGCACCGGATCCGCACGGACATTCTGGAGTACTACGTGGATCCGGTGATTTGAACTTTGAAATTAGGACCTGGACTTAGGTCCTGCGGAAATAAAGTTTGTTCTCTCTCTCTCTCTCTTAGCAGAAAACAGCAATGTCGTCTGCATACGCCAGAAGCTTGATTTCTCACTCGTGAAGCCGGAACCCCCGTATATCCACATCTTTTAAAACACGCAAACATAACGTCCCAATGTAAATGCAGAACAATAGTGGACTGAGCGGGCAGCCCTGGCGCACAGAGCGTTGCACGTTAATGGGCACTCCCAATGTCTTGTTCACAATCAACCGCGTACTACAATTCCGGTACGCGAGCGCCACCGCCTCCTTGATAACAGAACCAACATTAATATGATCCAGAAAACTGACCAATAATTCATGTGACACGCAGTCAAATCCCTTTTTAAAGTCGTGCTGAAGCATAGCGACAGGCACTCGCGTGGCGTCGCTACACTCTAAACTTTTTTTCCACCCATATACTCCCTAGAGGTTCTTTTTCGCCTGTCCTCTAGTGATCCTCCTTGTAGGAGTTTTTTTACTACATGGAACAGGGAGGTTTTGTTTACCTCCTCAAAACAGGGTGTTTTTAGGTGATAGAAAAGAGGTAGTTAGGGAGTGTTAAGAAATGTTAGGGAGAATTTAAGGAGATCAAAATGGAGTATTCTTTACTTCCTCAAGGCGTTTTTAAGTGATGTTTATGGACGTTTTAGGCGGTTGAATAGGAGCTTATTATGGCTCCCTTGGGAAGTACTTATGTTATTTTAGGGGCGTTTTGAGGAGGTTCAAGGGAAGCATTTACTTCTTTTGCATGGAGTTTTACGTTTTGTAGGCCTCGCGAGGGGAGTTTTTAGGAGGTTCAAGGGAAGCATATATTTCTTTTGAATGGAGTTTTGCAAAGCTGGGGCGGTTTTGTAGGCCTTCCGAAAGGAGTTTTTTCAAGGCCACAAGGGAGAGTTTCTAGTTCCCTGCGGGAGTACTGATTTTACACGGTTTTGCTCGGTTTCAGGTTTATTTCAAACGAACTTTCGCATACAAGTTTACATGGTATATGGTGTACACAAGGAGGCTCCGAAATAAAAACTTAGGGCGACCTCCTATAAGAAAGCAAAAATGCTAAATTGCTAAAAACACGCCAGTTAGGAATGGAAGACAGCAATAGAATGCTAGTTGAACAAACCGTAGAATTAATATTACTACAAGAACTGGAAATACGCGAAAAACAAAGATAGGCGCAAACACAACCACATGGTAAGTGAAATCATTATATAATAATAGCGGATCAAGAACGCGTCAGTACTTATCAGAACTTATCAGAACGCATCAGCACTCAGTACACAAAGTGACAAAAATGGTTGCAGTGGTTTACAACAACAAAAAAATTTCAGTTGGTGAAATGAGCGATCTGTGTGCTAGTTGAACAAACTGTAGAAACAATATTACTACAAGAACTGGAAATACGCGAAAAACATATAGGCACAAACACAACGGCATGGCAAGTGACATCATTATATAATACTAGAGGATTGAGAACGCGTGAGTACTTATCAGTACGCATCAGTACTCAGTACACAAAGTGAAAAAAATGATTGCAGTGGTTTACAACAACAAAATTTTTTTTCAATTGGTGGTGAAATGTGCGAGAGCTGTGTAACGATTTGATATTGAAAGGTAACGAGCATTTTGTAGATGGTAAAGGCACAAGGGATAAATGATGTAGGAGACAGACAGCAATGAGATGGCTATGGATAAATGAGTAATATAAAGAACGAGAAATATGCTGCGGAAAATACCAGTGCGTTTTGATAAAGACACAAATGCGCCAAGAAAAGTGACCCAGTCTGAGGGGTTAATTGCAAGGATATAGAACAGAATGGGTGGTATCGCGACAGCTTCTTCAGAGTGAGAAGAAAAAGCCATGTAATTCGTGTTTTTCCGATAATTTTGAGTTGATTCATTTGACACCAGTTGCCAACATTATTTAGATAATTGTTTCAAGTTATATTAGTTGGTTAATATTATTGCTTCACTAAAAGATAGCTGTATTATCAGCATACAGAAGGGCCCATCAAATATCCCCTGTTCAGTAAAAAAAAAGAAGAAAACGTCAGAAACATAATACGAAATTCTTTAAACTACTATCCAATGATTACAGGATTGACAACAAATAAAATATTGGTGAGGGATATTGATGCGATAAAAGTTAATTAGTTCTAAATCCTTCACACGTGGTTTGGTGCTGGCAAGGTCCAAAAAGGCATGTTCCACAAACGTTAGAGCTCTGTGTGCCTTCTTGGGATATTGAATGTTGAAAACCCAGAACGATGCAAACAGACTACACAGTCCTCCCAGTAAAGATGATGCAGTCAAGACACTCTGGCCATCGATGCGGAGGCTAATTTCCCCTTTCGCGGAATGCAGGCAGGGAGTCAAAGGAACATCTACCTGAAAAAGCAAAAAAGAAAAAAAAATGCCCCACATGTAAAATTCAAAACAGACACTATGGTTAAACGAACTTAATAATTCGGCACAGTAATAAAATTGTTATGCCAGGTTCCCTGCGAATTTCAGTACTTAAATTAGGAATGCAAAGGCTTCATAAAACCAAGTGCCAGTACATTAACCATCGTGGCTTTTGCAGCAATAAAAAGATATTACTTCCGCACAATATACTCGAGCACAACTTTAAATGACAGTGAAGTTAAAATGCAAGTCTCTCTAGGTTGATAGATTAGCTCACGGGGAACACTATTATACCCCTCTTACACCTGGCATTTTTTTTTTAAATAAGGTTGAAACTAGCAAAAACACGTTTTCACCGGAAGGGCTTAAGTGGCCTGACGCGCACAACTTCTTTCTTGGCTGCCGCTGGATGGTGCTACTCGTCCATACTTGGGGTGGCAGTACCGCTTTCCAAGGGAGCATGCGAGCTACGCATGAGAAAATCGTTCGACGCCAAAACTTGCGAGGCCTCAAAAGGCCAATGTTCTTCAGTGAAGCGTAAATACTGATCACAGGTCCAATGGAGAAACATTTTGCTTAGTGGTCTCGAACGGCAAATGACAGGGGAGTTTGGGGAAGCATGAGCGATTTGACCGGAACTGACCAAACTGCTTGGTACGTGGTAATGTTGTATTCAGTTGCTTGTATACTGTTTGCGTCACGCTTGATGAGCAGTTGAACAGCGATTTCTCAGCACTTAAGGCATCTTGGCACTAAATCAATGCTGAAATGGCTATGCGGAGGTCCGACTTCCGTTTGAAATCAACTTGCTGGTTGTCTTCAATGACCCTTTAACAACAAGTTACCCTTATGCCTCATCACTGCAACCGATTGTTCCTCCGTGTGGTGCAAAGTGTGTTAGTGTGTAACGTGAAACGAACCGTTTCTGTGATTTGTAAGACTGATTCTGCTATTAATTACTGCAGTGACAACAAGCTATGAAAGAAAATCCCGCCATCTCCACGAAGTGAATGATGATGAGAGGGGCGAATCTAAAATGCTAATCAGCAGACAATGTGACGCATTAAGTGCAAGCTGCTTTCATAGTGTGTGCATTGACATTAGGATACGGCCCCCTGGCAGAATGATGCGCTGCGCGAGATTTTGCCGTACCTAAAAGGACAGGCAACTCATTTTTACGGAGTATAGGATCTGTAAAAGGGTTGCGAGTTGGTAATTATGCATTGCGAAAAATAAACTGCGCGCAAATTAACGAGGACAAGAACACATGAAGACGGCACAAGCGCACACTCGCAACTAGTTTATTATTGCACAATTCAAAGCTTTATATGCCCAAGCGCCCAATTGCCGCGCCCCCAATGCGTCACAGTTCTCGGCGCACTCAGCCGAAAATACTAAAAAACCGTAACAACAAAACCACAAAACGAACTTTGAGGCGCACGAAAGGCGAAAAATCAGCAAAGCTAACCGCGTCATACATGGATTAAGACCCCCCTCCCACCCCCAACACGCATTCCCAGAAGCACCGAAATAGCGCTCAATGTGCGTCTAAATATGCGACTTCTCGATTAAGCAGGGCGATAGAGGGATGACTGACACATTCGGAACCAGCTTTTCTGATGTGGCTGGCTTCTACAATTTCTCGCGTTTACTGGTTCTTATGTCGCAAAAGGATGGCTGTGCGCTCAAACACAGGGACACAATCAGGTCTGCATGCGCGGCAATAAGAAGATAAGTGGCTCAGGTCACGTTGAAAAATGCAAAAAAAAAAAATATACGGTACTTTTAGACGTCGTACGCTCGAGTTTGTGACAACGTACCCGTGTGCGGCTCTGTCCTGAAGTTCGGAGAAATGCAGGCGGGTTGTGTTATATTTCTCGTCTTGCATTACGCTTTCTTTTATATATTAGCGCCCTCTTTCACGACCTCTCTACCTTCCTTACCGCTTCCGTCTGACTGCGCTGATTTTCGCCAGCACGAAGTAACCGTTATGTTGCTTTGAAACGACGCCGCGCGCGACAAACGATTTTACCTCGAATGCCCTGTTACAAACCAGCCTACAAAAGAATGCGAACGCATACCCCAAAACCCACAAACAAGTAAAATAATACGAGTGTGCGCTTTTTTCTTTGCCCGTGCGCGTACGAGCGGTGAGCGGCACGGGTACCCGGGTACTTCGCTGTTAACCCTATCCAAACGTTTGACAAACGCATCGACTGATGAAAGACCACTTACCAGCGAGCTGTCCACACCTGTCGCCGTATCCAAATGCTGTTTGCGGCCGTTCCTCGTGTGACAGGGGCACATGAAAATCTTTCCACCAAATGGCACTACTAGTCCTTCACAAATAAGAAAAAACGACGGCCCAAGGCGAGGCTTGAAGCTCCGGCCGCGCCGAGTCACCGGCCGTGCTGCGTCGTTGTATACATCCGGGCAGCCAGTCGTGCCGCCAGGGCAAGTTGAGTCGCTGCAGTCGGGTGCGTTGGCGCGCTGGCACGGGAATTTAAATCGTCTATGTATGCGCAAGCAAGCGAAGCAGATGAACGTTGCAATTGTTTGCAACGGCGAGAACTGCCTCTTCGTTAGCAGCAGAGTTTGACACCACCTATCGCCAAAATAAACAGATTGAGACAA
The DNA here is from genome assembly GCF_048455015.1 of Haemaphysalis longicornis. Lineage (NCBI taxonomy): Eukaryota > Metazoa > Arthropoda > Arachnida > Ixodida > Ixodidae > Haemaphysalis > Haemaphysalis longicornis. Next base: position 192,750,698 of record NW_027526385.1, on the reverse strand, counting down.
CACGGCCGCGCTCTCTGCCTGTGATCGCGCTGGTTGAAGCATCTATACGGGTATACGTACGGTATTGGTTTTGTAGCTGCGTGCAACCGTTGCGTCCTGCTTACTCGTTCTAATTAGAATTAGGCCACGGTTGAAGTGCTGGTGCACGGAGACAACAGAAGACTAACATGGCGACCGCCCGCTTGAGATGATTACCTCAGATAGGGCGTTTATTGTGGACGTGGTAGTATACAAGGAACCGAACGCCATCTCACAAGTGGTGTTAAGTCGTTCTAAATCCTCCCTTTTGCTACCCGGATGGGCAAAGGTACTACCGTGGAGGTTCGTCCACTTGTTTAGATCACGCCTAGGGAGTACATTTTTTGCTATAGGTACTTTTCAGGGCACATTACTTGATTAAAACTCCATTTCCGGCTAGTTTGCGTTTACAGTGTACACTCAAGCACGCACCTAGCCTTATGCATGTTAGCGCATATGGACCGTCCTGTTATGCCGCATGTTTGATGAGGGCCTACAATTTCATGTATCACACCTTGAAGCCTATTTGCGAGAATTTTAATAGATACTTTATATTCGACATTGGTAAGCGAGATAGGGCTATATGCTGTGACTTTCTGAGGTTTTCCTATATCTTCTGTTTTTGGAATTAAAACTGAGCTGATCCACAGGACATTGGCAGAGTTCAAATCGTCAGCCTCGTTGAAAACCGCCCCTAAAAACGGCGCTATTTCACTTTTAAGGCCTTTTAAAATGCCGCACTTAAACCATCCTGGCCGGGAGACTTCCCTGGGTTTAGTCTGTCGATTGCACCTTCTACTTCGTTTTGATGTTACTGACTGCTCCAATGGTTCCTTCGTCTCATTGTCGAGCCTTGGCATGTTGTCTAGAAATTCTAAAGGTTTCCATGTTGACAGGCCGAAAAGAAAAGAGCGTTTGATAATACTCGAAAAAAGCACGTTCGATGTGCTTTTTATGTCCAGATGTTATGCCGTTCCGTTTTATTTCGGCAATATTATTTCGCCTACCATGAGCTTTTCGAGTCCCAAGGCCCTCTTAGTAGGCCGTTCATTGACTTTCGTTTGTTCAACTCTTGCACGCACGAGCGCTCCTTGATAGCGTTCCTCATCAATAACCTCCAGTTTTTGTTTAATTTGCCTAATGTCGCCTTTGAACCCACCTGGTGCTGAGCTTTCTTGCTCCGTCCGCTTGTTCAATGTTGCTCGTAACGTCGTTTCTTTCATGTTTTGCTCATACTTTATGCAACTGGCCCGCTCAATAGCTTTAATTTTAATTGCTTGCTTACCGAGCTCACATATTTCTGAAAACGTATTGTGGCTCCCTTTTTATATTTTGCTAATCTGGTCCTTCATTCCTTCGCTGAAATTTTCGTCATAAATAAATGCCGCGTTTAGCTTCGACAACCCCCATGTAAAAGTGTTACGCCGTTTTTTGACACTATTCTAGATGCTACAAGACAATGATCAGTAAAGGACAGTGGCAAAACCATGTAGTTTAGGCATTTTGGCACCATGCATAACGATAAGTATATTCTGTCCAGTGGGGCATGGCTTGTGCATTGAAAATGAGTGTATTGCACACTTCTTCCACCATCCATGCATTCCTCTGCATCCTCTAACCCGAATTCTGCGATCTGCCTACGCAACAACTCAGTGCTCGCATCCTTAAAACGCCTGCTGCTTACCTTGTCGCGTGCGTCTAATACGCAATTAAAGTCTCCTAGTAATACTATCTGCCTATCATTACAAATGTGCTGTCGTACATAGGCGAAAAAGTTGACCCGCTCGTCTTTTGAAGTCGTTGCGTAAATGCACACACTTCGCCACTGGTGGCCACCAAAGGAAAAGTCGCAAACCACCAGTCTTCCTGACACACACGACGTTACGGTTTGAATGATCAAACCCGGCACCTTTCGCACAATAAGCACGCACCCCGCCGAAGTACCGACTGCATGGCTAACACACGTGTAATACCTCGACGTGAAATGCCGCACCATGCTCTCAGTCTCTTCCTCCCCGTGAACTTTAGTTTCCTGAACTGTCATCAACGTCACGCTCCGTTAGCAATCTGTGCACTTGTCTTTGATTCCTTTTATCCCGACTAACCTATAAAGTTGAGTGTAGCTACGTTCAGTGTGGGATCCTCAGGCATTTTAAATCACATAGAGGACGAGAGCGTGGCGCTTACATTTTGCGTCTATCGCCCCGCTAGGCGCTCCCACCCGCCACTGCGCTGTCCCCTGCGTTAAGCGTCTTGGGTGGCGTTTCCGACTGGCGCCAGTCAGGGGGTATGTTAGGCCGGGTCCTCGGCGTCGACCGCCACGTCTGCGTTGCTTTCACAGGTGGCTCTCCGATGTTGGCGTCTCAAGCTGCGTTGTTTTTTCCTTCTTCTGAATCCACGTGTGATCGTTTGGCGGACCCCGTCGCAGTCACAGTTCAGTTGGTTTCCATTGCTTGTGTTGGTCTTTCCAACGATGCTCCCCCCGCCTCGTCTTCAGAGTGATTTTCGGCGCTTTTTCGAAGGTCTCTGTCGTGGTTACCGCGTCTGCTGGAGCGACCTCGTCCTTTTCCCCCTCCTGGCTGAGGCCTACTTCCTTTGGTGTGATAGGGGTAGCTTCCACGGCATCGCTAACACCAGCTCCTTGAGCTGCTCCCTCGGCTTCTGTTACGTCCATGAGCTGCTCGGACGCTCCTTCAGTGTCCGCGGGCACCGTAACCGACGCGTATGAAGGGACGCACTGCGCCTCGACATGCCCAAAACGACGGCTTTTGCCACACCGAGGCACTTTACACTCACGCCGCACATGGCCTTGGCCGTTGCAGCGAAGGCACTGTATGGGCCGGCCAGGTGCCACCACAAGGGCGAGCTCCCCAGCCACCCTTATCTGGTGCGGGAGCTCCTCCTACTTGCCGCCCTTTTTCAGTTTCGACAGCACTGACCAAGTCGTGGACACTTTGTCAGCGACGCCATGGACGCGCAAGCGTTCCCTATTCACCTCAGTCACTTTGCCATACGGCGCGAACACTGCTCGGATGTCTTCGTCGGCGACGCCGTGCAACAGCCAGTGCAGCTTGTGTGTGACCTGTTGGTCTTGCGGGTCGATTACAGAGGCACCCCCGGCTCTTGACGGGAAATTTGTTGACAGCCAACATCTTCTTCGTCGCCTCGGCAATGTTGAAAGTTATCGCCCACACATGGTTGATCTGGAAGGCCCCAAGGCGACAATTTCGGAGAGTAAACGAGTTGGTGTGAGAGCGTCCCTCAAATCCTCGACCTTGAACAGCCTAGCCTTCACGTCGCCGTGCAAAAACAACGTATTCAGAACGATGCGTCCGGTGGGCAGTTGTGGCAGTGTTACCTGATAATCTTCGCTGTCGCATCCGATAGGCCTGTTTCTGCGGTTCGACAGAGCAGCCATTACCGCTCCGATGGAGCTCATGATTCTTACGTCCGAACGCTTGCGTGACCGGAAGTAGAATGAAGCAACTGAAGCGGAATGCCAGCGACTTCTAAACGTAGGTGTAAATATTTGAGCTTGCCCAGCCTTGCTAAGCCTTTATTTCAGTGAATTATTTGCCTGCGTGAATTACTTGACGCACGGTGCTTCTGTGTGCGTGCGCGCGCGTGTGCGTGTGCGTGTGTGTGTGTGTGTGTGTGTGTGTGTGTGCGCATGCGTGTGTGCCTGTGTGTGTGTGTGTGCGCGCGCATGCGTGTGTGCCTGTGTGTGTGTGTGTGCGCGCGCATGCCTGTGTGCCTGTGTGAGTGTGTGTGCGCGTGCGTGTGTGTGTGTATGTCTGCGGGAAATAATTTTATTATCCGCCCGTTCTGTTTGTGGAAAGTAAACAGGTGTTTGCTTGGACGCTGAACAAAACACAATACAGTCAACCATGATGTGGATTACGATGATAATAACTTAGATTGTTATTCCATTTTTATTTGCTTTTGAGTAGCAACAACTTACGACAACAAAAGACGTTGCTTGCATAAAAAACATTTACTGCCATTATATATATGTTTGCTATTATCAACTTGAACAAAATACTCCAACGGCGTCGCATTGTTTGCTTCAGGGGTGTTCATGAAATAACTGCTATATAGCCAACTGTAGTAATAAGTCTGTCTAGGCTAGCATATATGCAGTCACTGTCATACTCACAGGTGCGGTTTGCCATAAAAACGTTGCTGGTTCGTTGTTCGTTGTGCGTGGTTCTGGTGGTTTGATTTCGATTTGCTGGTGTGACGTGAATTACTGCGAGCTCCTCCTGCCGTAATATTACCTGTTGGTGCTCTTGTGTCACCTGAAACGTCGTGAGTGCGGGAAAAGCGCCTTCGTCGCCGTACTGCGCTGCTGTAGTAAATGCACATCGAGGTCGCCATTTGACAAAACACCTGACAAGTTGTGCGTGCCTACATGAATCAAGCGTCTCTACTGCAAGTTCCACGCTGTCGCCGCAAAGTGGGAAAAATGGTCGTGTTCTCTCGTGATTGTTTATCGTGGTGCATGTTAAAATTTTCGTCCGCGTTGCCGCAGCGCCATTTTGTTAAACGTATTTAATATTTTCCTTGGTGGTCTGCTCGCCGCGCTTCTTTTATCGTAAAAACCCGCCGCGTCGGCGCGGTCACTTGAATGGGCTCCCAGGTGCGGCGGCTAGTATGCTGTGTGAGTGATCGACCCCCTTGCCATTGTCGGCAACGAAAATGTTGTCATGCTGATGGCCCAGCTGGCCCAGCGGCAGCCGCTTGGCTTGCGGGAATTTTACCGCTAAAGCTTGTTGCATGAAAAAAAGAAAACTGCGCTAGTGATTGCGAAACAAGGCGCCCACTCCCCGATTTTCTTTTGAGGAAGCAGTTGACCTACATTATATTTTTTACAGGACATAGGCAGCTTGGCATTGTTCTAACAGGTAGTTATCGTTTAGGGGCACAGAAATGCAAGGAGGTTGCATTACATTTGTAGTTATAAAACGTAAGAGTTGCATATACGTTAAATTTTCAACATTTAGGCATTACTAGCAACTTTATAAATAGTACACATTGTCATGCGAAGAAATCACATGACCACAGGAAACATTACTCCAAGACGAAAACACTTTAAACTCAGCAAGTAGATGCCAAAGAAGACGACGTAAGGCACGCGGCGCCAAGGTCATTGCCTGGGCTACGGCGATGAGCGCTCGAGATTAGAGCACGAGCTTGCGCCGGACGCAGGCCAATCGGAAGCGGCCAACGAGGGCGGCGGGCGGCAGAGGAGAGCCAGAGAAGAGCTCCGAAGTGTGGAGATTGACTGGGGCCTTGGCGGTCGGGCGACCGGACCCGTGCTGTGCCCCGAATGGTCCCCCACAAACGCATTCCCAAGACAAATCCGCGCACAAGTCGTCACGCCGGGCCTCAGTGAAAGAACGCGACGCCCCAAGGCAGCTGCGTCGGCCACTACGCCACTGGAGCTGGGAGCCCACTTGACTACCGCCGCCACGACATCACCTGGACGTTTCAAAACCGCAACAGCACTACTGGGACGTGAGGTAGGAGAACCCCGTTCACGCAGCGAACACATATTTTGGACATTTCATTCCGGTACTTAGTCCTCGCCCTTGACTTCCGGACTTTGACTATTCCCCGTTTGCTTGAACTCTTTACCGTGTTTCATACCGCTTTTTCACCGTTATTCAGTATTTATTAGTTCCCGCTGTTCTTTAGTTTATCTCTGTTCGCTGTGTGTATTTGTTTGGGTTTCGGGTTACATAAACAGAAAGTCTCGTTTCCACAGTTTATTATATTTTTATTATTTCCCCGAACCTGACAATAATTGGCGTCCGCGACAGGACGAGGCTAGTTCATTTGGTATTCCCCTAAAAAACCGAACCCGACATGGACACACGGGAGCTCATTGCCATGGGCGAACGCTTGGGCTTGAGGGGCGAAGAACTGAGGCAGTGGATCCAGGCAGAGCAGAAGCGCTTACGCGACGAAAGAGCGTTAGAGCGGGAGCACGAGCGGGTGAAATCAGAGCAGGAGCGGGCTCGTGCAGAAGTCAAAGAGCGCAATTTGCAGCTGCGGATTCGCTTGGTGGAACTCAATTCAGTGCGAGGAGAGGGGGCCCAAATAGATGGCGAGGGAGAAACCACTGGTCAGGCTCAGCCTGCCACCCCGCAAAGCTTCAGCGCACGCAAATTCCTGCCGCCTTTTGAGGATGCTAGAGATGATCTCGACGCATACCTTAAACGGTTTGAATGCGTAGCCCAAAGTCAAAGTTGGCCTAAGTCGAAATGGGTTATCGCCATCAGCACGTGTCTTACCGGAGAGGCACTGAAAGTCTACGGCCGCCTTTCCCCAGAAGAGTCGCTAGAATACGACCAGGTCAAGCTTGCATTACTGCAGCGCTTTCGATTCACCGCAGAAGGCTATAGGGAGCACTTCCGTCACTCGAAGCCGGAGAAGGACGAAACCGCTAAACAATACGCCGCTCGACTGAAAGGTTATTTTGAGCGGTGGGTAGAACTCTGTAGCATTGACAACACCTTCGACAATCTCGCTGATTTGGTAATCACTGAGCAACTTCTCTCTAACTGCCACATAAAACTCGCGATGTTCGTACGGGAGAGGGAGTGAAAAACACTCTCTGAGACCGCGACCGCTGCTGACCGTTTTATGGATGGCCAAAAGCAGAACCACTTGTTAATTTTTGATGATAATAACGGGGAACAACAACGAAACCTGGAGACAAGTGAACGTAACGTTGAACAGCAGGATAGTCCCGGCCCGGGTGGTGTAAGGAAAGGAAAATGGAGGGTGGCTAATGCCGTCTTAGACGTCGTGCAGGAATGGATAATATGCCTGTTTCGAAAGGCAGAGTCGAAGACAAGCCGGCCATCATTTTAAGAGACACGGGAACTAACACAGTAATCGTTCGCGAGTCTCTCGTTCCAAGAGCGGCACTTACCGGAACCTCCTGCATGTTACAGTTAGCAAATGGAAAATGTGTCACTGCACCAGAAGCGAAAGTGTTCATCGAGTCACCGTTTTTTACTGGAATGGCGTTGGTAAGCTGTTTGAAATCTCCACTGTACGATGTGGTCATTGGCAATGCTCGAGGGGCGCAAGATGTTGAGGGTCTAGCCCGGAGTCCAAACCGACTGAGCCCAGAAACAGGATCACCCGGTAACTGTACCACATCGAAACTTCGGAGAATACACGTAGCCCGAGAGCAGGTGAATACCGGTTACGATGACGATCCGGGCGGCTGTCAATCAAGCCAATGGTTCCCTGTGTATCCGAGCAGAGTATTTTACTCGAAATGCCGAAAGCCACCAAGTTCATTGTAACACGCTCAACAGCAGTGCTATGTTGTTTTCTTGGCTTGGCGCTCATTTGGTATACGTTCAGTTTCAGGAAGTTAGACTACAGTTGGTCAGTATGTGGGTTAAGTTGTGCTCGAGTGCCGTTGGTTAGTATGATAATGCTGTTAAACACTGGGAAGTTAGTTGGCGTGCTATATTATGAGTGTTCCGCCTACAGTTTCGTGAAGTTTTGTTGAACTGTGCGTTGTAGGAGTGCGGACACTTTTGTGAAGTGATATTGAACTGTGCGTGGGGTGTGAACATTTTCAATGAAAATTGCTTGAGTGGGGGGACGTGTCATGCGAAGAAATCACATGACCACAGGAAACATTACTCCAAGACGAAAACACTTTAAACTCAGCAAGAAAATGCCAAAGAAGACGACGTAAGGCACGCGGCGCCAAGGTCATTGCCTGGGCTACGGCGATGAGCGCTCGAGATTAGAGCACGAGCTTGCGCCGGACGCAGGCCAATCGGAAGCGGCCAACGAGGGCGGCGGGCGGCAGAGGAGAGCCAGAGAAGAACTCCGAAGTGTGGAGAGGGACTGGGGCCTTGGCGGTCGGGCGACCGGACCCGTGCTGTGCCCCGAAAGGTCCCCCACAAACGCATTCCCAAGACACCTCCGCGCACAAGTCGTCACGCCGGGCCTCAGTGAAAGAACGCGACACCCCAAAGCAGCTGCGTCGGCCACTACGCCACGGGAGCTGGGAGCGCGCTTGACTACCGCCTCCACGACATCACCTGGACGTTTAAAAACCGCAACACCACTACTGGGACGTGAGGTAGGAGAACCCCGTTCCCGCAGCGAACACATATTTTGGACATTTCATTCCGGTACTTAGTCCTCGCCCTTGACTTCCGGACTTTGACTATTCCCCGTTTGCTTGAACGTTTTACCGTGTTCCATACCGCTTTTTCACCGTTATTCAGTATTTATTAGTTCCCTCTGTTCTTTAGTTTATCTCTGTTCGCTGTGTGTATTTGTTTGAGTTTCGGGTTACATAAACAGAAAGACTCGTTTCCACAGTTTATTATATTTTTGTTATTGTCCCGAACCTGACAACATGCACAAGTTCTTTAGGAAGTGAACATTTGACCAGATGCTTGATTAGACATCGCAGCTTGAAAACAAGCTGTTCCAGCCTGCATTGCTGGTGCAGTCACAGGGCAGCTTTCACTGTTCAAATGCAAGAAATTTTTCCACCTTCCTAAGCTTATCCAGCATCGTCACGATCAGACAGAAATGCTTGTGTGGTGTGACGTTATTTAACTGGCTTGCATAAACTGTGTTGACCATAACGTGTAGAGATGGGTTCAACGTGTTGATTCTTACAAATATGTGTGTGATGGGGGTACAATCACAATGCGGAAAAGATTAAACATGGTGTGCGCTTTCCACCGTGCTCCTTCGCCATCCCATATTTTCGTTTCTTCAGCATTCCAACTTGCCAACCCCTTGGTGGTATTCGCACGCTGAGACGTTTACCATGTTTCTCTGACAGAATTTTAATGAAGCCATGAAGACAAAATACAAGTTTGTGTTATTCGAAAGATTTCGTGTCTTATGGTGCCCCCAGCACTTGCTCGAATGCAAACGATGATTTATTCACTGAGAAGTTAATTATTTAAAATTCAAGTTTTGATTTTCCTGCTAAAGCTTGCATTTTCGTGGTCTGCAATAACACCACAGAAACCGACCGCTCTGCAGCCGATTGGGAAGCCTTCTTTACCGTTAGTGAACCTACATGGTGCCACCATACCGTGACAAGCCGCTTGCTGCTTTTGGTTTGTTTTTGACCGTATTTAAAACTGGCTTGTTTTTGTTCAGGCAGAAAATAATCGTTTCCTGATACATAGTGCTTGCTCTACAAATATGGTAACGTAAGATACTGTTGCTTGGGTCAATCGGCCAGTGTTGTTCGAGACAATCCCAAACCCCGCAGTCCTGTGCAGCTAAACCAAGCATAGTGCGCGCTGTACCAACAGCAGTACGCATCGGTACTTTTATGTTTACGTGGGTTTTACTAACCTCTACTGTTTGTCCCACCGTTCTTACTGCTATAAAAAATGTGCCCTAAATTTAAGCGCAAATAGCTCGTTCGGCAAGCTTATAGGCTCTGCCTAATTCGCGTTTGCTTTTGCCGCCCTTCGCCAACTGCAGAGCTGGCTGGTATGACATAGGTTCTGTTGGGAGAAATGACCGAGTGGGTCGCATGGCCATTCAATTTGTTCCCCATGTGTTGCTTATTTGAGTGGAAATTAAATTAAAAATGGTGTTAGTATGATTTGAGCAACGCAAATATTTGAATGAACCAAACTTGTGTTTTCTCTTTATGGCTCCTTTCAAAGCCTTAACGTTTCGCACCCTCTGGACCAGAGAATATGCTTGCACAGTTGAAATCTGAGGCAATAGATTTCTACTACCTAGGGATATTTAATAGGTTTAGTTTAACATTATTTCAGTGTAAGGTAGCTTCTGTTCTTTTAAAGTATGGCTGAAAGCCTTGTAAGGATTGTGATGCAAGTACTTATTTTTTAGCCTGAAAGAACTGAAGGTGCCTTTCTTGCACCTACAAAAACGAAATTCTGTCATGTCCTGTCAGAACAAGTATTTCACGGCGGTATACCGCATTTCGGCAGCTTGTTTACTACTTGAAATTCCATTTTTTACACGGCCAGGTGTTTTACATGGGGGGGTACGTTGTTATCTATTAGAAGAATTGGCTGCCTCCTGTTTTGATCGGGAACCGGCCCACTCGTCGCAGCCAACTCGTCCTAGGAAAACTGGTCATAGGCAAACTGGTCAAAGAGGGCATCTCGTTCTAGGTGATCCCGTACTAGGAAAAGTGGTAGCATTGACCTTCTCGTGCTAGGAAAAGTCGTCTTGCGGTTCCATTTTTGGCCGATGACGAGGAAATGGGGAGAGCAAGTAAGTTAGTGGCTTCTAATCTTATATATACTACCAGGTTAACATCTTCAGAGTTCGGGAGGTCCTCTCTTTGTGTTAGTTTTTCTATTTTTTAACACATGTTCCCCTGTCCCCTTCTTATTTCCCTTCTTGCTGCCAAAAAAAAAATCACAGTATTTTACTGGGTGAGGGGTTTCTTTTCAGGTGCATTTTTTTCTTCTCCTTCCAAAAAATATTCGTCACTTTTTCTGTGAGGGGGGGTCGACTTTTTCTTTCTTTTGCGTTTTCTTTTCTTTCTTTTGTTTTTTTCATTTTGCGTTATCTCTTGAAGCTTTTTGCCTGCTTGTGTATATATCTATAAAAAGGGCAAAATGTTGGCCTCTTGTTTGCTTGCAGGTGGTGGTTGAAATTGGCTTTTCGGTTTCAGCACAACTTCCGGTTTCTTTTTTTGCTTTTTGTCTCCTTCTAAAAAATATTCTTCACACTAATTTCTGTGAGTGCGTGTGTGTGTGGGGGGGTCAACTTTTACGTCCAGTCTTGACTTTCGCTCACATATATAGGTGATAGGAAGACTAACAAAACGAAAGTTACACAGCTTGACAATCATCGTTTGTCAGCAGGCATGAAAACAAAAGATCAAAATACTAAAAAGCGAAAACACAGAACTAAATCGCAATCCCAATACAGCGCCGTCACTTAATTACCAAAAATTTAAAAATAATGTATTAGAAAAAACAGAACGGGCAAACTAAATCTAATATAAAAGGCTCACGCAATTAGCTGCAGAAAGAAAAAAAAATAAGATACGCTGTCTGGCTGGCACGTTCCTCGAAGGCGCCAAAGGAAAGGGTGGTGAATTGGAGGAGTGTAAGAATGTTTACGCATAAGATGAGAATTATACAAGATTTTGTACCCTTTCATTTGAACATGATAGACGAAAAGCGTAAATTGTGACGAGTTGGCCGAGTGTCCAGTTGCCCTAGGTTACGAGTTTCCCTAGTGCGAGATGGCCTATGACGACTTGCCCTATGTGATGAATTCACCTATGGCGAGTTGGCTGCGACGAGTTCACTTTTGACGAGTTCTCCTAGATCCGGCTGGACCACGAAACAACCTGAACCCCCTTTGCCAGTCTAAGAATCCCCCTCTCAAAACAACCGCGCTATTTGCACTCGTGTTCACAATCCCTCCTCTCAAATACACACGTGAGCATTTGCCCTCGTCCGTGTAACCTCGACTGCGCCCTCTCCGCAGCGAAAACGAGGGGGGGTTCGGCTTTTGTTGTACCCAAGAGCAACAAAGGGGCAGTGCCATCCCTGCGCGGGACTATCAATGGCCTCCCTCTTCCACCTCCCCCCCTCCCGACACAACAGCAACAAACGGGTATTACTGGGCGTGCGCGGGGACGTACAATGCGTGCACGTGCTTTCAAAAAGGTCTGTTCTTCCTCCCCGACAATATCACAGGCTTGTTTGGAGAAAAAACTTGGGGCAACAGTGTTTGAAAATTCAGTTTATCCTGACAAGGCAGTTTAGGTAAAACTTTTCATCAGATTTTCTGCATTTTTGGGGGCAAATGAATGTTTGTAAAGCTGCTTTCCTTGTAAAGGTAGAGTGCCTTTTATTTTCAGCAAATATCATTAAGAATGCATTATACCGTAGTCAACTCCGCCCAAATGCCTAAACTGATTTGCTTGCCGTAAAAACTCATGGTCCCTATATGAAACTTATGGTCCCGGATCTTATGGCCCTGGAACAAATGGTCCCGGGCACCTCATCGGGCAAAATGATTCCACAAAACCTTACGTTGGCTCTTTGTTTAAATTTGTTGCATCTTGCTGAAGTGGTGTATCGCCTTCTGTAAGAAAAACTCGCTTCTGTAAGAAAAAGTAAGCCATCACTTCATTTTAGTATGCATTTTTGCGCAAATGCAAATGCATGGCGTAACACAGTTTGCCTATTTCTTGTTATTTTTTTATTTGTGTTTCCGCCGTTATTTTCCGGGTTTTCATTTTATTCTTTGTTGTAGGTGTTTGAAAATACATTTTTATTTCCTTAGTTGTTTGTAATATTTTTTACTTTTGTATATTCTTTCGTATTATTTATTTATTTATTATTTATTTTGTATTTATAGAAATTCCGCACTACAATTTTTTTCTATTTATACTATCATAACTATTAATCCGTTACATCCGCTAATTATATATTTTCGCTAGTTCTTCCCACCCCTATCCGAGGTTTTCCTTGTCACCGCAACTACACGAACAGCAACTAAGTACAGGCACGGCCACACTCCACGCTTCTTTCTCACTCAGGAAGGCAGTTTTTGAGTCCGGCCGTGTTCTAGGAAGGCGCACCTGTCGCGAGGAACCGCCGCGAGTAAGAGGTTGGGGTCAGGCAGAGTTGCAAGACATCTGCACGCCTGATAACGACTAAATCACGCACCATCGGCTGGGCAGCTGGTCCAACGTGGCTATCACGACATTCAGCACCATGACAAATTTCTTCTAAAGAGGGCAATGAGGGCCAGCTCAAGCAAAGGAAATATTCTACCGAAGCGAACCACCTACACTCCCCCCCGCCCGCTCCTTCCTAGCAAGTCCGCCGGCGTGGTGCATCAACTTTCATCGATCGTTGGCGTTTCATTGAAGCATGACAAGTGACTGTCTTTGGTTCTCGCAATTTCTGGGAAGTAAAGCCATCATAAAGACGAGCGAAAACATGTTTTCTTAGTTGCGCAAATAAAGTGCATATATTTGTACTCAAATGCAATTCCGAACAATAAAGTTTGTTGTTGATGGTGGGTGACCAGTTTCGATGAGCTCACCTGCTGACCTTAGCAAATGTTACGCTCCCGCAACACGCCGGCAAAATTAACAAATCATGTTAGCAGCAGTCTTCTAAACCTTGCAGCACGCAACGATGCGTATTAATAGCTACATTGCATATTTTTAGAGAAAAACAAAAGTATTTAAGCTTCAAGCTGCCAAATTATCACGGTCGAAAATATTTATTAGCGCCGCTTCGCTTGATACGAACTGCAGATATCCAAGCCTTACAGGTGAAGAGAGCCGTAATTTTGAGGTGATGAACGCCGTAACGCAGCTTAGCTAACGAAATATACCATTCATCGTGTAAAATTCTTTTTTGAAATAGCGATAAATCGGCGAGCGTACAGCTCTATGTTGTCTGATATTTAGCTGTACCGGCCCACTCACATTTTCGATACTTCACATAACCTAGATAATACTGCCACTATTAATAGGCTCCCCGCACAGGCCCAAGTGGTATTCGCTTCACAAGCTTTAATAAACACAAGAACAAAGCAAAGGAAGCACAGGTAAACATACACGTACGACGACAAATTTGTATGCAGCATTTAACTCAAGCAAATTCAGCCTTAGCAAATATACTATACTGGGTGATCAAAGTTAAGTCGACAGGTTTCTTTTAAATTAGGCGTTTAATTTTACGTGAATACCACCTCTACATTGAGGTTATGCGTTCAGGGGGACACAGAATGAGGTGCTAAATTTTAATGTCGGTGGCTTAATTAACTTAAATTGAATAATTACTTTTTTGTGGCTGCAGTAAGCAGGCATGTTTGTATTGAGAAGTTCCATGTAGTTTCATTTGGCGGAATTCTTCTAGAGCATCCGTACTCCGAGATATCGAACGGCGAAGTTTAATGACCGTTCGCATAATTACGCATGCCAGACAGTGACGACCGGCGCAAAGCTCCTCCGCTTTGTTCTGTTTCGGTTGCGGTTCTGAGTACTGCAGTGTGCGATAACGCCAGCCAAGACTGAAAGGGTGCCAGTTTTCATTTTATCCTGTGCCTCCTCCTCATTGTCGAACTAAACACCGTACACAGCAGGCGCGTCACAAAAGGGAGGAGCTTTGCGCTGCTCTTCGCTGTCTTGCATGCGTAATCATGCGAACGGCAATTAAACTTCACGGTTCGACATCTCAGAGTACGAATGCGCTAAAAGAATTCTTTCAAATGGAACTTCGTGGAAACACGATTGCCTCTAAATTATCAATACAAAGATGTCTGCTTACTGCGGCCGCTAAAGAGTTAATTAACAATATAAAGTAATTAAGCCACGGACATCTATATTTACCACCTCACTGTGTGTCCCCCTTGGTGCATAACCTCAATGTAGCGGTGGTCTTCACGCATATCTAAGCATCTAATTTTAAAAATAAATGTCGACTTAACTTTGATCACCCTGTATACGGACAGATGCAAAATACATTGTGCACAAATACAGACATATAACTATAAATACACTGACCCCCTCTCTCCTTCTCTCATAGAGGCGCTCATGCATAGGTGCAATAGTGGTAGGACCATTTTTCCTACTTTGAAGTTTGGACCATTTGTTCCTCGACTATTTGTTCCCGGACCATGAGTTCTGGGACATTTGTTCCGGGGCCATTTGTTCCGGGACCATTTTTTCCGCGACCGGCCTATGGTGCGAGAAAATCAACACGGCCGCTGTTTGAGCCAGCGCGCGTGCCCTTGTCATACCCGTGAATTCAAGAGTTGAAAAAAAAACAAATTGAGCGAACGCATGCCTCAAACGACCTCGTAATTCGCGGGTCGAGTGGGAGAGGGCAGCAATCGTTGGGTGACAGAGACTAGAGCAGTGCGGGGGCCGGAATTTCTAGGCCCGGCCCGACCCCGCCTGATAGAGACACGGCCAGGGCCAGGCCCGAGACCGACAAAACATTAAGATAAAATCCCGAGCCCGGCCCGAGCCCGACAGCATTTATTAAAAGAAACCCGAGCCCGCGCACTGTCTTTTGAGCTCAGCCCGAGTCCGTCAGACTCCAAACATGAGCCCTCAAATTTTGGTGTTTTTAGCATAAAATAGGCTTAGAAGTGGTATATTGAATTTACACTTCTTCAATACTTAGACCTATATCTGTACAATATAAATATCTTGACTTAAAAAATGTATCTTTACGGAAAATATTGGTAAAACAGGCGCTGCATTTGCGACAGTCTCCGAACGTAAAGCACAATGAGAATCGCTTAAATGATGCCGATAAAAGTGGATATTTTTATTTATGCATTTCTTGGACAGATATGCCACGTTTCGTTATTTCATTCAATTCGTTTCCCAAAGAATTTTTTTCCGCCAGCACAGTCTGCCGAGAGCTAGTTTAACTAGTACTTCTCTCAATTTAATTTGACAAGGTTCGTTGTCGGTTTGCACCAGGTGTCTATCACACCTAAGTTCCTCCCATGCTCACAACGTTTTCTACTCAAAAAGTCGCTTGATGGGTAAAAAGGTATTTGTATAAAAAGCTTTAAGAAAGACACAAGGGTACGTTAGCTAATCTTTGGTGTTATGGTCTGCACAAAGTGCAATGCCCAGGTCACATTTCTTCTTTTTTTAGTTTGAAAAACAGAGGAAAGAGACGACCATGTACTCTACTACCAGAGTGCTCTCGTTTTCTGACGCGTTCTCTCCCACTATGCTGATGAAGCCCACACGTTTGCTTTTGTTGGCTTGAAGGCTTTCTGAGTGCAATACGTCATTTTGTAATATTTTTAGCATCGCCACGGTGACAGACTGACAGCACTTCGCTTTTTTTTGTTTTCATTTCACCCAAATGACCAATGAACCAAATTTTTTGTTGTCAACATTCTCAATTTGCGGCCCACGACTGCCGGTATTCAGGGTTTGCCCGGGCCGGCTCGGCCCAAAAAGTGTTTTTGTTCAAGCCCAAGCCTCGCCCGGGCCCGAGACAATGCGCGCTGCCCTGCCCGAGCACGGCCCGTGGGCCGGGCTGGGCACGTTTTTTTGAATCGTCCCGGGCCCGAGCTGTCCCGGGCCCGAACACGGCCCGTGGGCCGAGCTAGAGAACTACCCGGGCCGCAATTTGTAGGCCCGGCCCGAACCTGCCCGATAGAGACACGGCCCTGGCCCGGAAAACTTCTAAAATGTGGGCCCGACCCAGACCCGAGCCCGGCAGAATTTGATAAATTAAGCCCGAGCCCGCCAGCCTTGCTGAATGCCCTCCCTAGTCCGACAGGCTATAAACATGAACTCGAAGAAGTTTGCTGTTAACTTAAAAAGCGCAAGCACAAAGCGAATACGACTAATGTGGATTTAAATTCCCATTACACTTGTACCGAACTTTGTACAACTTCAATATCCTCACTTAGAAACTGTTCTTTTAGTAGTCATGAACTCCAATTGCCACTTCGTTTGCGAGTCTTCGAAATAAAGAGACACCGAAGATATTTTAAATGATTCAGAGCAAGTGGATAATTTTTTGCAATATTGAAATTCCTCAGCAGATTCTGCAGCTTTCGCTGTTCCTTTACTTGCTGAAATTTGAGCTGACGATGCGTCCGGTTTCACCACTTCATTTTAGTATTTTCCTCTAGTTACGTTGGCAGTAATATTTTATTGGCACTTCTGTTCTGTTTTGCCTCTTTTCATGGGTTTGAAGAAATTCTTCCCGGAAGAAATCATGGTCTCTCGTTCAAAAATTGGTCCTTCAAACTCTGCACATAGTCCAAAGTCCAGGTCACCTTTGTTCTGTTTGTGTTTGTTTGAAAAGAAAAGAGAAAAGACAATCGTGTTGTACTGTGTGGCTAGAGTGCCATCGTTTTCTGGCCCACTCTCTCCATCTATGCTGATGGGCCCCAGATATTTTTTTATTGATGTAAAGGCTTTCTAAGCGGAATCGTCTTTTATCATGTCTTTTAACAGCGCCGTAATGAATTTACGCTTTGCTTCTTTTTGCTCTCACTTAACCTGAAACATCAACAAAAATATTTTTGTTGTCAAGAATTTATAATTTGCCGCACAGGATTGCCGGGCCTGAGGGATGGCCAGGGCGGCTCGGGCTGGCACGGCCCGAAATTTTAGTTCAAGACCGAGCCCGGCCCGGGCCCGAGAAAATGAGTGCTACCCGGTCCGAGCCTGCCCCGCCAGTGCACTACGTCGGACTACCGAGCTACGCCACCGCACCCAACTGTTTCAGGGCTGTGCCCTTGCAGCTTGCTGTTTTGTCGTGTGCTGTTTTTTCGCCGTGCTATTTTGTCGTGTGCGCTTTTGTCGCTGGGCTATTTTGTCGCTGTGGTTTTCTGTCGTGTGCGCTTTTGACGCTGTGCCCTTGTGACGCTGTGCTGTTCTGTCACGTGCTGTTTTGTCGCGTGCTCTTTTGACGCCGTGCTGTTATGGCGGTGCTCTTCTGTCGCGTGCCCTTTCGTCGCGTGCTGTTCTGTCGGTATACCCTAAACGCGCATGACTCCACCTTCAAAATGAGTAAAATGTACCGCTCCTGTGCCATCCAAGGCATACCCCACATCCTCTAAACCGAACTCTGCTGCGATTTAGCTCAGTGCAATTATGCTACCATCACGAAACGGAGTACAACTGGATTTATCTCGAGCAGAGCACACACAATTAAAATCCCCTAGAAATACAATAACCCGCTCTGTACCAAACCACGGCCTTAAGTCTTCAAAGAAGACTTTCCTTTCATCCGCTTTAGTCGGCGCATGCACACATATAATTTGCCACTCTCGCGACGATAAAAAAATCACATACAAAAAACCGGCCAGACACACTGGACGTTACACTTTGGATAACAACTCCGCAACTCTGACGTAATAAAACTGCGCATCCTGCCGATAAGCCCACCGCGTGGCTTACACAGACGTGACATCGTGAACTGAACACATTCACCATTCTTTCTGTGCTCTGCTCGCTCTCCATTTTCGTTCCTTGTAAGGCTACCACGTCTAAATCTTTCTCGTTGATAAGCCTGTAAAATTGGTTCTGACACTTGCGCTCAGACAATCCGCGTACATTCAAGGTGGCACAACGCAAATTATGAGGTGAACTGAACGCTAATGAAAGATGAAAGGACGCCCTAAGCTATATAACCACTAATCCCCGAACACAACACACCCTCCTGCCTCGATAATGTAGGGCACACCAACCCAGTAGAAGGGCATGCACAGAACCTTGAACCTTTTCGGAGTACCAGTCCAGCCCTAGGTTGGCTTTCCAGGGGGCGTAGGCCGGTAGGGGGGAACGCTTGGTTTGGACTTGTAGCCCACACGTCGCTCCAAAACGGTCTTTGCTGGCGGCTCGCCGCTGCTTGACTCATCGGCGCCCTGGCCGGTGACGTTGTCCTCACGCTGACGCTTTGCGGCGGCAACGCTGGCACCGTCACCACCGAGTTCAATCCCTTCGTCGTCCACTGCGGGAGCCGGCGGTGTCTCCTGGCGCACCACCTTGGTGCCACTACCCTTGCTCAACGAGGCGTTAGGGGGGGGGGGCGTCTTCAGCTCACCAGGCTGCACCTTTTCACGAGTGCTCCGACCAGCCTTGGCCTCAACCCTTCCCGCCGGGTCCTGCTCCGTCGCCGCCTCACCGGTGGTTCCGGCTGCAGTCTCCTGCGCTTCCGCCTCATCCATGAGCTTTTCGCGAAGGTCTGCCTCCCTCGTCGGCTCGGTGATGCTGGCATACGTCTCGACGCACGCACTTGCCTCATGCCCGTAGCGATGGCAGGAGTAACAGCGCGGCATTTTGCAGTCGCGCAGGATATAGCCCTTGGTGTTACAGCGCAAACACTGGGGGGCTCTACCGACGACAACGACGACAGCCTTATCCCCCCGACTTGGAGTGCACGCGGCAAGTCGTCCATGGTCACTCCCGCTTTCAACTTGAGAGCCACCGACCGCAGAGTTGAGCCCTTATCCCGTATGCCGTCGACACGCCAATGCTCCTTGCGCACTTCGACGACACGCCCGTAGGTAGCGAGCGCAGCGCAAACATCTTCGTCCGGCACATTGTAGAGACGCCAGTGAACCTTCAGCCGAACTTCCTGGTTTGAAGGGTCTGTCACAATGCACCGTCGGTCCTTCACCTTTACGTCACTCTGGGCTAACATTTGTTTGACTCCTTCCGCTGACTTGAGAGTAACGGCCCAAACGTGACTCATTTGTTACGTCCCCAATGCCACCACGTCGGCGGCAAAGCGAGGCGCGTCAAAGTATCTTGAAAATCCTCGACACGATACGGGGGTGCACGCATGTCGGCATGCAGAAACACAGTATTCAAAACACACTGACCGGTGGGCAACTTGGCAACAGCCAAATGTAAACGTCTAAGCCCGGTGTATATGTTCATACTTGTGAACTTCGTTGAACCAGAACAAGACATTACGCAATTATAAGACAGGAAATTGGTACACAAGGAATATTTTTAGTGTTCCTTTATTAAAAAAACTATGGACGCTTGATTTTGCGTTAGCAAATTATATTCTACATCTACTGCAGAAAACCGCTGCCCCCTGGCGGCATATGAAAAATCACGCGGCAACAGCAACGACAGGTTCAACTAGCTAGGTTCCATGTTCTGCTTGGAACGCACTTGGAACATGGTCACGCGATTCTATAATTGCGGGCCGACACCTTCCCATCGGGGACAAGGGTGTCCCCCCCCCCCCCCCCCCCCCGCCTTCCACCCCGCAGTGAGTAGTGAAAGTGATGCTTACTAGAATGCCACCAGGATCGACGGGTGGCTACGTCCGGCCGTAGTGGAGATATTACGTCCGTTGCCGGCGATCAATAAAGTCTCCTTTACTTCACTTCACTGGATTCCACGTGCCAAAATAACTGCAGAATGTTCTGAGTAGCAAACATTGGAATACTCCAAATGGAAGTAGATCATGTAGCGTTCCCAAGTACAAGAACGTTCAACCAACTTCACTGGACGTTGAGCGTGGTTTTTCCCGCACTATTGTCGACTGAAAGAGGGTACAACTTTAGACAGCAAATCATTGAGATTCGTGTGGCTTTTCATGGCTTTCAATCTTGTCTTTTGGTGTTGAATCACCGTGAATTTCATGTAAAACTTTAAAATAATAGCTCTTCTGCTGCTTATTTTACCCAAGAAAACAAAATTACTTTCCCGCAGCACATTATGTGTCCGCGGTTTCACTGCAAGTCAGAGATTGGTGCTAAAATATGCTCCTGAAGCAAAAAGGAATTGAGCCTATATATGCGCAAACGGGAGTATGTGGTGCCTATATATACCTACATCGCACATCTCAGTGGCTATTTTGGCGCCTACAACATGAATTTTTCATTTCTAAAGTTCCGGTCTCTAGAGATAAGCAATAATGTCGCCACCCTGCGGATTACGTAATAAAATGTTGCAATATCAAGCTGCCGATAGTTTAATAGTGGACAAGTATGTAAGCAGTGTAGAAAATGAAAAGGTACACGATTGCGCCCCTACCTTTTTCGAACACGGTTTTGTAAAGGATTCTTCTTACTATTACCACATCTTTGACCGGAGTGGAGAGTTTAATGAACGATTTGTATTGAAGTCACTGTGGAATACGCTTCATCAACAAGGGGTCTTCTCGGAATTCCCAAAACAAGGCCTGTGGGGGTTATTTTGTTTAAATAGAGGGGGAAACCAGCCAGGGGCGCTATTCCAGAAGGCAGGAGATAGCTCACTCCCGAATTTCCAGCTGCTCGAGTTCAAAAAGTATTGATAATGGAGCATCTGATAAACCTCCAGTGACAATGGCGCAATCGCGCGGAGCAGGCTTAGCATTATCAGCGCACTCAGTTTAGGCCGCTCACGTTGAAAAAGCACGGCTTGTGCGAACATTCACGTGCAGCGCCGTCTAGAATGAAGTTGCAATATGCACCCAGTTGTGTAAAGAAGATAGCCCAGCTAATTACATTTAAACTCTTGGCTAGCCTGAGCCATCTTTCAAAGCTCCGACCTCTAAAAGTGACGTGGCGCGGCTCCTACTTTCTCGGTGTTCTGTCTTTCCACTGAATTATGTTTGCTACGTGGTTTGAGGCTAGCTCCAGTGCATCTCAGCACAATAATAAACTAAGTAATCGAAGGAGTTCACTTTAGCGAAAGGAACGGGCCCTTCTCCCGACTGTGTCAAACGTGACCGGCCTTGTTTAAGTGTGGGCAGCGGGTGTAGTATCAGATGTGGTTCCATTTTAGCCCGTCATGAGCGTGTTTTAACATGAACGAGTGCGTTGTAGACATTAAATTCGTGTCATCTGCCGTCGATTGTACTTTTAGGACGTATGAACACGACTGTCGTTGGAAAATAGTGTCGTCTTGGCCGCCCCCATCGTTAGGACAAAACACACCCGCGACTGTCGCAGCACTTGACAGACGGTAGCCTGGGGACTTCATCCGTTCTTGCTGCTAAGCTTTGTTATTGCAGCATCAAATGCAAGTGACTTCTTAGCTGCGACATTACCCCAGCGGTGAAGTGGACGCCATGGATCGGTGGGGCTTAGGTCGCTACGCCGCTACCATTGATGGGCAGCGTGAGTTTCATTGGGAAGAGAAATCGGAGGAAACTCGGAATTGACACGGCGCGGACGAGTTAAACGTTTTGCGCTGGTTGCGGCAGTGCTGCGGCGTGGTTTATTGTTCACAGTCAGCGCAGCAGGCAGATCCCGGCAGATGTTGTTCTTTAGTGCAGGAGGAATTTCGAGCTCGTTTTTGTTTCTCAAAAGTGCTAGGCACTGGCTGTGCAGTCATCTGGCACTTGACCCCCTTTGCGACGACTCTGAGGCAGCTTTCGCTCCATGACTGCCGAGAAGCGAATGTTTTTCTGCTGCGGTTTTGCGCGACTGCACCGTTTATGGAAGCATCGGTAGTGACCGCGCCAGCGACCCGGTATTTTATCAACAAGATTATTGGATAAATGATTTTTGCCTTTGTTTTAGGTGGTGGTGGCTCGCCGGACATGGCTTCCACGGGTAATACCATGCGTTTATCCGTCGGCAGCCGGAGCGTATGCTTGAATCAGGCACCTCGATGAAAATGCTTCCATGGAGTGGCCGTGGTTCAGTTATTGTCTGCTAGCACAACTTTCGAACGTGCCGTTGCATGACCGTTCGTTTTATTTATCGTCAGCGAGCAGACAATTCAGCTTGAGGCGTTGCGTGTGACACCGTTTTAACGTAAACGTTCCTCGCAGGATAGTACAGGCCTGTAGCACGGCACAGAGGCTGCTGTGAGCGCAGCACTTCTGCTACTAAAGTCTGCAGAGCACTCGAGGGCATCGATAAAGCAGAGGCGATTTCTTGAGCAGTTATCATCCACTGCCTGCAGCATGCCGTGCCAACGATCTACGGGGTTGGCCCTAACACGCGGTGTAAAGGAAGCGGCCGTGATGAATGCATCGGGTCCTCCCTGACATTTGCATTATCTGCAATGTGAATGGCCGGCTGCAATAGCAGCGACTGACGTATTTTCGTCAGTGCCACTTGAGCTGTTTGTACTTCTCGGCCTTGTGTTTATGACATAACCATGGATGCCTTCATGGTGTGGGCGCCCGTGCTTGACTAGTGATAATTCCGGGTGTTGATGTCTGAGACAGAGCGCCGACACCTACGTAATATGAATGCTACTAACCGAGCTCGTGATATGCACGGCATCTTTCCTTCAAGAAACGAACCCAGAACCACCAGGATATAGAAAGCGGCGCTGCTGCTTGCGAGGCAAACATAAGCGCAACGTGCCTATATAACCAACGACGCGATTTATTAGACAGTTTTAGCTGACCGTTTCCGACTGTGCGCGCGGCTCCGATAGCAAGCGCTACGCCATTGCGCACGCGTGTCGCGCTAGGGGGCTAGCGGCGATACGAGAGTTGGACGGCGCACCGCCAGCCGGGGATTCTTAGTGGACCATCGTGGCATCTCAGGCTATGTTCAGACAACGCCGCCTGTATAAACATTGCCTAACGCGTGAGCAAAAAATGGCCAAACAGCCACTCTCCTGTTGCTCTCTCCTACCCTTCCCCGCTCCGTAGCCTTCCAGCGTGCTTTCGTGTCCGCCAGCCAGCGCCGCTTCTCGGAAACTATGCAAAATAGTGGAGCCACATCATGAAGCCATAGAAGCCATAGAACCCATATCATGATCTATGGATATAAACGAACGACCTGTCACGCAGTCAGGTTGGCTGAGGCATGAAATGACATCGTTTTTGTAAGTATTAGGACAGTTGCGGCATTAGTCTGAACCCAGCCTCACGCTGTCACGTGAACGGGTGGTGGGGTGGTCTTTACCAGCTTTGAGCAATGGACACCGGGAAGCCGTTGATGTGTTTAACAACATACATTTATTGCACACACAAAAACCCTCAGGCAAATCACTCAATATTTAAACTACACACAAACGATAAACACTCAAACCTCTACAATCCCAAAATACAACTCACATACAAACCCTGAACTCAACAGCTCAATATACAATTCATATCAAACCCCAAAAGTATCTACAATAAAGTCCTACACTCAGTACCCTCTAAATACACTCATGCATTTCTAGTTAATTTCTCTCGAACCACAACTCCCTAGTTGTGTCCTTGACAACTGCGTCCCTACTGGACTGGCCTACCCCGGTCGTCGGCGCTGACGTGTCGCACCCTTCCGTGGCCGGGACTCGGTGGTAGCCGTCGTCTCGCTTCGTCGGTGCCGGCGTTCGATGCGCGCGGTCACTCGTTGGACGGCGTGGGCTCCGCGCGTCCCGACTTCTTTCCTCTGTGGCTACCCCTCTGGTAGCCGCTCTCGCTGGAGGTCCTTGATGCCGGCGTTCGACGCGCGTGGTCATCCCTTCGACGGCGTGCTTCCTCGGTGGCTACCCCCTGGTAGCCGCTGCCGCTGGAGGCCTCAGGCAGGTTTGGCACGAACGTCGCCTTTCGGGGCCGTCGAGACGAACGTCGACGGAGCGTGGACGCTGGCCGCTGGTGCCCGACCGATGCCGCTGGGGCAACGAAGGCACAGGTTCGTGGTGCACCTAGGATGACGGGGCCGATGCGAAGTCGGCCCGCTCCCGCCCAGGCTCGGATGGCGTGGTCGATGGCCTGGCCGCGTCCCCCTGGCTCGTTCGTTGAAGCGCACGTGCTTCGGCCGCCTCCTGGTTGTCTTCGGATTCTTGCCTCCTCCTTTTATTTGTGCGCCCCGCTTTTATACCCTCTGGGCTCTCCCGTGGCGCACTCCCATTGGCTTCTTGCTTCCTCCCTGTCCTTATATGGCCATCTCGCCACTTGTCACCTCCGTGGCCTTCCCCGATTGGCCGACCAGTGTGCTGCCACCTTTTCCCAGGATTCCTTGGTGCGTCGGTGCTGGCGCTTATTGATTGGCGCGCTCCTGGCGCGCACTTCAAAATTCTCGTTCCTTTGTTCTTTTCTTCCATTTTTCGGGGGGTTTCATGCATCCCCTCTCAGGGGGTGCCCTGACACATGACAATTACCCCCCGCTTTAAGAGTTTTTTCTCAAAAAACTGCTTCCTCTTGACCACCGATGTCCTCTTCTTCCACAACCCTTGGTCACTTCTCCTGAGTCCACTGTTCACCACCACAGCTGACTTCTTTCGACGCACTTTTCATTTCACACTTCACCACTTTTTTCACCTTTGTAGTTCACTTGTGTCCCGAACACACACACTTGGTTTACACAACATTCCCGTTTTATCAACAATACATCCCTTTCTTAAATCACACTCTACTCAAACACTCCCCTCAAACACATCACCAAAAAAATTTTTTTTCACAATTATCCTATTTACATGTACATTTCATGCACCTACACCAACCTACTCATACAATCTGCGCCCACGTTTTCCCTGCCTTTAATATACTCTATATGGAAAGAATACTCTTGCAGGGCCAAACTCCATCTCATGACTCTATCATTGGTTAGTTTGGCTTTCTTCAGGTATTCTAGCGGTGGGTGATCCGTCTGGACAATAAAATTGTTGCCATATAGATACATGTGAAATTTCTTTACTCCCCATACCAGCGCCAAACATTCTTTTTCAACCGTAGAGTAGTTTTTCTCCGCATTGTTCAACTTTTTGCTAGCAAAAGCCACAGTGTGTAACACCCCCTCTTTCTCTTGCATGAGCACCACCCCTAACGCTTTCTCTGAGGCATCCGTCCTCAGCGTAAATTCCTCCCGTATATTGGGTGCCGGTAACACTGGTGGGCATGCCAATCGTGCTTTAAGCGTCTCGAATGCGAGTTCATGCTCCTGCGTTCATTTTACTAGATTACTGGTACCCTTTTTGGTAAGATCTATCAAGGGGCTTGCTATATCTGCATAATTCGGTATATACTCCCTATAGAAGCCAGTGAGTCCCAGGAAAGACTGCACCTCTTTCTTTGTCTTGGGTTGTCGCACCGCTTGGATTCTATCTATTATATCTTCCTTGGTTGCTATTTTACCCATGCCTAACTTGTGCCCAAGGAACGTGACTGTTTCAAACCCTAGTTCACATTACGTGGGCTTCACTGTAAGATTTGCTTCTTGTAGTCTCTCGAAGAGTCTCTCCAACGCTTCCATATGCTCTTCCCAGGTATCTGTCGTCAATGTAGTGCTCGACATGGGGTAGCCCATGCAGCACCTGCCGCATCAACTTCGTGAACGTTGCCGCAGCGGTTTTTAACCCAAAAGGCATATATCTAAACTGGAAAAGGCCAGAAGAGCAGGAAAACGCTGTTTTCTCCTTTGACTCTTCACTCAAGGGAATCTGCCAGTAACCTTTTGTTAGGTCCAACTTTGAGTAATACCTCTTTCTAGCTACTTTAGCAAAAACCACATTCACGCTTGGTATCGGTTCTGCATCCGACACCAACACGTCATTCAACCTTCTAAAATCAACACACACTCTGGTGGAACCGTCCGCCTTTTTTACCGCCACCAAGGGCGCATTTTATGATGACTTTGACCGCTCAATCACGCCCTGCTCTAACATTGCATCCACCTCTTTTTCGATAGACTCTTGGACAGCCAATGGTAGCGGATATCGTTTCACATGTATGGGCGTTTGCGAAGTCAACTCTAGTTTGCATTCTATGACATCTGTCCTCCCCGGCAAATCGGAAAACACCGCCTCATATTTTCTAAGCAGACCCCGCAGCTCTTCCACTTCCCTTCTGTGCAACACCTGGCTAATAACCACACTCTCCACTCCCACGCTTCTCTTAATAGAGTAGGTCGGCACATTAATGTCCTCTGCTTCTTCAGCCACTACCATGCACGCTACTTCTGGGGGTCGGGTTACTTCTCTTTCCTCATACTTCTTGAGCATGTTCACCTGAAATACCCTTCCCCGCCCGTTGATTAATACTTCGTAGTCAACCTCATTCTTTTTAAGCGTAACAACAAATATTCCTTTCCATTGCATGAGGAGCTTGTTGCGATCACATGGCAGGAGTATCAACACCTTGTCTCCAACCTTTAACTTGCGCTCTACAGCCTTACGGTCATAGGCATTCTTATATTTCTCCTCTGCCTTATCCAAGCTTTCGTGCCCTAATCGGCAAGTTTCTTCAAGCCTCTCCCTTAGCTGTAGGATGTAGGTATACGTAGTTTTCACTTCCTCGTCCAGTGCCGAACTTGACCATAATTCCTTAAGAATTGTCAACGGCCCTCGGACCGTCCTTCCATACAACAATTCAAAAGGAGAGAACGCCAAACTAGCTTGGGGCACCTCCCGATACGCGAACAGTAGGGCCGGTAAGTATCTGTCCCAGTCTTTCGGTCTCTC
The DNA here is from genome assembly GCF_048455015.1 of Haemaphysalis longicornis. Classification (NCBI taxonomy): domain Eukaryota; kingdom Metazoa; phylum Arthropoda; class Arachnida; order Ixodida; family Ixodidae; genus Haemaphysalis; species Haemaphysalis longicornis. The sequence goes on along the minus strand of NW_027526385.1, from coordinate 192,723,850 downwards.
GTGGCACATTTTCCGTATCATGTTTTTTATCGTGCCATTAAATCGTTCTACCAAGCCATTTGCCTTTGGATGGTATGGTGTAGTAAGGAGCTGCTTGATGGACACCAACCGGTTGAGCTCTTTCATCAGTTCTGACGTGAAGTTTGCTCCTCGATCACTTAATATTTCCTTGGGTACCCCATATCGAGAAAACATCTCCAATAGAGCCTCAGCCACATGAACTGTATCAATGGACTTTAAAACGACTGCATCAGGATATCTGGTGGCCATATCGACTAGCGTCAGCACGTACCGGTTGCCTTCCCCTGATGCCGGCTTTATCGGTCCAACTATGTCAATTGCTACTCGTTGAAACGGTAGGTCGATGGTAGGCATGTTAGCTAGCGGAACACGCCCTACCCGTCCTTTGGGAAAAGTTCTTTGGCATATGTCACAAGACCGCACGTACCTCTTGACATTACTCTGAACCCCCGGCCAAAAGAACTCTCCTGTTATTTTAGCCATAGTTCGCTGCACTCCATGGTGCCCTGCCATTATGCTGTCGTGTCCGAGGCTAAGCACAGAATCTCGTAGATTCTTAGGTACTACGACTTGCCTCACTTCCCTGCCCGAACTGAAAACACATCTGCGAAACAAGACTCCTTCCACCAGCTGAAACTCATGCACTGTGCGGCTTCGGTTTCGTCTGACTTCCTCTCCTATTTTTTGGAAGCATTGTTTTAGAGACGGATCCTTTTTCTGCTGGTCCGCTAATTCAACTGGTGTAACTGCTAACACCTGCGATACTGGCGTCTTGAGAGCTATCACCCTTTTGTCCACTTTACATTTGGCTCTTGTTTGTACTACGGATATCATTCCCATCTTTTCCTCACCTTCATCCACGGGATGCCCGTCATTCTGCCTCATTCGTTCCCATTCTCCCTTCCTCGCTTGGATCTTCCAACTGTGATCCGGGTCATCTACATTCCTTACCCCTGCGATATTTCCCAGTATAAGATCATACAATGGATCTTCCATACATTTGGCTCTCACCTTTCCCGAGTAATAAGGGGTAGAGACTTCAATCACCGCCTCAGGAAGCCATTTCTCTGTACGGTCCACCAGGATGATAACGGAGTTTTTCCCCGTAAGTTCCTCATCTCTAACCAAGCTTCTCCGGACAAGTACCATATCCGAACCGCTATCTCGTAGCACCGACACCTCTTGTCCCCTTATTTGTCCACGTACCACCGGCATTCTGGGCCCCATATCCCCGGCCAACCGTTCCCTAACCTCTGCCCGCTCTACCTGAACCTCTTTTTCCTGCTTAGGAACCATTGGGAGACCGGCTCGTGGGCATACCATGCACGCCACTTTGTCTTGGGTACTCACCCAGCAGTCCTCTGTGCGGTGTCCTTTCTTATTGCACGTTTGACATACAGTCGGCGGGGCGCCCCTACGGGATCCCACCCTGCACTCCGCGGCCTTATGCCCTACCCGACCACACAGAAAACATTTCTGGGGTGCCCAGGACACTACCCCACGAGTTTTTTGTCTCTGATCATCTAACTTGACTGGTTCTTGCTTCAGTTTGGCTAAGTTCTTTAGGCCCTGAGCCTCCATGAACCTGTCCGCAAGCTCCACGGTTTCCGCCAGCCCTCTCTGTTTTCTTTCTTTCAGGAACACCGTCAGCTCCGGGCTGCAGCGCTCGTAGAATTGCTCAGCAATCATAAGCTCTCTAAGTCCCTCGAACGATTTGGCCGTTCTAGCCAGCTCTATCCATCGGTCAAAATAGTTCGAGACGCGCGCGAGAAAGTGCTTGGCTGTCTCAGCGTCTTCCGGTTTGGAAGCACCAAACTTTTCGCGGAAGCCCTCCGTGGTAAGGCGGAAACTCTGCAGCAACGCTACTTTCACCTTATCATAGTCCATTGACTCCTCCGCGGGCATCCTACCAAACACACTCAATGCTTCGCCAACCAAGCACATGCTCAGGGCTGCGGCCCACTACTCCGTTTCCACCCCTGCCCTAAGGCGATTCTTTCAAAGCGGTGCAAATAAGCGTCCAAATCGTCACGCTTTTCATCAAACGGGGCAATCAGTTTCCTGGGGCATATGCTCCCTGAACGCGGCGTCGCCTCCCCTGTCAAGGTAGTATCCAGTTCTACTCGAGAACTCTGTTCACTTGTCTCTGCCAAGCGCAACTTCATTTCCAGCACCTCCTTCTCCTTATCGAGCCCCACGTTTTCCTCACGCTTCAATTCGTTCTCCTTATCCAGCCTCTAGTTTGCTTCACGCGAATATTTGTCCAACAGAGCCATCGCCTCTTCCTTACTCAAGTCTAATGAGCTGCACAACGACACCAACTTTCCCAGATCCATTCTCGCAGCTGGTAAGACACGTGACAGGGCCCGATTGAAATATCCTTGGTGAGGATAAGTCTATCCTGGCAGGCTCGCCATTTATTTGTCACGTGACCAGATGGTGGGGTGGTCTTTACCAGCTTGGAGCAATAGACACCGGGAAGCCGCTGATGTGTTTAACAACATACATTTAATGCACACACAAAACCCCTCAGGCAAAGTACTCAATATTTAAACTACACACAAACGATAAACACTCAAACCTCTACAATCCCAAAATACAACTCACATACAAACCCCTAACTCAACAGCTCAATATACAATTCATATCAAACCCCAAAACTATCTACAATAAAGTCCTACACTCAGTACCCTCTAAATAAACTCATGCAGTTCTAGTTAATTTCTCTCGAACCACAACTCCCTAGTTGTGTCCTTGACAACTGCGTCCCCACTGGACTGGCCTACCCCGGTCGTCGGCGCTGACGTGTCGCACCCTTGCGTGGCCGGGACTCGGTGGTAGCCGTCCTCTCGCTTCGTCGGGGCCGGCGTTCGATGCGCGCGGTCACTCGTTGGACGGCGTGGGCTCCGCGCGTCCCCACTTCTTTCCTCTGTGGCTACCCCCTGGTAGCCGCTCTCGCTTGAGGTCCTTGATGCCGGCGTTCGACGCGCGGTCATCCCTTCGGCGGCGTGCTTCCTCGGTGGCTACCCCCTGGTAGCCGCTGCCGCTGGAGGTCTCAGGTAGGCTTGGCACGAACGTCGCCTTTCGGGGCCGTCGAGACGAACGTCGACGGAGCGTGGACGCTGGCCGCTGGTGCCCGACCGATGCCGCTGGGGCCACGAAGACACCGGTTCGTGGTGCACCTAGGATGACGGGGCCGATGCGAAGTCGGCCCGCTCCCGCCCAGGCTCGGAAGGCGTGGTCGATGGCCTGGCCGCGTCCCCCTGGCTCGTTCGTTGAAGCGCACGTGCTTCGGCCGCCTCCTGGTTGTCTTCGGATTCTTGCCTCCCCCTTCTATTTGTGCGCCCCGCTTTTATACCCTCTGGGCTCTCCCGTGGCGCACTCCCATTGGCTTCTTGCTTCCTCCCTGTCCTTATATTGCCATCTCGCCACTTGTCACCTGCGTGGCCTTCCCCGATTGGCCGACCAGTGTGCTGCCACCTTTTCCCAGGATTCCTTGGTGTGTCGGCGCTGGCGCTTGCTGATTGGCGCGCTCCTGGCGCGCACTTCAAAATTCTCGTTCCTTTGTTCTTTTCTTCCATTTTTCGGGGGGTTTCATGCATACCCTCTCGGGGGGTGCCCTGACACATGACACACGCTGCCGAGCAGAATTTTACGATGAATGCCCCCTGTGAGGCGAGCGCGCAACGGCGAACTCTGTTTCTTCAGTTGAAACATGAGCGACAAACGCGCGAAAGCGCTTCCGAATAGGAGAATGGGCCACACATCTCAGCGACGTTTAGAACGAAAAGTAGAAATATACTACTTCTCGCAGTAAAAAGTTGCAATGAGAAAATAGACACGGCACTTTGCTTTGAGTGCTGCAAATACAAGTTGTTATATTTCTTTTGGGTGGCGTTTCGGTTTGCATGCGCACAGGGAACGAGTAGTGACGCGAATGATTCGCCGCTAAGGAAGATGCGGTTATGGCTGAGCTAAAAGTGCTTGTGCTGCTGACGATCCGGTCGCGATGAGCGGGCCGCTGGCAGCGGAGCGGACCACCGAGAGTAAAAGCATGACGCCAGACGGAGGTTGATGTAATATATGAGAGGGATGGGATTGGCATTTATAAAAACAGCAACTGTAGAGAGCTTTGCCGAAAAAGAGCTGTGAAGAGCAAAGCGATATAAAGGTAAAAAATGTGAAAATCTGTTGTTGTTGCTATTCCTTTCTTCGTATGGACATGGCCACTTGGGTGAATTGCCCGCAATTGAGAGATTTGATGACCTAATAGGCTCGGTTTCTTGACATTCAGAAAACTGTGATTTTGGAAAGTAAACTTTGTATAATAGTGCGTTCCGCGTGAGACGTGAGCGTGATGGCACATGAGGAGGACAGGTGCACACGAGCCACGCAGAACACCGATTCCAGGGAGGCTGTGGCGTGGGCCACCCTTCTTGCTGACGAGTTGGCTACGAAATAAACGAGAGGAAACTGACGCAGAGCAGAAAACGAGCCGGTCGAAGTAACGGCCAACATGATGCCGAGAGAGAGAGAGATAAAAACCTTTATTGACGCCACTGGCCTAAGGGGCCGCCACCACGGCTTGTGCTCGGGTGACAAGTGGGCGCTGGGAGTCTTCGTCCGAGCGGCCCAGGGCCTCCGTCCAGTGGTCAGGGGAAGTTATGGTGGGGTGGGGGTCAGAGGGGCAGGCCCACATGTGGTGTTGCACTGTAGATTTAGCGCCACAATGTGGGCAGAAGGGAGAGGGGTAGGCGGATCGATAAATGTGATGAAGGAAGGCTTGGTTGGGGAGAGGCAAATAAATGAAAGCGAGGGAACATACGTAAGGGCAATATATTAGTTGTTAATAAGTACCGCAAGAAGGATGTATATGTTTTAATATGTATCACCAAGCTTTTCGCTGACAAACCTCTAAGGCGACTTAAACACCCTTAGAAAATTTTGTATCGAAAAGTGGGCGGAGAGTTTCGACAACCCCGAGAAACAATTACTTTGCATGTGGCAAGTTTAAATCACCCGCTTGGTTTTTTGCCAGTCGGCCTTGGTAACATAATTGCATTGTCTGACACCGACGGGAGGAAGGGGCTGAAACTGCTTCTTATGACACCAAATTTTAAACAACAAGCTCATATGAGTGCCTAAAATAGAAAATAAATGAACTCTGATGTGAAATACACATAAAAAAATAAAAGCGCGATAAAGTAAAGTAGTTGCATTTGCTCATCCCAGTAGCCCCCAGTGGAGCAGTGGAGCGAGAGAACGCACTGAAAAATCCGCCACCCACTAGTCGTGCCACTCAAATGATCTGCAAATAGCATGAATACCATGTTTAAAATGCTTGCACTCCGTCTGAAAATGTTATCGTCACGTTACGTGGGCCTCCCTAAAGCTCGTGTCTCCCGAGTTCCGCTTAATCTCGGGCCTCCTGGAATAGCACCCAGAAAAAACTGAGTAGGAAGTGCTTTTCTTTAAAACAGCGTTTTAAAGCTTTAAGAAAGAATGGTGGTAAAGTACGCAGAATTTAGTGCTAGTGGCGGGCTGAACCGGGTGCAATGCGATTAATACCGGCGTTGGTGCTGCTAGGGAAGCAACACTTGCTCTCTGTCAATTGGGCGACAGCTGCTGCATTCAATCTCGCCAGAACGCTTCAGGTGAGCGATCAAGGTCTTAGCCTTTTGGACATGCTACAAGTCAGGTCACTTTTCCAAACCACGCAATTCATTGGCTAGCCAATACTAGTTTGTCGTAGAGTAAGGTAAGGGAAGCACTAGGCGCAGCGTGTAGGAAGAATTTCTGTTGAGTGGTTTGCGTTATTTGCCTTCATACATGTTGCCTTGTGTATTTTTGCGGGGCCGACACTTACTGAGGGTTTGTTTGCCACAAAATATGGCAGACGGCCTCTTAAAAAATATTGATCGCAATCCACTCCGTTCCCAATGGAAAAAAATCTGCTCCAACTACATCGGGAGGACAGCATAATTGTACGGTCAATAGCTCACTATTTATTGTACTTGGGTAATTTCTGTTTGGCGTATATTTGTGTGGTTATTGTAAGAAATAACTCGCCGTTTAGTAATGCGTCAGTAGCCAAACGGCTATAACAAAACTTAAAACATCATGCCCCGGCGCCGTTCCTGTATAAAATTGTCAATTAAAATCCAGAAACTAGTTATACTATGACGTGTAGATAACAGTATAGGAAGCGTTGTTATCATTGCGGGAAGCTCAGCCGTTCGTTTGTGTGAAGGGGTGGGCCACGTTAGGTTTCTTTCAAAGGTTTTGAGGCAGGGTGTGGGGCGTAGGTACACGCACGGTATTGTATTAGGAAGCCAAACGAACGGACCCGTCCGCGGACCCGTTGTCGCCTTCGTCGGCAAACCCAAATGAAGGGTCGCACCCGCACTGGACGCAGAGCGGGATGCTGAGCCTGTTGTGCTGCGTCCGGAACTCGTCGTTTTGCCCTGCACTGGCGTGTTCCCTGCCGGGACCGTTTACCGCGACAGACGTCCCACCGCACACCTTCCTCCAGATCCACACACCCGACTTCTTTCTCGCTTACGTACACCCTGGCACACATCCCGTTGGGGATTGCCCAGGGGTCTTGCTGCTTGGGGGTGGCAATTCTTCGCCTTTCGGCCACTCCTCACACTATTGTTCGTTCGTCATTAGGATCCTTGTTTTCTCACGGCGGTCGACAGGAACAATATAAGTAGAAAAAGCATGGACACTATTGTTTGCTCCCGCATCGTAGTCGACCGCCAGTACGAAACCACTTAATGAACGACCACTCGTATTGTTCGTGGTTATCACGTCCTTATCTGCCCACCGCTTCGGACAGGGACAAAGGAAGTACAAACAATAGAGGTGGTCTCATTCTTCATTCTAATCTCGGTGTCGTGGCTGCTCTTGTAGACAGACAAAAGCAGAAAACGTAATTGTCTTGGGATACTCAAATGTCAAGGACTTATTTCGAGTGGTCGAATTATGTGTTCTTTTCACACCCGTTTGTTTGTGCTCGGAGCTTTATTCGTTGAAACCGATAAACCACCCATTAAAACAATTTGTGCGGTTACTGTAAGAACCGTGACAGTCACGACGTCCCCTTCAACATGGGCATTAGTGCATTTGAATCCCAGTATTGCGTTGAGGTTACGAATTCCTGTCAAGGCATTTCGAGATAAACCCGAGTAAAATTTAAAAAAATGGTTGTGAAACTTTATTGCATTTTATGCGAATATAACTACGCCTCCCCTAACATGACAGCACTTACCCATACACATTAGGTGAGACCCGATAGACTTACATCACTTTAACCTACGCACAATGAGCAATGAGGGCCGTTTTTGTTTCTCCGTACTTTTCTTTCAGTCAAACGTTTGCGTCGCTTTTTCTGATAGCTGTTTTCTTGTGTCTGTGTTTCTTCACAAAAGCGTTCCCAAATGTGTATATGATTATATTTTAACGTATTTGATGGCACAATAAATAGGTCAATTTTCTGTTAATTTTGCTTTGAACAAAATGCACCGAACATATATCTTTCAAGCTATTTCTGGGGTAAAAAAATCTGTATATAGCGAAGTACATTAGCTGTACGGTTGATTGATTGTAGGGTTGAGCGCCCCGACGCAACGCAGGGGATGAGGCACGCCGTAGTGAAGGGCTCCGGAATAATTTGGACACCATGGGATCTTCAACGTGCGCCGAAATCTCGTAGGAAGGTAAGGTAAGCATAGGTAAGCACGACCGTGGCCTCCACGATTTGCTGCCGGCGGCGCGCCGTTGCTCCGGAACTTCCAATTGCCCGGAGACAGCGTAATTCCGAAGAGGCTGTTTCGCCGTTTTCCGCCGCACCGCGGCGCGCGTAGCCTAAGGTCGTTTTCCCTGGCGTGGACGGGAGCAGAGGACGAAAACTCGGCCTTCGCAGCCTGTGTGTGACGTTTAATAAAAAGTTACCGCACACCAATGCAAATGAAAGAAGTAGTTACTGGTGCCATTAGGGTAGTTACTGGTGCTTTGAATTTTTCACGTAGACTATGCCCGGTGTGATGCATAAGTGAATTCATTGCACAGCAGTATTCTTTTTTGCAGTCATGCATGGTTCCAAAACACAACACGTTTTCCGGTTTTATTTCTGAAAATCTCGTACATGTTGTTTGGAACGCACGGAACGCATTTTCCGTGCGTTCCGAGCAAGAACCAAATTATGGGAACTCAACCGACCGAAATCCAACCATTACTAAACACGCCAATCCCCGCTATGACGTCTCCTTTTTTCTCCTTTAAATGCGCGGTCTTTGACAGATAAAGCCGATGACATGGCAACACTAGTTGAAACGTTTGGCGTACTTTTACCGCGATACTATTAACGGAGACGTCGTATACTTCAGCTTCTGAAGTGTATACTGTCCAAATGGCTATCGGTATTTCTTCCGCAATAGCAGGGTATAGGTGCTGGTGCCGTTTATTGGCATGCATGCTTGCATAGATAAACGTACAGAGAGACTTCCAGTCTACCATAAATGGACGTGGTTTAAGTAATGTAATAAAAATCTTTACCTGAGTTACGACTGGTATAGTTCTCCACTTGATGTGTTTATTCACTAATATCCCCAACTACTTACTTAAAGCCGGTGTTGCGCATAGAGATAGTAGTGATCAGTTGAACTGCTCACCAGAAAAAATAATGCCCCTAATATGTCATGACAACGAATTAGCAAATCTAGAAATTCAGAAACAGTCTTTCGAAAAAATACATATGTAGAGTCGATAGCAATATGAAAGGCATCGCGGAATATCATGACTTTTTCACTCACTGCAAACAATTTGGTAGCGTGATTGCAGTAGGTACTTGAAACCCCTAAGCATATTAAATAAAACGCAAAAACAGGATTGATTCGTACCCGTGGAAGCCTAACAGATTATTTGACTATCGTGTCGCCTGCCTATAAACAATACACGCGAGCTTACCGGTATTACACTGTTTTCGCGCACGCACGCACGCACGCACGCACACACGCACACACACACGCACGCACGCGCACACGCGCACGCACGCACGCACGCAACGGATGCCCAGAGAGTTCGAAACAACTTAATAGGCAGAAAAAGCATATTTTCGCGCAGCGGTATCGCGCGAAAATGATGTAACAGCGAAAAAAGAATTCCGCACGCTGGCATTCACTCTGCCCGAGATGAGAGAACCCCTCTCGGCATTCGCCTTTCAAGCAAACCCACTAAAGCATGCGTGCAAAGGCAATCGTGGGTGTTAAACAACGCACTTTAAACAACTTTGTACTTGTAGGATCGAGTCAAAATGCATAGACCATATATTCAAGTTTTGTATCCCGAAGACGCGACAACGAAGGCTGATTTACAACTCATAGCGCAGGCAGCGTCGGCCAGACGAGCGTCGCTTCAACCTTAGGCTAACGGCGCCGCCTCGCGACGTTTGTCGGAGTTAGCAAAATTACACCGCTCCCCTTGCTTCCGCGCCGAATGGGACGGCCGGAGCAACGGCGCTCCGCCGGCAGCAAATCGCGGAGGCCACGGCACGACCATCGTCAACTCGACTTAGCACACATACGGAATATGGCTGAGGCAAGTGCAGGGTGCCATCATTGTGACCGAAATCAAAATAAATCCAAATTTAACTATGAACATCAGGAGTGCGATCATTACGCGAGTGCTATCATAATGCGAGTAAATACGGTATAAAGCAGGTCGATATAAGTCGTTGATCCACGACCAATTACCGCACTGATAGTGAAAGAAATGCTGAACGAGTGGCTATAAAAACTACTCTTACCTATAAAGATAACTCTGACGGCTCGGTTCAGAACAGAGCAAAGGCATATTTCCTGGTGGGTAGAAGGCGGAGCGATGTGCTTTCAACAATTAGGTAAGTCCTGGTTCGTAGCATCCGACGGAGTTGTGTTTATCAGCAGGAACGCAATGTCTGTAAGAACAAGGCACTTAGCTTGACGAACGTGGCCTCGAGGCACGCGTGCACGAGCTCTGTTTACTGAATTAGCTACTAAAATACAAGCAAGCACAAGTCTCTCAGGAACCACTTTTTCAACCACTTTTTCCTTTTCAAATTGTAATTTATCTCCGCGGTGTGCACATATCGTTGGAGAAAAAGAAACCCGGAATAATGGGGCGAACGAAGCACTCAGAAAATGCCCGGGGGGTGTTCTGACACTAAAAACACCTCATATAGCTATGTCCCTGATATGGTGACTACAAAAGCAGGAGACCAACTCGTCCATGTTACTTTCGCTGCGTTAGTGCAAAAGTTTCAAATTAGCAGCTAATAACCAAAGCCGGAATATGGCTCCTGCCACGGCGATGCGGCTGCTAGGCGGACATTGGCTGTGACGCTTTGCTTAGCTTGTACTTTAACCAAGCCTGGCCGTACTCTTAACTGAGCCTTCTGGCGTGCTTTAAATGTGAAAGTCTAGCAATTACGAAAAGTTTTTAGACTGCTGCATTGTGTCTCCACCTCTTAGTTGTTGTTGTTGGTAAACTTTATTGACACACAAAAAACAAAGAAAAAGACCCCCAAAGTCCGGGGTTCTGAAAGGAGCAAAATTATCTATACAGACGGGAGAACCTGACGAACGTGAGCCACCAAAGCTCGCCACCAGGCCACTCGGTCTGTTCCCTCCGGTGGCGCGAGCCAGTCTTGGGGAGAAGAGGGAGGAGGTGTAAGGGATTTAAGATGAATTGCGAGTGATGGTTGCGAAGCAGAACAGTCCCAAAGAACATGCGGCGTATTGGGGTCGGTCGCGTCGGTCGTGTCTGTACGACCGAGATGAGGTTTGTGGTACTAATGTTCATCTGATTATGAAGCAATTGGAACAGGAACTTTAAACGCGCTAATTTCGCCCTATTTTGCATGGTCAGCAACTCAGCTTTTTTTAATAACTCGGAAGGTGACTCTGCTATTTTGTATTTGTTGAATATAAACCTGACCGCTTTCCGTTGTATTGCTTCGACTTTGTTAATATGCACTCTTTCGGAAGGGAACCAGACGATGTTTGCGTACTCTAAGATTGTTCTGACGAATGTGTTGTACGCAAGCAGCTTTGTCTCAGGTGGCGCGAGATGCAGGCAGCGCCTGAGAAAAAATAGCCGTTTCAGAGCGGATGATGTAATGTTGTTGATATGGGATCGCCACCTAAGATCATGCGTTATGGTGAGCCCTAAGTATTTATACTCTGTCACCCTGGTAAGGGGCGTGTCGTTTATCGTGTACGAAAATTCATAAATACATTTTTTCCTCGTTACGATCAAGAAAGCGGATTTGAGTACGTTTATTTTCATCTGCCAATCATCACACCACCTGGAAATGGATTTTAACGTTTCATTTAGAATTATGTGATCATCAGGTGAATTAATCTCTCGGTAAATAATGCAGTCATCTGCGAAGAGCCTGATTTTGGTTCTGGATTGGGCAGGTAGGTCGTTTATGTAAATGAGGAAGAGAATTGGAGCCAGGACACTACCCTGTGGAACGCCAGACGTGACCGGGACAATTTCGGACGCTTCTTTTTGGACTACAACAAACTGCTGCCGATCCGTCAAGTAGTCAATGAGCCAGTTAACAATGACCCCATCGCCTAACGTGGATTCAAGTTTCTTAATTAGTTTATTATGTGGTACACGATCAAACGCTTTGGATAGGTCCAAAAAAATTAAATCTATTTGCTTCTGACCGTCAATGCTTAGTGATAAATCATGGGTGAGCTCTAACAGTTGAGTGGTCGTCGAGAGACCCTTCCGAAAACCATGTTGGCAAGGGGACAAGAAGTGCTCACGTTCAAGATGTGTTATTATGTGTTTAAGGATTACGTGTTCAAGAATCTTAGACACTGTACAAGTTAAAGAAATAGGCCTGAAATTAGACACATCTGTTTTGTTTCCCGATTTATGTACCGGAATTATTTTGGCAAGCTTCCATTCTTTCGGCAGTCTACCCACAGTTAATGACTTATTAAAAAGAACGCATAGATATTTTGATACCCATTCAGAGTATCTTTTAAGAAAAATATTTGGTACGTTATCAGGTCCGGTGGATTTCTTTGTATCTAAGGCTAATAAAAGGTTTAATACTCCGGCTTCGGTTACCGTGAGAGGTCCCATAGTACCGTGATTAAACGGTCCTATGGGTGGTAAGTTACCATCATCGACTGTAAACACAGACTGGAAGTAGGTATTAAGTAAGTTTGCTGTTTTTACGTTGTCTTCAGGTGATGTGGGTTGATCATTACGTTTCTTGGGGTTTAAGTAATTCCAAAATTTTGTAGGAGCGCTCTTCATAAAACTAGGCAGGGTCTTAGTGAAGTAATTAGACTTTGCATGCTTTATTTTAGATTTAAGAGTGGTAATTGCCGTGGCAAGTAGGTTTACGCTTGATTGTTGAGAATTTGCTTTTCGTGCCTTTCTAAGCCGTTTTACTTTTCGTTTGGCGTGGATGATATCTCGCGTAATCCATGGGTTTCCTTTATTAGGCCTCTTGCGTTTGGTTGGCACGTAATTATTAATACAAAAGAAGATTATATCTTTAAACTTGTGCCATAGTCTGTCTATGTCTGCTGAATTTTCTGTCGCAAGCTTTTCGAAGTCGTCGTATTCGTAAATCAAATGGTCGAGTATGCTTACATCGTCAGCATTCATAAAATCGTGAAACGTTGTCGGTGGTGGCAAGGAAACCAGTCGGCCTTCTTCCAGTATAGAGCAATACGTCAGCTGGTGGTCTGATATGCCTTCAAATATATATATTTTACTGTTTTCAGGTGAGTAGTGATCGCTTATAAATATTAGGTCCAGAACATTAGACGTTGTTCCTTGCGTGCGCGTGGGTTCCTTGATTAGTTGGTGCAGGTTAAAATCTAGCATGATATCGCAGACGATATCGGAGTTCGGAGAATGAAACGTCATGGCTTGCCAATCGATATCAGGGACGTTAAAACCGCCAAGCAAGATCAGTCTGGTGCCTTTTAGGTGTGTAGCTATATAGTGATACAAGGAGCGTAGAACTTCAGGATCGCTCGAGGGACTACGATAAACGCACCCAACAGCGACACTCTGACAGCCAATTTTTAGTTTGCAAAAGATTGCTTCCACGTTTTCCACATCTGGGAGAACAGTGAAAGGAATAGTGTTTTTTATTAATATGGCCACGCCCCCGCCACGAGTGGGTCTATCTTTTCTTGCGACAGAGTAAGTGGGCGTTGATATCTCGTCATCCGTGATATCAGCTGTTAGCCATGTCTCTGTTATGGCTACAAAGTCAGGTTTGAGGCCCAACAGTAATGATTCCATGTGTTCTGATTTATTAAGGATGCTGCGGGCATTTACGTTAATGAAGCTTATTTCGGAAGCTGGTTCGCTCGTCGGGGTCGTAATGTTAGCGGCAGGGGGGTAGCACTGGGGTCGTCTTCTCGCTTGTTTTTTGATTGCGCCGCATTGTTCGGTACAGCTTTTAAAGGGATGACTTTGTTGCTCACATCATCCCAATAAAAGGCCTCATCGTTTATCCAAAGTTTGTCATAAGCCAGCGCCACTTTATCTTCAGCTTCTTTTTTTTGGTTTTCCGTAATTCCAGAGCTTCTTTCTTATATCCCGAACTCTGGCTGAGAAATCTTCGCTAATCGAGGCCGAACCGATGACAGCGACTGCATACGACCGATTTGGGTTCGTAGAGCGTGACTCGAGAAATACGGCCGTAATAAATCACAGATCTAGGTGGGCGTCGCCCCTCAAACGTCAACAGGCATGCTCCACTGCTGCCCATTGGGCGTGCGTCAAGTATTCTCTGACGGTTGCACGACAACGCCGCCTTAAGTTCAGCCTTGCTTTCTTTGCAGTCGATGTTATAGATCACTCCACGGCACATATCTCTTCCGGGAGCCTGGTAGACTTGCACAGCAACCTGTTTACCCCGAATTTCGAAGTTCGTCAGTTTGAGTAGGGCATCGGCTTGTTTTTTGTCATGGACCAGCACCGTGATTGTGTTCGACGCAGGATGAACTCTGTACGTCATAGGTTTTGTAACATTCTCTGCGGGTGCTGCGGAGATGAGTGCGAAGTGGAGGTCCTTAGTTGGTAAAGTGCCGAGATTCTCGTGGGCGCGCGGGCGTATGACTAGGACATACGTTTCCACGGGAGGTTCAGAATAAGGATTTAGTTGCTTACGTTTACGCCGTTATTGAACCTGGTAGGCTCCTCCGGTGTCAACACCGTCACCGTCGCACACGTTAAAATCGGTTGCAGGCCGGTCCGCCTGTGATGCAGTGGTGAGCACGGAGTTCTTGAGATGTGCACCGGTGACTTCCATTGTTGGGTCAGGCACTGTAACATCATGGCCGCATTCCTCGGCGCGCTCTTTCGCCACGTATGTTTCCATGCCGTCTTCGTCACTTGAGATGGCCGATTCATTTTCTTGAGCCGAATGCGTCAGGAGGCCGCGGCGCGTTCTTTTTCCCGTTGTACTGCTGTCTGAGGCGCTCGAAGAGCCCCTCCTGTCGTGGCAGTTGCGGCGAGCGCTGCGGCTCCTCCCATAGCGTTGCTTGTCTTTCCTCGAGTAGTAGTAGTGAAGTCCTTTTTTGGGATGGGACGGCCGGTTGCCCAGAGGGGGGAAATGGGAATAGCAGGGAGGGAGGTCTTTCCTCGAGCGTTCGCGCCGATGCTGGTGTGGCCCTTCGCGGCAAGCCTCAGAGCTCGCGCCAGGAGTTGCTTCGAGATCGGCACGTGCTTGCCGTTCTTGTTGCTGTGGTAACCGCGGCGGCATTTCTGCTTGAATCGGCGTCGCCTGTTGTTGTCTGTAGTCATCAGATGGCGGTGGTGTCGGCGCAACTTGGCCGGCGGTCGTCCCCGGCGGTTCCATGGTGTAGGCTTAGCGAAGCCGTCGCCGGCGGCGAAAGGGTGGCCGTAAAACGGCCTTGAAACACGGTACCGTGTCGAGTGTCACCTCGATGGGCTCCTGGTGCGATGGCGAAAAGGATGACCCGTAGCACTCGAAGCACAGACGTGAAGAGAGCTGTTGACTGGCGATGAAATGCAGAGCGTCGGGACATACGTCCATTCACACTGGGCACAGCAGCGCCCTCCTCTTAGCCTTTGTTTATTTTCGGACGCGATGTACTCCTACAGCCCGACGGCCTGCATTTCATTCAGCAACTTATCAGTCTAAGCAATCCTGCACGCGCGCCCTTATAGGCACGTGCAACCATGTGCACCTGTCACGGCGCACGTATAAGGTAGTTTGATGCTTTCTTTTGTTGGGGTGTTGCGTAACAATCTCGTTTACCTCACCTGTCTGTTTCTCTTGGTACCCTGGGTCGAACACAAGGCGAGCCCAATTCATTTTATGTTTACAACGGTCGCCATTTTGGTACTGCTTGTGTTCACGCAAACGAGTACAACCACAACGGCAACTACTAGGTTTGCTTTTCTGGTTTGATGGTTCAGCATAAAAATAACATGTTATACCGCTCGGCAATGCATGCAAACAGGAAGAAACAAAAAAACTGGAGAGATAAGTGGCTCCTGTACTTCAACTACGTCAATGCAAGTACACCACAGATGATGCAGTGCGCGAATAAAATCAGTCTAATGATTAAAAACTGAACCCTAATCAATCAATTATTCAATCAATCAATCAATCAATCAATCTACAAATCAATCAACCAATCAATCAATCAATCCGTCAGTCAGTCAATCAATCAATCAGTCAATCAGGCAATCTATCAATCAATCAACCAATCAATATTTATTTGACATTCATAGGTACAAATTCCAGGAGCAACGACAAAAAGCCATTCAGATAGGGTTGACGGGTTATGTGCTGCCTAATTTGAGAGTACCTCTCAGAAAGTAAAAACAATTTTGTGAGCTACAAAATGAAACTCAAGGTACACGATAAAGAATGTACAAAACGTTTAACAGCAGCATCCAACATGATTATGTTTTCGCACGTAACAATGCAATATAGTAATCACAGTCACGCAGGGAAAGTACGTTTTGTATTTCAAGCAACCTAAATAAATGAGGCAGTCTAAACAGTCCGTAAATGCACATTTAACTCACTTTTATAGGGATATACAAACACTGACAACAAAGAAGTTCAGTCATACGATAGCCTGTTTACTAATGATGGCAATGAGTATTGGAGCGATTGTTTTCCGTAGTTCGGTCGCAGGACAGGAATTTGCCTTTTTTTCAGAATGGCATTTTGGGTAGCTAGGGCAATTCAGAGTTAACTTTGATAGCAGAGCAATGAATTTGTTCTTTTGTTTCGTTCCCATCTGATCTCGCTTAAGTAACGTGTCGTTGTTTGGTGCGGTATGTGCGTCACACGGAACATTTGAATTCGCACACACGGCTTTGATCTGTAATCGTTGAAGCCTTGTAATGTATTAAATTATTCTTGGTGTGTCCCCAAACTAAGAAGCCGTAGCTAATGTGCGAAAGAAATATAAAGACTTGTAGATGGGTAGTTTAATGGTGGTGGGCAAGTCGAATCTTAAACTGAAATGAATTCCTACAACCCCCGCATCCCTGCTTGTAACTAAGCCACTATGTTTTGTCCAATTAAGGTTCTCTTCAAATATAATTCCCCGGCATTTTACATAAACCACGATGTCTATTTTCGATGTACTAAAAAGACCGTAACTGTCCATACTGCAGTTATGATGTTTGGCCCTAAACATAACTTTATTTGTCTTTTGGCTGTGGATAATTAAGGAATTAAGCATGCTCCAATCGTTAAGGGTGGCAAGAACATTGTTGGCATAGGTAGTAGTTCTGTAGCTTTAAGAGAAATAAAAACAAAGTAATGTCGTCAGCGTAAACTTTGTGGAGCTGTCAACATTTACTATATCATTTAAATATATTATAAATAATTACGGCGCCAGAATGTTGGCTTGCGCTACACCCGACCCGATTAGTTTTATTTCGAACCAGCCTAATCGATAACAACCTTCTGGCCGCAAAATTAAAGTAAACTTCTTAATATATTTAAGTATACGCCTCTATAAATCCATAGTGTTCCAGCTTTTTTAACAGTGTTAAGTGGTTTATGCAGTCGAACACCTTCGAAAAATCAGTAAAAGTACCAATGTTAAGCATTTCTCTTCTATTGAATGAAAACTTTTTCCTTTTTGCTTAGCAGTGCCGATTCGCTTGATAAACCGTTGCGAAAACCAAACTTTGAAGGTGTTATTATGCTGCTCTTTTTCCAGAACAAGGTAATTTTTTTCTTTATTACTCTCGCTCTAATCCTTTTGGTAAAATTGGGAGAAATTATATTTGTCTATAATTGAATAACTTGTTTTTGTCTCCCGCCTTGAAGGGACCAGCCACTTGTGCTATTTGCATGCTTGCGGGAAAGATACCATGTGAAAAGGCAAGGTTGTAAACGGGCTCTGCGGGGCTGATGATATGTATAGTGTACTTTGCAGGGCCAAACTTTATGTCGCCAGCGTCCCGTGCTTTACTATTTTGAAAAGAAAGATAGGTACGGGTGATTTCGTCACAGTCTGTTGGTGATAAAAACGCGTTGTTACTGTTTGGCGGTGGCATATATTTCCCATGTTGCGCATTGTATGCGCTTTCATCAAGGGAGACAAAAAAGATATTTAAAGCGTTAGCCAGTGCGGTCCCAGAGTGTGGCGTTTCATTAAGTTCAAGTTCTTTGATTTCAGCTTGCTCCCGTTCCCGCCCGAGAACACTGTTGATTCTTTTCCACAAAATATCGCTTCGTTCAATAATTTCCGCACTAAATAAGTAACATTACTTATATACCTGCACTTAGCCTGTCTCAAGCCAGCATTAGTTTTGTTGCGAAATATTTTAAATGCGCGCAGGTCGCCTGGGTCTCTAGTTCGTAGGAATCGCCAGTAGATATTGTCTCTTTCTTTAATTAGGTTTAATGAGTGACCGGTTAACCATGGTTTACGACTTTTTTTGGGGAACAATATTTTGGTATGGAAATTCTTATTGTATATTCCAAGGAAAATTCGCATGAAGACGACATACGGCGCGTCAGGCTCGGTTTTATTGTAAACTTCTTCCAAGTTTACCAGCCACCGCTCGTTGAGGAAAAGTTGTAATGTTATCGGGTTTTTATCTTGATAGCTAATACTGCGGGTTTGTTTAGGCGTTAATATTGGATAAGTGATCACTCACTTCAGCTCCTATAACGCCGGTCTGAAACATTTCTGCGTCCGTATTGGTAAAGCAAACATCAATTAAAGTAACGGATGTTTCAGTTATACGAGTTGGGGAAGTAACAGCGTTAATGCTGGCATTTGCATCCAGCCAAGGTAGCACTGTGATGACGTTTCGTTAAGCATGTTTACGTCACCACCCAACACAAGTTTGAAGGGATTATCGTGTGCCCATCCCAGAAAGTTATTCAAGAAAGCTGGGAATTTAAAAATACTACCGAAAGGTGGACAATATAACAGAGAGCAGACGTATTGTGTGAAAACAACGGTTAATATTTCAAAGGTATCTATATTTTGGAAGAATTCTTCAACTACGTCACGTTTTACATTGTTAAGGAAAGCTGGGAATTTAAAAATACTACCGCAAGGTGGACAATATAACACACAGGAGACGTATTGTGTGAAAACAACGGTTAATATTTCAAAGTTATCTATATTTTGGATGAATTCTTCAACTACGTCACGTTTTAAATTGTTTGTAGCCATCAGCAGAAGCCCGCGTCCTTTTCAAGTGGTGCGGTTGAGGTAATCAGTTGTGTAACCAGGTTGTTTCTACGTACGAAACAAAAGAGACGAGTCAATGACCTTCAGTTTGACAATAAAGCTTTCACGTTCCTTACTGACAAATGCTTAGACATCCTCAGATGTTTTATTCGTGCTGTAGTGCGTGTTTATTCAACTGTAAGCAAATTGCTAAGACCAGTGTGTATGGCAAACATGTATGCCAGAATTTTAGCTTACAAAGTAGGACTCCAACTGAAAGCTGGCCTATGTATTTTAAGTGTTCATGTTACTCAAAACAATGCTTGCCATATTGCTAATGATTTTTCGCGCACAATACTAAACATAAAAATAAAGCGCGTATCACTACCATACCAGAATGATGCCTGTCTAAAAAAGGCCAAGACGCCAAAGCGGGTAGTCATTAGAGTTTGTTAAACGCCACCACCTGTAAGATCGTTCGACCTGGGGCCGAATTCTACTTGGTGCCGGACGGCATCAGGGAGGGCGCCGTAAAATATCCGGCGGGACTGATTTCCATCCGGGTCTACGTGACGTCACAGAAATATATCCAAAATGTATTCGCGTGACGCAGGCTGGGCGGCATTTTCGCTGTGCGCCAATCGCGAGAGACCCCGCGGGAAATCAACCCCTCCGGATATCTTCCGGCGCCCTTCCGGATGCCTTCCGGCACCCAGAAAAATTCGGCCTGTTGTCTTCTACCATTACGCTTTCATCTGTAATACCTGCACTGATAAAGGTAGAATTTCTATGTAACTTTAAAGGCAGTAACTTGGCAAAATCATCCTGGAATAAAAGCAACAATAGTTTTAGAAGCCACTCTGCGACGCGAATGCTGTGACACCCTTGGTGCTATGTGCGGACACTGCTTGCCAGCCAATACCTCGCTTTAAAATATAATTAAAACTCTACAGATAAAGTAGGAGACACGTACGTGTTGAGAAACCCTTTGTTTTGAGTACATACTTGAAAAATAGGCGACTCTACCTGACCCGCATTATACTAACCAATCCAATAGATACACGTTTAGTAATCAATCAACGTTTTACGGTATAATACAAAAGCATATTACAGGCGCTTTTCTCGTCATTTAAGCACCAGATGCGCTGTTCAAGCAAAAATTATTGCCTTACATTTTATGAAGAAGGATTAACTGCGAAGCTCGACGCCGTGGAGGGAGCGAACGAAACATTTTGCGATTGGGCATACGTCCTAGCCATCTTCCTAGCTGAATAAAACTTGGAACGACTCGATCTTTACTGTAGCGAACAAAGATTGGTCTGTATATTTCCCTCCCTTGTCGTAGGCGACTTTCTGTCTGTGTAACACACAACCAAATACGCTCGACCAGTGAAGACACCATACAGGTCGCATTCTGCTTATTTGACAATCACGTGCAAACCTGCACCCGTACAATGGACATGTCTACAGCGAGGGCATGAAACCTATAGCTTCGCGTGCACGCCCCGCTTCCGCTTCAAAACAAGAAAAGTAAGCAAAACTTCATGCTCTGCTTCTTGAGAAATACGCAAGATTAGTGGCGCGAACGTAAAACCACGTGTTAGGAAACTGTGTGTAGAAGGGCAATCGCTTTTGGCTGCCAGCTCCGAGCTGCTAATGAAGAATTTACCCGGCATCCTCGCTATCTATTTGCGGATAACTACGGCGCCATGGACAGAGAATTTGCCACCTTTCTTACATCACTTGTGGCAATTATTTTGTCTGAATCTGTACGAATTTACTGCCGCAAATGCTTGTCGGAATGGTACTGCCTCATTTCATGCGATGAATCTCCAGGGAATACAAATATCCCCGGTACGTTTGACACGATATGCACAGGGTCTCTGAAAATTTGTGCAGATAGCCGTTTATCATACTGTCAGAATGTTTGGACGAACAAGTGGTGAGTGCGGAATTGGTGCGGTTGATTGTGGCTGAGTGGTGCAATCTCGTTTCCGTCATGTGTCAAAGATACGGGCAATCGCTCCACCGGCAGTGTGTAATCTTCGAGGGAGGAATCAGTTTCTTGTATTGTGAAAGGGCGATAGCTAAAAACAATGGCCTCCTCGCTCCCAATCCACTGTCTTTGAACAAGTCTACCATATTTTCTGAAACTATACGGATAAGTACGCATTCATGAGAAATCGCAATACTTGGGCGAAGATGTGAAACGTCGACAGGAGATTGCAACACTTACTGACTGCACACAAATGCTTCCTGGTAATTATCTATTGCGTCGACATGCTCATTCAGATCACCTTGGAGTGGCCTTACACTGAAGGTTACGCCTTTTGTCACGATACGTTTCAACAGTCCCAGCATGAGTGCCAATAAGATTAGAAGCATTGTTCAGCATATCAGCGGCACTGGCGACACGAAAAAAAGTGTAATAGGTACAACTAATGGGAACTCTTTATATAGGGGCCTTCTCTCGAAACATACAGCCTTTCTTTGAGCAACGAACACCTGCAACTGAACTGGGTTCGCCTGACATTTGCGTCAATGAAGTCACTGTGGGTTCTCACTACTCTTCTGTTTTTAACAGGTACTGTTTCCTAAAGCTTCACTCTAAATATATAGCCCGTTTACTTTAAGACAAAACTGTCATAATTTCCTGGAATTTTATTTTTTAAAACACATAAAACTTCATTTTTGCTGTGACAAAAAAAGAAAGCGTACATAGGCATTCTTTTTTTTGCGCCAGTAAAGTTTGACTGTCCCTTTTTACCGATTGATATATAGGCCTTATGCAACGTATTCATTATAACGAATTTTTCAAGATACCTCATCGACTATGTGCAAACTACATTTGTGAGCTTCATATTAACCTCTGTGCGCGGCCGGGAGAGTTTTTTGAACGACGTTATTTTCACAGACGTTTTATCGAAGCGGTTTTATCAAAATTGATGTCCCAGCCTTTGTATTAAAAAATCTTTGCAGTAAGTTTTTACTTCTTACGTGCTATGTCATTACAAAGGTTGTCTCTTAAGCGGATCGTTATTATTTTTCAAAGTATGTATTATTTGCAACAGTTTTTTATACCTCCGTGCTTTTTAATTTGGGATGAGCAGCTTGTCTCCAGAAATTTTTCTTCTGGTCATTCTGCGCAAACACGTATCGTTTTTCTCTCAACCTCCTTTTGACGCAAAGCTGATTACGGCATTTTAGTGCGTACGCTAGAATGCCGCGACATGCATCGTCCTTTTTTGGCTACTCTTGTGTCAATTTCCTAGGCTTATTATTTTGCCGCGTAGGTTATACATACGTAAGAACTCCTTGGCGCTTGTTAGTCTAACGATAAAAATTAAACTATTAATCTAGCAGATGTGTCCTGCAATTTCTGCATTCCAGATTCTTAACGAGCACAGAGTTCAGTAAATAGAGGGTGACCAAGCTTTGTTCAATGATTCTTACCGCCTCGCTTAGATATAAACAGAAACGGTCAGTTTCAAAGTTATACGTAATTATGCATGTTGGTTTGTTTCCACCTTTTTTTCTCCTTGCCCTTCAACATGTCAACAGTTTGGAGCAAAAAATGATTTAACTTTTTCAACAAGGGGGGGGGGGGGCAATGCCAACCTGCTTTTGCAGCGACGTCTCTCTTCGTGGTTCGGTGGCTGCTCGCACGCCTGCACCCTACATTCCCTTCCAGAGAGAGTTTAAAAGGGTAATTTCAAGGTTGAATATAGTTATAGCCATCTCCAGTTCTTGTGACCTTCTTTCCTTCAGATTGCTCTTGGTTACTTCTTACGCTACTTTTTAACACGTTTTTGTGCTGGAGGAGGGAAATAAGGTGGTTCCAGATGCAACGCACGAAAATGCCGGCTGGATAAAAAGTTCTTCCAAGGGGCTAGCTTTGGTCACGCAGTATAATGCTATTCCGGGAGGAGCGTACGAATGCTACAATACACACTCACTTCTTGTGGCTTCGCCACTTATATTTAGCCCTCAGTTTCACCATCGGGAATTCTTTTTTCATTCATATAGCACTCCCCTTTTTAATGTTATTGGCCCGATCTATTTTTCAAAAATGCAAGCAATGCTTGGTTAAGGGGTTCGTATTGGGTTTAATGCGTCGAACCTGCACAGGTTAAGAACCTTTACAGGCCTTAGTGGAGGGCTCCGGCTTAGTTTTGACCACCTGGGAAACTTTAACGTTGGCCAAAATTTTGAACATACGTGCCTTTTTGTTTTTCACATCCATAAAAAAAGCTGCCACCGTGGCGGGTAATCTATCCCGCTTTCTTTTGCTCAACAGCTCAAGCAATGCGACCACATAGCGAGAGTAGAAAGAGTGCGCTAATTGGATTATTAAAAACATTGAGAATACCACAATTATAACCACGAGATTATGTAGGAGGCGCAAGGTATATATTTTCAAAAACAACCTAGTGCACTAATACTCTCCCAGAAAATATTTTGACGCGACTAGGGTTGTAATATAAGTTTAAACTTTCTTATACAAAATTGGAAACTTGCATGCTTGAGAGCTATCTATGAAAGCACAAGAAATAAAGAAAATACGTCAAAGAAACCAAAAGTAGTCTTAACAACAAAAATTGGTTACATACGCACTAACATCTATCGGCAGATTCTAGCATGCAATGCACGGTAGAGACAATATCCCATGCACCGAAGGCTGATTAGGTTAGCCCAATGGCCAGGTAGAACAAAATAAACCGTGAACAAGACTATAAACGCCGCAAAACTAGGCTTTCAACAAAGCGTACGCCGGGGGTGGATAAAAAGGCGTTTAATTAAACTATATTCAATAAACGCCCATCGCTTCGAGTGAAACGGCGTTTTATAAACTATCTCGAAACCAATCTGTGCATTTGTAACCATCCACTTTTATTTAAAAAATTTATTGACTCATATGAACTGTTTCTTTATTCTCCCTCTTAGTGATATTTCTTTATGCATTTATTAGTATGGATTAGTCAGACATTAAAAAATTACCGCCAGGTTTCGGAACGCCGTTGATATAGAGCACACATTGAATAGTGAGATCAGACTACAGTTTCATTTTTCATTAAAGCTGGGAACCATGTATTTTATCCTGACGAACACGAAAGGTAAAGTCTGACCTATTTTTGCAGCGTTTTAGAGCATCTATAGCTGCTGTTTAAATGTATCTGTCAAGGGCGAGTTCCATATTTTACAATATTGTTACGTGGCGGCAGATGACACGGACCATGTAGCGATGAAGCGATGTATTTACATAATGGTTAAAGAACTATTTACATAATGCCAGAACGGAGCCCGGCCTGGCAGCGCGACGCACACAGCTCTTCTTTGTCGTCACCATTATTGGAGGTGGGCCATGGCGCTACGGGGATTGTCCGCCACGTCCCGTGACATCACCCCGCCGGTCGAAGACGACCGTCCCGGTCGACGCTGACGCCAATTGGCGAATGAGTGCGGATGAGTGTGCGATGAGAAATGCAGACGAATCGCTTGCCGCCACGAATGACGATGATGGTGTTGATTGATGCCTGGCCCAGCAACAGCAATGGCTTCAGCCGCGACGAAGCGCCAAAGGTCCTAAGGCCACGTCGGACGGAAGGGCGGGGGAATCCATCTTCGGCTTGTATGGGCACGGCTCATCTCGGCTTGTCGTCACTTGGGTGTTTCGGGCTGGGTTCACGAGGCGGGGGACATCGTCGTGTGGTGGTCTCTGCTGGGCTGGGGCTGCCCGGCGCGGCTTCGATATCCCTGGCGGCAACGTCCATACCGATGCGATGCGATGCTGGGACCAGGATGGGGATGACGAACCCGCACGCTCCACCAAATGTTACGTGGCGGCAGATGACACGGACCATGTAGCGATGAAGCGATGTATTTACATAATGGTTAAAGAACTATTTACATAATGCCAGAACGGAGCCCGGCCTGGTGGTGGTGGTGGTGGCCCATAAAGTGGCACATACCCACTCAGGGGGATTGGCCAAGAAGAGTGTATTTTTTAAACTAAAAAACCGGATAGGCAAAAAGGTGCAGTCGAAGAAAGAATTTAGAATATAGGTTGAAGACAGAAATAGAAGAAGAAAGAGGAGCGAGAGAGCCTGATCAAAATCATTTTAACAAGGCAGACGAGCTGTCTCTGAAATGAAGGAATGAATGGCTTGACAGCCCGGCCTGGCAGCGCTACGCACACAGCTCTTCTTCGTCGTCACCATTATTGGAGGTGGGCCATGGCGCCACGGGGATTGTCCGCCACGTCCCGTGACAATATATTCGTACGTTTCTTAATGGGTGCGTAAATGTCACCACTTGCTATGTATATATCCGCTCAGAAAGAAATTAGGATTAACTGAGTAAGAAGTATTGAATTTTGCCCGACGAATTTGCACAGCTTTGAAATCGTTCGCTTCATTTGTCGCTCAATGCGTTCGCTCAAGCGCGAATGGTGATCAGCGCGAAAATGTCACGCTATGTGGTGATCATCCGCGCGCATTGCCGGCAAAAGTTCAACATCCCCCCCCCCCCCCCGCCAGTACGCTTTCACACTACTATGCTATTATATAAGGAAACTTTAACTGTCACTCCACCACCGTTATATAGCAGTTGGAATGCGCTCTCTGCGTCAAATACTACGTAGGCAAGACTGAAAAACCCTTCTGTTTTAAGTTAAATAATAACCGTTAACATAAAAATGTCTGCCCCTTTAAGCCTCCATCAAGACATGTGAACAGTTCTGCTCCTTCTTTTGTAAAGCTTAAAGGCCAACTGAACTCATATTTTGGACAACGTAAAAATAATGTCACCTAATAGTACACATAAAAAGGGTGCGAAATGCAAAATACTGCGTTTCAAACGTCAACGCGAGCGACGCAAACGGTTCGCGAAATTGGCGTTTTCGGAACCGAAACTGAATAGAAAAGGCGGCCATTACCGGCGGCCGGACGTGACATGCGTGAGGGAACGGAAGCGGCCGCGCTAGCACCGGCGGCCGCACAGAGCCGCCTTCAAATGCGCGTGGTAGCGTCGCGTTTCGCACTTTTATTTCCACAGAAGAGCTTCCAGCAACGTTTGCCTATGATAATGGAGTTATGCCCAATTCCGGCATCGCGTTGCTATCATTAGAGATGAAGTAGACCGTCCGACAGTAATTTTTTTCCATCAGAATAACTGCCGGAGTGGCGATTCTTGGCATTGAGAGTTAAAAAGCGTACCCTGATTTACAACGCTACTTGCTCCTACGATATCGAAAAGTAGCTTTCGTTACCCAGCGCCTCGGAACTCACATCGCTCAGTTTGAAGGGAACAAACTGCAAGCGGGTGGAGATCACTCACTTTTTCTACAATACATTAGGTACAAACAGCTTCGTGAATATCGGCCCAGTATTTTCACCTTGCTGCACATCGAGAATCGAATTAAAAAAGTGGTCTGAAACTATAAGCCGGCTTCCAGAGCTAAATGATGCAATAAAACACGAAAAAGTTTCCTATATGTAACGCTGTTTTCTACTTTCACCAGAGGCATGTGATGTTGAAAACACTTTACTTTCAAGTAACTAAATCTACCGCTTTACCGCTAGTAAAGACTTCAATTGAGAATTGAACAAAAAATCTAGTTTATTGTTTAGGAGAGGAGCAGTTTTGTTAGCTTTCGCCCTTCGCGAAGACGACGGCCGATATTTTTGCGGATGTATTTGTTACAACGAGAAAGGCTGATTTTGGTTTACTTGGCGAGTGAGGCAAAAGACGCACAAATATTTATACCTGCGTGTGCAGCACCTCTAGTTAGGTCGTGACACTTTTGGAAAGGTCTAAATGATGGAGGTGACGTTGGGCCATCCCAAATATGGCCAATACTGGACGCGGAAGTACAAGTGGTCAAGAATTTATAAAATATCTTTCTGTGGCAGGTGCAATAGAAGTGACAAATGTAGGGTAAGTGCTCGTTTCGCGCTATTTTTTTCCTTGAGTAAACATATTTTCAAGTAAAAAAAGTTTTGCTAACACCGAAACGTTCGCAAGCGCGTGAATAGTTTGTAGGCTTCTAATCTCTTTTTTGCATTGAAAAAAAATGGCAGATATTGCTACCTATGCGGTTAGGTTTAAACATGTGATGATGATGGCGGTACACCGCGCTGGTGTAGCAGAGAGATTCCGGCCGAACGCATCTCTGCAGCCGGTGCAGCGCCATGCAAGTCGCCGGAGAAGCGCGAGCTTCACGGGACAGGTTCCCCAACCTCCGTCACAGGCCGCTCGGAACTGGTTTCTGCGAGTCTCCGCCAGGTGCATACGTCGTCTGCTCGGGGGTGTATTGAACGAAGGTACCTGGCGTGCTCTGTGATAGCGAAGCTAAGGATTTCGCCATGCTGATTTTAAGAGCATAGACTACTCATTTGGATCAAATTTGGACAAACAAAAATTTGAGTTCAGTTGGCCTTTAATGCCACAATTCTCGAATCTGGTTTTAACACCCACCACGACCGTAAAATCCGAGTCTTATCATAATGCTTAAGTGGGCGTCATTTGCCATCAATAAAAGTTCTGGGAGACTGACGTCTTTTTCCTCAAGGTAAACCTTCGGCCCTCCCATTCTTCTCCACCTCTCTCCCACTGATTGATTTACTGAAATTCTCAATCAATCAGGATACGGTTATGCCCGTTTATTTCATTCCCTTCATCATCATATCTGATCATTTCGCGACAGCCAGGTGCTAGTTTTACTCTGCGTGCTAGCTCTTTGTCCCTAAACACAGCGGCTTCACCAGCCAGATATGACCAGTCAGTCTAGGCATTATGTTTACAGCAGTAGCCTTGTTAGCTTTGTAGTTTTCAACTTGAAACCCATATAAGCTGGTGAGCTTGTGTGATTGCTTCCCCTACTACTTCCTTTCTTCTCCTCCTTTTTTCTAAAATTCAGTGCTAACCGCCTACGTCTTTCCTGAGGACGCCTTGTGCCGACCAGATGTATACCCCCATGTGCGCGTTCTGTGCTAGCTCCACCTATCTTTAGTTGTCGTCTTTCTCTTCTTCATCTGCATTTGCCTGCGACGCTTGACAGTAGCGCTAACTAACTTTTTGAGTTGAATATTATTTTTTTTCGTGCCGCCTTCAATATATACTTATACGCTCATTCCCTCTGAAAATCCCACTGTGACTGCCTTTGTGAAGTCGAGACAGTGACGGAATCCCGTCTGGCCGGGAGAATACATTTCAAACACATGAGACGCCGACCAGTCAAAAAGTCGTTCTTGACGTTTCGGCTTCCAGCACAAAAGCCTTGCTGACACACAAAAAAAAAACTTCAAGCAACGTCAAGAACGATTTTTTGACTGGTCGGCGTCTCGTGTGTTTGAAATGACTGCCTTTGTGTGAACCTAACTTTCCTCCCGCCACCGGAACCCAAATATAGTAGGCTCTCATGCTTGAAAATCACGTGATTCTGAACCCGTGGGAACTGAAGTGTACGGCCAGATGTACGCCTTACGCATGGAAAGACCGCTTTTATAAGTGCAGAGCACTATAGGGACTCGCGTTGTCGTGGTAGCACGCTCGCTGGATCTAAGCGGAGCCACACACCGGTCCGTCGCCTCGGCGTTACCCAGAGGGTTCGATGGCCAAACGGTTTATGTAGTCATAAGCGTTCGAAAATCGTCAGCCGATGGCGCCTGTCGTACATGTCCCCGTTTTTTAACGCGAAGTAAACTGTAGGTACATTCGAGGCAAACTAAATGTACTTAATCGGTGGCACCCGTGTTCATTTAGTTAGGAATGCTCGTTGGGTAGGTTTTACGATTAGTGGGCGAGAAAGAGTGGGACCGCAACGCCGGCACAGGCTGGAGGAAAAGCAAGTGTAAAAAGAACAAGACAAAAAACGCTCATTCCATTCCATACGCTCATTCCAGTGTCCGCTGCCTGCTAAACTGGGTGTGTCAAACTTAGACGACGTTACAATATCTCTTGTGTTTCTTGCTCGTCAGTACACGACGCAAGGAGACTCAGGGAAAACACTTAGCTACCTTTCGCGTTGAAGTAAAATGTTTTGGTGCTTTCAGAGTATGTAGTTTACGCTGGAAGACGATGCAGAATATGTTAGAATAAGGTTGGAGTCGTATTCAAAGACTCGCCTTTTGAGTTAGTTATCAGGTGGCGGCGGTCCTGTTTTTCAGACTTCCTAATCGCATCATTGATGATAGGCGGGGGGCGTTGTGGTCGTATTAGGTCATTAGTTCTGACAGCTAGAGGCAAAATCAGCTGTGTCAGAGCATATCCTTCAAAAGCGCCGAGACAGACTCCATGGTATGCCGAAATTACAGTGTTTACATGGTTGCTTTTAAATTCAAGTATTGATGTCGGTCCGTTGGTTTTCTTTACACTGAGGTCGCCAGATTACTGTCGGATAGTCTCACTGAAACGTCGAGAAAGTAATGGCGGATTCGGAATATGAATAGGCAAATAAATGTTCTCGTGGGCGTTGTTGAAAGCGGTGAAAAATTTTAGAAGTTCCTCTTCCCCGTGGCACCAAATGGGAAACATGTCGTCAATGAATATTCGATAAAAAAGAGGGTGAACCTTTGCGCTGCCTAGAAGTTCAGACTACGAAATGCGAATAAAATTACTGGCATGGTTGGGTGCTAATTTTGCTCCCATAGAGGTACTGTTAATTTGCACGCAGTGCTTATCGTAGAACTCAAAGTTGTTTAGCTACACGACAACCTTTAAAATCCCAACCAAACTTTCGCAATCAATTGTATTGTTTTGGAAGGCATTATCTTACCCTTGCATGACAGATCTGGTGCCGTCCGAGAGTTAAATATTTGTATTAAGCGAGGTGACGCCGAGAGTGACTAGCAGGCTATCTTCCCGTATAAGTAGATCCGAAATCGTAGCCATAAATTGGTTTGTATCTTTTACATACAAGGGTAGTACAAGCGAAATTTCCTTGATTAAGCTGTCGATTACACAACAGATCGTTTCCGTTCCAGTTCCTGTAGTGGAGCTGGCGGGTTTGCTTGGATACCCTGCTTTATTTATTTTACGTAAGATATAAAATCGTCCAGTAAGTGGCCCTAGAACTTCAAGTGAAGCTGCAGTTTTTTCCTTAACTTTTGTCGTTGACGAGCGCCATCAGTGTCTGGCTTGCATGTTTCTTAAAATGGGGTGTCTGATCGGCGTGGCTTGCTGTTTTTTTGCATCACTGATATAGTCCTGCATATTCATAATGACAATTGCACAACCTTTGTCGGTGGGTTGGTTTGTTATGTCGGGAGCACCCGCTTAAATCTTTTAATGCCTTTCTGTTTCGGCCACAGAAAGAGAAAGTCACGTTGCACAGCCTTGATGTAGATGTCTAAGCATTTGTCCCTTTGTGGGTGAGAGGGGAGAGGCCGGAGAAGAGCCAATTGAGTAGAAATGTCAGCCTAGTGTCCATAATAATGTCCTGTAAATAGCCATAGTATTAATCGCTTAGCCTAAGCGTCTGGAAAAAAAAATTCCCCCGCATTTCCCCGAGGGGGAGAATGTGAAAGTGCGAATGCACGGTTGTCGGCCCGCTTGCGGCGCTTGCGCTCGGCCCCCGCAGCCCACCCCCTCGCCGCCTTCTCTTCCATCTCTTCCATCGGGTTTGTAGTATCACGTGTACACCACGCAGTTATCAAGCCGCTATAACGCCGCTGAGTCGCCAACGCACGCCGCTGACGACGTAGTTTGAATGCGTTAAAGATATAAGGCGCGTCTAACACTGATATCACCGTCGCGTCTGTGGCTTGGTCGGTAGCGCGTCGCGCTGCGGCCCGCAAAGTCCTCGGATCGAAACCTCGCGCCGGATGCTGTTTTTTTCTTTAAACAGCACTGCGGACGCCAACGCCGCCTACGCCGCCGCCGCCGCCGCCGCCGGCGGTGGATGGTTTGGGGTCGCTTATAAAGAGCATTCGCTCTTAAAAGTTGTGTAGATACTTACAGAGTTTGAATGCGTCTTGACTGCTGATTGCAGGGCGAAAATTCAAGCTTCTTGATGGCACACGTTTTCCGTCGTCAGTCAGTGGGGTGTTGGAAAGATTTACTACATTGCACTCTTGGAGCTGCGAATCGCTGAGGTGAATAGCTGTATATATATATATATAGCTATATATATATATATATATATATATATATATATATATATATATATATATATATATATATATATATATATATATATATATATATATATATATATTTCTTCATCTCTTTCTATGACCCACCACCACCTCCCGTTTGCTTTCCGTGGTTTTCTTGACTGCCAATCCTTATTTTCTGTCTTATTTTCACGGAGCCCCGCATTTCCCATTTTCTGATTCGCTAATATATATATATATATATATATATATAAGACAGAAATAAGGGTTGGCAGTCAAGAAAACCTCGGAAAGCAAAGGGGAGGATGTGGTAGCTCATGGAAACAGATAAACAACTTCGAAAAAAGAAAGTGGAGAAAAAATGCCCGCCAGGTGGAATCCGTACCCAGGACCTCCAGAATACCGGTCTGGTGCGATAACCACTACACTACCGGCGGGGCGATTTTCCCCTCAACTTTCTGGGGTGTTTATGTTATAGTATTTTGGTTTCCTGTGCTTGGGGGTGGTAGCTAGCGCAACTCTGACGACTCGGGGTGAAGGGGACCTTCTTTTTAACCCCCGGGCCGTGACTCGAGTGTCTACATGTCAAGAGTGGTCAACCAGCATTGAAACCTCTTAAGCTTCCTATGGCACCAAGATTGCCAGAACAGAGGCCCTCGCTATGCATGTAGCGAATAAGAATGGGAAATGAGGGGCTCGTTGAAAATAAGACAAAAATAAGTGTTGTTAGTCAAGAAAACCCCGGAAAGCAAGGGGGAGGATGTGGTAGGTCATTGAAACAGATAAAGAATTTGGAAAGAAAGAAAGAAAGTGATGAAAAAATTTACGCCGGGTGGGATCCAAACCCACGACATCCAGAAGACCGGTCGGGTGCGATGACCACTACGCTATCGGCGGGGCTGCTTCTCCGCCACTTTCTCCGGTATTTATGTTAAGGTATTTTTTGTTTGCTGCACTTTGGCGTGGTAGCCAGCGCCACTCGGACTACTCGGGGTGAAGAGGACCTTCTTTTTATCCCCCGGACCGTGACTCGAGTGTCTACGACATGTCGAGAGTGGTGGACCAGCGTTGAACCTTCTTAAGCTACCTTTGGCAACAAGAATGCCAGAACACAGGCCCTCGCTATGCATGTATCGAATCAGAAATGGGAAATGAGGGGCTCGGTGATGTAAGATGGAATAATGGTTGGCAGTGAAGAAACCATAGAAACAGACGAAGAATTTTTTGAGTCAGAAAGTGACCTGGTGCAATGACCATTACACCCCACCGGTAGCATAGTGGTCATCGCACCAAACCGGTATTCTGGAGGTCGTGGGTTCGGATTCCACCCGGCTGGTATTTTTTCATCACTTTCGGAAAGTGATTCCCCTTTGCATTCCGAGGTTTTCTTGACTGTCAACCTTTATTCCATCTTAATTCACCGAGCCCCTCATTTCCCATTTCTGATTCGGTCCAAAAGTTTCCACAAGGTAATTGACGGGCAAAGTTGGCTCAATGACTCTGTACGTGCCATGGTACTTATTGGTCAGTTTCGTGAAGAGAGCGGGCGTTGAGCAGGGCATCCAAGGCCACACAAGGGAGCGGGATCTAAACTGCGATCTCTGGCTTATTCGTCGTGATGATGCTTCTGGCGCGTCTTATCGGTCGATTTAAACTAACGGGCCAGTCGACGGCATTCCTCGGCGCGACGAGCAATGTCCGAAATCGGCATAAATTCGGTTGCATCGGGCTTGTAGGGGAGTATTGTGTCGATTGGCAGGACGGCTCTCGCCCATACAGCAAGAAAAACGGTGAGATTCCCGTGGTCGTCTGCGTTGCTGTATTTCAAGCAATTGTTACAAACCGGAGTTGGAGGTCCAACTTCGATTCATTGGCAGGCACGTACATGGATAGCATGTCCACAAGGGTGGGATTGAAGACTTCCGTGATCGCGTTTGTTTGTGGGTAGTTTGATGTGGTAGTCCGATGAAGGACGCGGCACTGAGAGAGCAGAGCTTCAATAACTTCAGACAAAAAAAAAAAAACCCCGCCCTCTGTCGCTTAGAAGCTCCTGAGGTGCCCTTTGTCGAAAAACAAAGCCGCGAAGCACAAAGGAGGCTATGTCGGCAGCCGTGGCGGCCTGAAGAGCATCGGTTTCGGCGTGCGGAGTAAGGTGATCCACGGCAACAATATTCCATCGGTTTCCGGGAGAAGTACAAGGAAGTGGAACATACAGGTCGATGCCCACACGTTCGAAAGCCTTTGCTGGGCAAGTTAGTGGCTACAAAGGCCCGGCAAGGTGGGGAAGCGGCGATTTTCGGCGTTGGAATTCAGGGCAAGAGCGCATGCACTTGCGTACGACGACATACATGCGCGCCAGTAGTATCGTAGACGAGGGTGCCCATAGATCTCTAGTATATACGTATGACCGCAGGTTCGATCAGCCTGAAAGGAGGTGCATATGTCGCTGCGGTAATGACGGGGTATGACTAGTAGCCACTGTAGGCCGTCGGAGCAGTAGTTGGAGTGGTAGAGTATCTCGTCACAGAGTGCAAAGAGAAACCTGCCGGCGTAGTGTCCGAGATCCCGGGCAGGCGATGCAGCGGAGAGCACCCCAATAAGAGAATCTATCCACGGGTCCTTGCGTTGCTCAGCTGACTTGTTGCTGGCTGCAAGAGGCGACAAACGTGACTATCACGTGACTAG
This sequence comes from Haemaphysalis longicornis, assembly GCF_048455015.1. Taxonomy (NCBI): domain Eukaryota; kingdom Metazoa; phylum Arthropoda; class Arachnida; order Ixodida; family Ixodidae; genus Haemaphysalis; species Haemaphysalis longicornis. Next base: position 192,690,312 of record NW_027526385.1, on the reverse strand, counting down.
GTCGGAAATTTCAACAGGCACTGGTGAGCGTGAAAGGGCATCAGCGTCAGAGTGCTTGCGGCCTGAAGGGTAAATGACCGGGATGTCGCATTCTTGCAGTCGGAGAACCTACCGCCCAAGACGACCTGATGGATCCTTGAGGGAGGAGAGCCAACAGAATGCATGATGATCGGTGACGACATCGAATGGGCGACCATATTAGTACGGCTGGAACTTTCCCTGTTCCCAAATTATTGCCAAGCACTCCTTCTCTGTTAGAGTAGTTCGACCCGGGTTTCATCAGCGTGCGGCTCGCGTATGCTGCGAAGTACTCATCAAAACCGGACTTTACTTGCGCCAGCACAGCACTGAGACCAATCTTACTAGCATCAGTGAGGACCTTGGTTGGGGCGGACGGGTAGAAGTTCCGCAGTATCGGAGGGGAAGTAAGAAGACGCCGTAGCGTCAGAAATGCTTCGTCGCAGCAGAGGGACCAGGCAGATATGTCACTGGCACTGCCCCGGGGCTGAGTACCCAGTCGCCTCGGATCCGCCGATGATGTCGCAGACGCCTGACCGCTCTACTACGTTCACCAACCGCCGCTTCCCTTCTCCACGTCGTCGCTCGCGGTAGCCTATGCGGCGCGGAGGGGAAAACTAACAGCCGAAGTTCCCGAGGCAAGACCTGCGTCGCCCTCGAAAGCTTTAAGTCCTCACATCACGGCCGAAACTATCACTTATGTGTTTGTTGAACGTATCCCTACTATGCCCTAATCCATACTCCAGCTTTTGTTTCTGTGGTTCAAGTTGAAGTATGCTGTTCAATACAAAAAGTTCTGAAGCTACTTTTCGGGCTATCCTTGCGCACCGCCACTGCACAAGAGAATAAGCCCATAGCATCCTGCACGGTCCATATCATTATTCAGAATATTCTGTACACTGTTCAACTTGTCGGATTGGTGTCTTGCTCTCTTGATGGAATCTTGGGTTGGGCTGTTCTGCCGTGCTATCATGCCATCATAGGGTGTGCACCTGCCGAAGTCGAATTTTTGCATCTCTTGGAAGATTCTTTCGCTGTTCCCAGTGGCATGGTTGTCATCGCCGAAGACACGGTCGTCCAACCCCGTTATTTCGCTCTCGTTCCTCTTTGGTGACCATTTATTCTTGAGGCCACAGTGCTTTTTACGCCATCCGACATTTTCTTCCGCCGCAGATGTGTTCCGCTACACCTCGCCCTTTCGGCAATTCGCAATGGCGCTTCGGCATCTACTATTCTGTGCCGCGTTAACTGTTCTTGTTACAATATATATGTATATATATATATATATATATATATATATATATATATATATATATATGTATATATATATATATATATATATATGTATATATATATATATATATATATATATATATATATATATATATATATATATATATATATATATATATATATATATATATATATATATATATATATATATATATATATATATATATATATATACAGAAAGATAGGTCAGCAGTCTACAACGCCAAAGGAGGCATAGGGGTGTGGTTAGGCTCTTTTCTTTTTCTCTACGCTTAATGAACTAAACATTTTTTTTTTAATATACAAAAGAAAGAAAGAAAGAAAAACACGCCCTGGGCGCGTGTTTTTCTTTCTTTCTTCTGTATATTAAAAAAAAATGTTTAGTTCATTAAGCGTAGTGAAAAAGAAAAGAGCCTAACCACACCCCTATGCCTCCTTTGGCGTTGTAGACTGCTGACATATCTTTCTGTATTTCCTCAACGAGCCCCTCATTTCCTTACTATATATATATATATATATATATATATATATATATATATATTTATATATATAATTAAGAGAAAACGTTCCTGGCTATGAGGTTAGCTGTACAATAGAGAAGTCAAACTAAAAAACATAACATTTACTTTATGTTTTGGTCGCGGACCGGTCTTTTACAAACACAAGAAAACCTTGGACCGGAAACCGGTCTTTGAAAAACACCGGTCCCGGTCGCAACGCCAGAATGAATGTTGTTATGTTTATATATATATATATATATATATATATATATATATATATATATATATATATATATATATATACCGTAGAGCGACTAGACGAACGGGTAACAGTATCGGAAGGGAAGTAAGATGCCGTAGCGTCAGAAATGCTTCGTCGCCAGGAGGGTGACCGCGCAGATATGTCGCTGGCACTTCCGAGGAGCTGTGTTAAAGGCGAAATTATGCTGGCGAATTTGCGTACGAAGCGTCTAAAATAGGAGGAAAGACCGATAAAGCTCAGAAGCGCCTTCATAGTGGACGGCTTCGCTAATTCGGCTACGGCTCTCAGCTTCATATCATCTGGGAGAGTCCCGTCCGTAGAAACGACGTGGCCCATGATCGTCAGTTTGCGCGAAGCAAAAAGACACTTTTTCAGATTCAGCTGCAGCCCAGCACTTGCAAGGCAGGTCAAAACTTGTGAAGGCGGGCGAGTAGCGTTTTGAAGTCCGAAGAAAAAAAAACAACGACGTCATCCAGATAGCAAAGACACGTCTTCCACTTTAGTCCGCTGGGAAGATTGCAGGGAGATTCTTGCTGCCGTGCGAGGAGGGAACAGCAGAGTGGATAGGACCACAGAAATAACACTGCACGGTACTTGCGGCTCATACAGGGAACAACGCGAATATATTTGCAATTAGAGGAAAAATGTCGAAAACCCAACTAGAAAAATATTTACAGCAACGCCCCGCTGGGTAGCAAGAATTACAATGCCATCTGTTCACGCTCTTAACGCGCAGCTCTCGATGCATACACTTACATAAACCAGTTCATAGTCCACAGAATGCCGCAGAAAGAAAAGAAAACGTTCTCACGGGTGTTTGGGGTGTAGTGACTGTCGAATGTTTACGGAACGACGCAAGAACAGGCTTTGGTGATGTATAAGCGTACCAGACAGGCAGGAGAGTTGCGTTGCTTCCCTCAAAGTGACTGCACTTGAACTCATGATGGTTCTTCGTTGGGCGGTCCGGACCCGCACGCAGTGGCGCGCCCAGGCGCCATTGAGGTGCTTGCAGTGTGATGTGACTGGGCCTCGCCCTGCAACAGCGGGCCTTCCACTTGTGACGCTGCCTGATGGTTCCACGGAGGGCTTAATCCGCACGCGATGGTGAGTCCAGGTATCCTCCCTGCCCAGGGCCGCGGGGTCCGCACTGGTCGTAGGCATCGCCCGGTGACGACGGGTTTTCCATATACGCCAGCGAGACGCACCCCGGCTTCAGCGACCGTTTCCACCTCCTCATCTTCCTCCAGTTTCGTTACCCACTTGGCAAATCTCCCAGCCACCATCGTCTTCTTCCGCCTTCTGGCTTAAGGCCAATCACCACATCCGCTCAAAATACTGTCCATCGTACGTTCGAATGTGGCAGGAGCGTTGAAAAGGCCAAACGGCAATACATTAAATTCATAAAGACCGTCAGGGGTAACAAAAGCAGTTTTCTCTCGATCAGCTTCCGCCATAGGGACCTGTCAGTACCCGGTTTGAAGGTATAGAGACGAGAAGTATTGTCCTCCCTGCAAACAGTCGAGGGAGTCGTCGATCCGGGGGAGGGGATACACGTCCTTGTTGGTTATGGTGTTCAGACGGCGGTAGTCGGTGCAAAACTGAATGCACCCATCCTTATTTTCCACAAGAAACACGGGTGACGCTTTGTGACTCTTGGAGGGACGATTATAGACGACCCGCCTGCTCCAACCCTTATTTCTGTGTTGTTTCTACGAGCCCGTCATTTCCTATTCTGATTCCCTCCATGCATAGCGAGGGCCTCTGTTCTGGCAGTCTTGGTGCCATAGGGAGCTTAAGAGGGTTTAACGCTGGTTGACCACTCTCGACATGTCGTAGACACTCAAGTCATTGCGCGGGGAATAAAAAGAAGGTTCCCTTCACCCAGAGAAGTCAGAGTGGCGCTGGCTACCACCCCCAAGCACAGGAAAAAAATACATTTACATAAATACCCCAGAAAGAGGGGGGGGGGGAATCGCCCCGCCGGTAGCGTAGTGGTTATCGCACCATACCGGTATTCTGGAGGTCGTAGGTTCGGATCCCACCTGGCGGGCATTTTTTCTCCGCTTTCTTTCCTTCTTTCCAAATTCTTTATCAGTTTCAATGACCTACCACAACCTCATCTTTGCTTTCCGAGGTTTTCTTGGGTGCCAACCCTTATTTCTGTGTTATTTCTACGAGCGCCTCATTTCCTATTCTGATTCGCTACATGCATAGCGAGGGCCTCTGTTCTGGCAGTCTTGGTGCCATAGGGATCTTAAGAGGTTTTAACGCTGGTTGACCACTCTCGACATGTCGTAGACACTCGAGTCACGGCGCGGGGATTAAAAGAAGGTCCCCTTCACCCCGAGAAGTCAGAGTGGCGCTGGCTAGCACCCCCAAGCACAGGAAAAAAATTACATTGACATAAATACCCCAGAAAGCGGGGGGGGGGGGAATCGGCCCGCCGGTAGCGTAGTGGTTATCGCACCAGACCACTATTCTGAAGGTCTTGGGTTCGGATCCCACCTGGCGGGCATTTTTTCTGCGCTTTCTTTCCTTCTTTCCAAATTCTCTATCTGTTTCAATGACCTACCACAACCTCCCCGTTGCTTTCCGAGTTTTTGAGGTTTTCTTGGCTGCAAACCCTTATATATATATATATATATATATATATGTATATATATATATATATATATATATGTAGCGAATCAGAATAGGAAATGAGGGACTCGTAGAAATAACACAGAAATAAGGATTGGCAGTCAAGAACACCTCGGAAAGCAAAGGGGAGGTTGTGGTAGTTTCCAAATTCTTGATCTGTTTCAATGGCCTACCACAACCTCCCCTTTGCTTTCCGAGGTGTTCTTGACTGCCAATCCTTATTTCTGTATATATATATATATATATATATATATATATATATATATATATATATATATATATATATATATATATATATATATTATATATATATATATATATATATATATATATTAAATTAGAGTCACCACGAAAAAAATAACAATATTTAATACGACGTTTCGGCTGGGAACCGGCCTTTTTCACTTGAAAAAGGCTGGTTCCAAGCCGAAACGTCGTATTAAATATTGTGATGTTTTCGTGGTGACTCTAATTTAATAAATTATTCAGCTGCCAAGCCCAAGCCCTGCACTGTTGTATGTAAATTTATATATATATATTTATATATATATATATATATATATATATATATATATATATATATATATATATATATATATATATATATATGTATGTATATATGGGCCTCTGAGGGCCACTATCAGGCAGCCTGCATGCCCGCCCCACCCCCTTCCCCGCCCCACCGGCTTAATGCAATGGCATCCGTCCTGTCTGTAAGGCTTTTTCAAGTGATCGGCCTGTCTGGCATTGTTGCGGAATCCACGGGCACGTTTTTCGTTTCTGTCGACGACGACAGCAGGATAAAAAGCAAGGACATGCACCTTTTGAAAGTGAAATCCGCTTTGCCTAGCCCTCCGTGAAAGCAGTACGTCTCCTCACAGCGACGGTATTCGCCACCAGCGGCCCCAGTTGATGAGCCACACAACGGGCGTTCGTTACGACGCCGCCGATCACCATTTCCATATCGACGCTCTGCCTCGCTGATATGACCCGCGTCCAACCCTGCTGACTACCGATCTGAATACTAGTGCCTTCAGTTTTTGGAGGGGAAACTGCGCTGAAGGTTGCGAAAGTTGAAAGTTGAAGGTTGTGATGTTATGCCCTCGTTGACACTGGAGCGAGCATATCTGTCATTAGCGAAACTTTGTGTTGACGGCTCCGAAAAGTAAGAAGCCCGTACACTGGCCCATCATTGTGTGTGTGATGGACTCGTTTCGCCTTGTGGGTGTACGACGCGTAAGAACGGTACTCGAGACGGTAAGAGAAAAGAAAGTATATTAACAGCGCCACAAGAAAACGAGTCAGCGGAAAAGCGGTACAATCGCGAAGCCCAACAGCAACAAGACATTAGTCCGACACCCCTAACCAGCGTTCAACAGAGGGGGAAAAACGTTCTCACAGACGCCTCGACGGTCGATGTTCAGCGAAGTCGATGGCGGGTCACAACCAGTCCGAGTCACGGTCGAGCACTGGCCGTCTGTCGCCAGCTCTGCCCGAGCGAGACGGAAGAAGATGCACCACGTCCTACGTGGCGGGTGCAGCGCTGGTTCCGCCCTGGGCCGTGATCCCGAGCCTCGGCCAGTCACACGATCGCGCCCCGGGCGTCTGCGGGTCCCACACGGGTCGGCGGGCCCCGACTCACACGCCTCGTACTACTCGAACGGGATTACAGGAACTGCGGGTCCGCCCCCTGTCCTTGCCCGCTCGTCAGCTCCGAGTCTCCGCTGCTACCGGAACCGCGTTCCACCTCCAGCCCTCTTCTTTCTCCTTCACGTCTTTGTGCGCCAGCGCGTGGTCCCCTTTTTCCAGCAATGATGGCCAATCCTCACAATCACCCCCCACTTCAAGAGGTTGTTGCGCTCAAACAACCTGCTCAGGCTTTTCGGAGGTTGTCCGTGGGCCTTGATGCGGAGCGTTCAATGTCTTTGACAGCGCGCACACACACAAGCGCGAGGATAGTTCAAATTAAGGGGTATAAAAAAAACACACACACCCGTTGATAAAGCGAAGGCAGAGATAAATTTTAAACAACCACACATCACTAGCCAAAACAAGTGAAAAATTTATTGCAGCGGTGGGGAAAAAAACAAGGAAAGGTAAATGAATACAGTTAGGGTGCGGACAGTCGACTCATATAATCGGCTCCAATGTTCTCCCTACCCTTGATGTATTCCACCACAAAATGGTATTCCATAAGAGCCAGGCTCCACCGTAACACACGAGTGTTGATGTGCTTTGCCGAGTTTATATAAGCTAGGGGCTGGTGGTCACTTTGCAGTATGAAAGGTTTCCCAAATAAATAGACGTGAAACTTTTTGACGGCCCATATGAGGGCAAGTCCTTCTCTTTCTATCGTGGAGTAGGCAGCCTCACGAGGTAGGAGACGTCGGCTGGCATACGCAACAGGATGCGCAATTCCGTCATGCTTCTGCAGGAGTACGGCGCCAATGCTGGTCGAGGAAGCGTCGGTCCGAAGGATGAATGGTTCGGAAAAATCAGGAGCTTTGAGAATGGGCTCCTTGGAAAGCATTTGCTTCAGGGTGTTGAATGCCGCTTCCTCGGCGTCACTCCAAGCGATTTGACTCGGTGCTCTCTTTTTTGTAAGCTCCGTCAATGGATGACACCCTTCGGCATATCGAGGTACAAAATCTCTGTAGTACCCAGTCAGGCCTAGAAAAGAGCGCACCTGTTTCTTCGTCTTGGGGCGTTGGGCAGCCTGAATTTTTTCGAGCGTCTCTACCTGGGGCCGTAGGAGACCATGACCAACCATGTGACCCAGGAACTTGACCGAAGAGTACCCGATCTCGCTTTTTTTCGGTCGAATGGTCAGGCCGGCTTGTCCGACACGTCGCAAGAATGCCTGAAGAATGTCTAGATGCTCCAGCCACGTTTCTGTCGCGATGAGCACGTCATCAAAGTAATGGTAGACGTTTGGGAGGCCGTCGACTAGTTTTCGCATTAGCCGTGTGAATACTGCAGGTGCTGTCTTAATGCCGAATGGCATAAATCGAAATTGGTACAGGCCAGAGGCGCAAGAAAACGCTGTCATTGGTTTTGACTCCTCGTCCATAGGCACCTGCCAATAACCTTTCGTAAAATCAAATTTAGAAAAGTATCTGCATTTGCCTAGTTTTGCGAACATCATGTCAACTCTTGGGATGGGCTCATTGTCATTGACGAGGATCGAATTGAGCTGACGGAAGTCGACACAAAGCCTTCTGGTGCCATCCCTTTTTTTCACCGCCAAGATGGGGGACTGATAAGGGGACTCCGAAGGCTCGTGACACCTAGCTGTAGCATCTGCTGCACCTCTTTGTTCACCGGTTTCTGAATGGCGAAAGGGATTCGGTACTGGCGCACCTGGATCGGTGTGTCCGACATGAGACGCAACTTGCACTGGACCAGATCGGTCCTGCCTGGGACATCAGAGAAAATCATTTTGTGCGTCTCTAGGAGGCCAGTAACTTGTTCTCCTTGTTCTTTGCTTAAGTCCGGAGAAACCGCAACGTCGTGAAACGTTTCTTGCTGGTCTACAGGCAGACACGGCGGTTCTTCCGCGTCCTCAGCCTCGAGTACGACAGAAGCCTGTTGGCGTGTTTGTGCAGCTGCAATCCGGGGTTCATACTTCTTCAACATGTTTATGTGAAACAAGCTGGTTCGCGTTCCCAAGTCGATGACGCAGTCGACATCATTTTTTCTTTCAAGCACAGTGAAGGGCCCCTTCTATGTCAGGATGAGCTTGTTCGTGTCGGACGGGAGAAGAAGCAATACTTGGTCTCCAGGGCTGAGTTGGCGCCTTTTCGCCCTTCTGTCGTAGTAGCGTTTCTGCACTACCTTGGCTTTGCTAAGCTGTTCGTGGGCAATGCGACAGGTGTCTTCCAGGCGTCGTCTCAGATCGACAACGTAACCGTACGATGTCTTTGTGTCCTGATCCATCCCTTCTCCTGTCCATAACTCCTTCAAGATGGCCATAGGACCCCGGACGTAGCGGCCGTAGATCAAGTCAAAGGGTTAGAAACCCAGGCTGGCTTGAGGCACTTCGCGGTAAGCGAAGAGTAGCGGCGCCAGGTACCTATCCCAGTTTTTAGGGCTCTCCTGGCACATGCGCCGAACCATTTGCTTCAGCGTGCCGTTGAACCGCTCGACAAGCCCGTTGGCCATGGGATGATATGGTGTCGTGGGCAACTGTGCAAACGAGAGGAGCCTGCTCAGCTCCTTCATCAGGCCTGATGTAAATGACTTTCCTCGGTCGATAACAATTTCTCGTGGAAAACCAACGCGGAAAAACATTTCCAGTGTGGTACTAATCAATTTCTGCTAGAGCCGTCTGGATTCGGAACAATGCGCGTTTTGATACAGGTACTTGACACCACATACAGCGCCCGGTCTTATCTTGCTGCTCCCGCGAAGTCATTCCAAGGTGGGATTTTCTTTCATCGGCATCTAGTGTCATCTCCTGCCAGAACCCGGCGATTGAGATCACCCCTACTGAGCATACCGACATCCTCCCCGACTTTCCACAGTGTGGCCTGGTGGCGTGTGCAGATTTTGTTCTTAGGTCTTGCGGTTAGACAAGGATTTCCCTTTGTGGTAGCCATTTCTGCGATGGAGACAAGCTCCTAATTCCCAGCGCTCGCTTTCTACCAAGAGGAATCGTTGTCGGAACTTGTCTTGTACATTTATCGCATGGGTTTGCGTTGCTGGTTGACACGAACACTACACCTGAAACGATCATCCCACGTCAAGGAACCACTATTGCTACCTCTGCAGACTCTGAAGCTGTCTCTGTCCTTCCGCATTGCTCTCTTTCCTCCGCTTCCAAATCCCGCACCAAGTCTCGCCACCGTCAACTTGCCACCGGTGTCAACTCTGACCTCTCCCCACCGCAAACCGACTGTTTACTGAATCTTCTGCACAGGCACAAAGCTTTATTTGACTCTCAATGCCCAACACTTGGCCAGACATATGTGGCAACATATCGCATTGAAGCAAACGGATACCGTATTATTCTCCGCCGCCCACACCGGGTATCCTCATCTGAGCGGAAGATCATCAGCGACAACGTTGGCGTCATGCTACCGCGTAAAATTATACGTCCATCTAAGTGTACTTGGTCACCCTCTGTGTTCTTTGTAGGGAAAAAAGACGGGTCTGTTCGATATTGTATCCAATACCGCGCACTCAATAAAATCACTCGGAAGGATTTATATCCAATGCCTTGTATTGATGATACCTTTGACTGTCAGCAAGGAGTGGAATATTGCTCCATCCTCGGTATCCGCTCTGGCTATTTGCAGACCCTAATGCACGAGGACGATATAGAAAAGAGAGCCTTCAACACCCCTGATGGACTCTACGAGTTCAACGAAATGCCTTTTGGACTTTGTAACGCTCGTATCACTTTTGAGCGTATGATAGACACTGTACTCACAGGCGTTAAATGGAAAACTTGTAAATGTTACCTGGACATTATTGTTATTTTTAATTCAAGCTTTTCTGAGCGCTTAAGGCGGCTCGGTGAGGTCCTCACTGCCTCGCCAATGCGGGCTTTCAGGTGAATACTAAGCAATGCCATTTCCCTACCCAAAGCACCAAAGATTTAGACCACATCGTGATCAACGAAGGTATCTGTCCTGACTCAGACAAGGTGGCTGCTTACGTCTAGTTCCCGCGCCCTCAGCAACTAAAGTCCCTGCGTAGCTTTCTTTGTCAGGCGTCTTACTTGTCCGTTTTGTACGCACTTTCACAAGAGTTGTTTTACCCCTCAACAAACTCCTTCCCTCCGAAACTTCCTTTGAGTGGTCGGACGACTGCGAAGAGGCTTTTCAGAAGCTGAAGGCCGCGCTAATACCTTTGCATGAATCGAGGCCTGTCATTCTTCATACTGACGCTAGTGGCCATGGGATCGGTGTGGTGCTCTTGCAGTCTGATTAACAGCGTCGTGAGCGGGTTATTTGGTACGACAGTCACTCCGTCAGTTTCTGGAGAACTATGATATCACCCAGCAGGAGTGTCTCGCCATGGTTTGGCCCGTCCAGAAGTTTCGACCCTCTCTCTACAGCAGGTACTTCACTGTTGTGACGAATGTGCATACCATATGCTGGTTGCAGACGCAGAAGAATTTAGCAGGATGCCTCGGACGCTGGATACTTCTGCTTCAGGAATATGACTCCACTGTAATATACCAAACCTGGAAGAAGCGCCCCGATGCCGATGCGTTTTCACATTGCCCACTGAAGTCGTCTGACACTAGTGCAACATCAGTGCCACCAGACGAGGTGCTCCCTCCCGCACATTTTAACTGCACGTCGTTTGACCGGTCACACCTCCCAGAACTTCAAAGACAATACCAGTAATGCCGTACTATAATCGACCGGCTTACCGGCTCAACGCACCCTCCTAACAGTCCGTGCGGTCGTCAACTTCACAGCTTCCGACTTTTAATTGATGTGCTGCATCGTATCAACCATCACGTATCTGGCTACGAATGGGTTCCCGCTTCGCCGCGCGCCATCCTGTCGCATATTTTGGAAACTCTTCACGACGATGCCACAGCGGGTCACCTAGGATTCAACAAAACATATGATCCCGTCCGCGGTCGCTTCTTTTCGTCTGACATACGTCCCTTCATGCACTTTGTGTCAGCAGCGCAAAGGGTTAACATCACCGCCTGCCGGACTGTAGGAGCCACTGCTTTGTCCTCATATCCCATTAGAATCCATTGGCATAGACCTTTACGGACGTTGGCCCTGCACCGCTACTGGCTATCGCTGGATTGAGACCGGCGTTGACCATTTGACACGTTATGCGGAGGCTGCACACATTCGCTGTGCATGTGCTTCAGAGATCGCAGATTTCTTCTTGTGTTCGAAACTACTGCGTCCCGGTGCCCCTTGTGTCCTCCTAAGCGATCAGGGTAGGGCATTTTTATTGATAATTTTTCAAGAAGTTATGGGTATGTCGAACACTATTTATAAAACTACATCCGCCCTATCATCCCCACATGAACGGGCTGACTGAACGATTTCATTGGACTCTCTCTGATATGATTTCAATGCATATACAGTCTAAGAAGTCCGCTGTTTGACTTAGCAGTCTAAGGCTAAGCCTACCGATGGGACGCAATTCTCCCGTTCGTTACATTTGCATATAACACTGCAGTCCAAAGAAAGACCGGCTATTCTCCATTTTTCCTCGTCTACGGCCGCGAACGTTGGCTGCGAGGGTAAGGTAGAGGAAGCATTTCAGGAAGTGCTAGATCGCACTTAGGCTTTCCTCGCTGTGACGGGGCTTCGCCTCTCCTCGAGCAAGTCGGAGCTCCTATTTTACAGACCTAGTAGGAGAGGGGTTAATCCCAAGGGCTGGGTCCCACTGCTAGAGGTGAACCTTGCACTCCGAACGAGCGAGGCACACCCCATTCCCAGAGATGAGGGAATCCGGGTTCTCGGTATGCTCATCGAGTCGAACGATTGTAACAGGCACCCCATCGCCAAAATCACCGTAAGACTGACAGTATGATATGGTTAATTACTCTGGTCTCAAACAGTTGAGGAGGTATCAAGGAGGGCAATCTCTTGAAGCTCTCCCATGCATTCTTGATGAGCCACGTGACGTACGTGGCGGCCATGCACTGCTGGCAGAATCACGATAACGCTAAGCTCAATTTACGAATTCGTAAAAGCATCAAGCACGTGCTGGGTATCCTGATGATGGCCAGCACAGAGAGGCTCATGCAGCTCGGGGTGCACAACACTTTAGAGGGAACAATCGAAGCGCAGCACACGGCTCAGACTGCCAGGTTGTCGTCGTCGCCCGCTGGCAGGGCGATTATGGCGGTTTTGGGCTGTAATCCATCACTAGAGGAGGAGCGCAAGGTTGGCTTTACTAAGGAGCAGGGAGCTGCTATAACTATCTTCCGGTTTCCCCGCAACGTACACCCGCAGCACAATGCAGGCTGGCGAAGGGCTAGAGGCGAGGCCCTACTAAAACAAGTTCGTGACGACCGGCACTCCGCGTGCTTTGTGGACGCCACGCAGTACGGCCGATCGGCAAACTTCTCGGCAGTTATGGTGGATTGTAGTGGCACAGTTCTCACTTCTGCGTCTTTCAGGAACACCACCCCGGCTAGAGCCGAGCAGGCCGCGGTGGCTCTTGCTTTACTTGACGACAGCCGGCATCGAATTTACACCGACTTCCGCGCTACCGTTGCGGCCTTTGCAACAGGTTCCGTTCTGGCCTAGGTAGCTCGCATCCTAGGACCTAAAGTCATTTCCTCACACACCATCACCTGGTTTCCCGCTCACCTAGGGTCGCACTTGTCCTGTTTAACCTCAACAAGGTTGCCCACAACCGCACGCGCGAGATAACCCACCGTTCCTGGTCGGACGGAGACGATTCCTCGGGATTGGTTGGGATGTCTTCAGAGACACTTCATTCACGTTCAACGAGATTATTCAGCACTATAAGCTGTGCAGGCGAACGTTTCCTCTCCGGGACGAGAAATTTTCGAGGCCGCAGGCAGCCACTATCAGAATGTTTCAGACCAGGCCTTATCCTAGTCTACCCGATCTCAGCTTCTACACGGACGCTTTTCAACCGAACTGCCCGGATTGTGGCTAACGTTGCAATTTAGATCATATGCTCTGGCGGTGTCCCTCACTTCGGGGCCCTCAACGCATAACCGAGGAAAAGTGGCGCTCCGACTTGGAGAGCCCCGATCTACTACACCAGTTGAGGGCAGTCCTGAGGGCCCACGATTAGGCGGAGAGGCTCGGCCTCCCCGTCCCGACGTGGGAGCGGCCCGCAGCGCTGCCGCCCTGAATGGCGGCGCTGATCCTCAGGACCTTCAATAAAGTTCATTGTATGTCTGTCTGTCTACGGCCACGACCCACCATTCATGCTCAGCGCTTCCTTTTTATCGGCTCCTGTATCCGCTTCAAGCCCGCTCTCAGAGGAGTTCGTCTCCCTCCTCAAGCACTGCCATTTAGTTGCCCGTCTGAATACAGAAACCAACCAACATGATCGAAAGGATCGCTGCGACGCCAATAAGCGGGCTGTTTTCTTTACCCTGGCGACGAAGTGCTACTTTAAACTCCCAAGAGGCCAGGCCAGGATTATGCGAGAAATGTTTGCACCTCTGCACGGGTCCCTATACAGCGCTTGAAGAAACCTCTTTTGTAAAATATGCTGTCGCCCCTACTTGCCCCCTATAGGACCGCCGCTACCGTGGCACGGAAGTCGTGCACGTCTAACGCCTCAAACCCTTTGTGCGCCGCGCTTGCCCAACACTTGCGGCCGGGCGGCCGCCTCGTCTGGAGGGGGAAATTGGTGTGAGCAGTTAGTCGTGCACTACCCCTTTGGGACATTGACTGCTATTACAGTTAAGCAGTGGTCACTATCCTCTACCTCCTCTTCCTCTGATATTCATCATCATCATCTATTAAAGAAACGAGGTGAGACCACGGGGCGTGGGTGAATCATTAATGGTGGATGGAACCGTGCAGTGATTGTGATATTAGGAGGCAGCGGCCAAGCTACCTCTTCTTCCTCTAATATTTTTAGCATCCTCCCGGCCACGCAATAAATGCAGGAAGATGGTTAACATAAGGCGAAGTGTTCACTTGTCAGCAGTCATCCATTGCTTCTGCCCTTTGAGTGGACGACACCAAAGCATTTTATTCGAAGGTCGCGTGAGCGGTTCATTATGATCCCGATCGATGTCATGCCCATATTAGCCGCATCAGAGTATTCTATACTTATACTTCCAACGATGCTTTGAACGTCGGTGGAACCACCGCATTGATGAATCCGACCAGGATAAGTGGCTCGTCTGGACCGTCTTCCGCCATGGATAACGACTTTGTAGTGCCCCTCTAAACTTCGTGGGGTAGTGGCATCCGCTGGTGGTCCTTGGTCAGCGGTCACAGTTCAGTCTCATCGCAGCCGTGCACTTACGTCATTGTTGATGGCGGTACGTACACTCCGCTCTTCAATTGTGTCGATCTTGCCATCCTGGCCATGGCACCATTTTATTAAAAAACCAAGGCGAGGACCGCGGGATGTGGGTGAATCTTGAATGGTGGATGAAATAGTGCAGTGATGGTGATAGTACGAAGCAGCTGCCAAGCTACCTCTTCTTCCTCTAATAGTTTAAATGCACAGCATTTCTTTAACTCACGATGTCACCCGGCGTTGTCGGCGTGCCTCGGCGTCCGCAACAGCCGTTCCAGGTGCGCCCTCTCCCCCACTCCTCCTCTCCCGCATCACGCTACCCTCCTCGCTCTACACAACAGGTCCGCACCCCTCCCCCTACACTATATAAAAAAATAATACTTACAGGCGCCTGGTTTCGATCCCAAGACCCTGCGGGCGGAACGCAAGATACATGGTGCTCTACCCACTGCGCCACAAAGCCGACACAGAATGGAAGGCTACGAACGCGCCTTCTATCCTTGACTCGTTCAAACTACGTCAAGAAGCTGCTGATACAACGCATTCACTACCTGCGGGCAGAACGCGAGGTACATGGTGCTCTTCCAACTGCGCCACAAAACCGACACAGAATGAAAGGCTACGAACGCGCCTTATATCCTTGACTTATTCAAACTATGTCAAGAAGCTGCTGATACAACGCATTCACTACCACCAACTCCCCAAACACTAAACGTTAACGCAATACACCCACCCCCTATGCGACGCATTTATTTGAGTCCCCCTCGCGGGGAGATGGGCCCTTTCTTTTTATCATCATCTTTCATCTTTTCGGCTCGTGGTCCTTCTCCTCAACTTCGGCTGAGTGTGTGTTGATACGCTTAATGAACGTTCTGCAGCACCTGTCTTCCAAGGTACTTACAATATATATATATATATGTGTGTGTGTGTGTGTGTGTGTGTGTGTGTGTGTGTGTGTGTGTGTGTGTGTGTGTGTGTGTGTTTGCGTGTGTGTGCGCGCGTGCTTGCGTGCGGGTGTGTGTGTGTGTGTTTGTGCGTGCGGGCGGGCGCGTAGCGATTGAGAATGGGAAATGAGGGGCTCCCTGAAAAAAGGCAGAAATAAGGCTTGGCAGTCAAGGAAGCCACGGAAACTAACGGGGAAATATGGTACGGTATTATATTCTTTGTGCAACAGCTATATTTTTGAAAGTCAGAAAGAAAGTGGAGAAAAAAATGCCCGGCGGGTGCTATCGAATCCACGACCTCCAGAATTCGCGTCTGGTGCGATGACCGCTACACTACCGGAGGGGCTGTGCCCCCCTCCACTCCTTTCAGTATTTATATCAAGGTAATTATTTCCTGTGTGTGGGGCTGCTAGCCAGCGATTCGTCGGAGTGGCGCTGGCTACCACGTATAAGCAGTCGCCGCGGGACAAAGACGACCTCTATCTTACTCTTCACATTTTTCTTCGCTTAATCCTTTGAGCTTAACGGCGACGATTACCAGCTAGTCAGTGTTACGTCAATACGTCAATGGGAACTATATTATGGCCTAAATACGCCAATATCTTTATTGGGGAGACCGGCGAGCTCATTTCTGGCCGTTACGCAACAGGACGACGCGTACTAAGCAGTTTGGTCGCAGAAGATTGGCCATGATAGGCGAGTTTGTCACGGAGAAAAGTCCATCACAGTAGCGCGGAAATATAGTTGGCGGTGTCTCTGTGAAGGGTATGAGCGGTGGTGAGGCATCAAGCACTATTCCTTTCATATAAGATCTAAGGAAGTTTGTGCATACAACTGATATACACCCTCCCTAAATAAATATTTACATCGAACAATTGCAATATTTCACTAATGAATGTCAACGAAATGGCCAGTAATTGCATGCAATCACGCTCCACATAAAAGGCTTTTGATTGTTCAGCACCGTGTGCTCACAGTGGCGAGTGCATTGCGTTTCTGAGCCTAGTAAACTTGCACGCTTGAACTTACCTGTAAGTGTTATAAATTTGTGTAATAACAATAATAAAATTGACATTGTACCATGTCATCGGCATCTCCAGTATACACTTAGTTATGTGCACATAATTAGGGATGTCCACATGGTGGTGTGATATGTAAAAAACTCACTGATATTTACGGCCAGTTATTCAGATGGTAAATTGCCGTATTGTTTTCCCAAAGCAATAATTGTGGTCTCTTACTTTACAACTTTGAAACAACTTGCAATGTCAGTGAGTGAGTGGGTGAGTGTGAGAGGGAAAGAGGTTCCCAGCCTGCACCGCTCATGTATCGAAGGGAAAGAAAAGGAAGCGGAGGGGGTAGAAATATGGGTTGAGACAGTCATAGAAAGAGTGGTGTGGGCAGAAAAAGGATGGCGTAATGGGGAAGAGAAGATAGATCGACGAGCAATGTTTGGAAAAATATTAGTCATACGTTTACTTTATTGGTATTATTAAACATTGGAGAATTCATTACGTTTATTTTTCTTGTTTCCCCGCACCTTATCTGTTTTAGTTGTTGCGCGAGACCACGAAGGAAAGCAAGAAATACCTAATTTGGACGAAGACAAAACTTCTCGCACGGAGGCCGCCAATGGGCTACACCCACTCGCCAGAGTAAAGCGAGGCAAGTTGTCACTATTTATGTAATTTCACTTTTGGTAAGTTGTCAGCCTGATATTGGAAGAATGTCTTGGTTGAGCTCAATGAGATATCGTAGCCACTTTCACTCTATGAAAGTTGGTTGCGGGAAGGCAAGCACACGATATAGAGCTTACAAAGAATTATGGTAAACTCTGCCGTGGATAAGTGCGGGTAAACCACAGTTCATAAGCGAAATCCCGGTTCTTGCTGCGAAAGCGAGCAGTGAATGCGGACAAATCTGTACCACAGAGCAAAAATATTGCTCGCGCATGGGGCGCCGTTATCATTTATTCGCAGTGCATTTCGATGGAACCAACGTCAACTTCTATCCATTTCCTCCTATCCCTTCTTCTTATCTCCAAAATTGGATTCAGCGAGCTGTAAATCGATTCCATTTGCCCAACCCTTGGAGGCTAATGCTTCACATATCTGACCCTGAGGGTCAGAATGACGATACATAGAAACCAGCAGTTTTCTGGATGGTAACTGCAGTTATAAGCATCACCTAAAATACAATGTCGCGCAATCTAAACATGGTCGCTGTTTACAATACACTTACCTTGGCCAATGAAGTTTTCACGGCCAATCCATAAACGTGGGAGGGCACATTGCAAAGAAAACTAACCGTATTTCTATGAAAAAAAGAGAAACATTTTCTAATAAAGCAAAACTGAAGGATACCGCTTGATGGCGCTATTGCGGTGCTGATTCACAGTTTTTGTTAATGGTTAAAATAATCTCGGCCTCATGAATATTACTGATACAATGGTACGGTTTATTTTTCCCGTTTGGAAGATTTCCGTCTTCACTCGAGATCTCTAGCTGCGAACTAAATTCCACTGAAGCACACAACTAATAGAGGTGTATTTTGACGTGTTCCACTTCAGTCAGGGCTGACGTTTGCTTCACTGAGTACGCTTACGTGGACGTCGTAACTGAAACACATTTCACTGTAGGGCATAATACGTGCAATCCTGTAGCACTGTGCAATTGTATTTTTATTATTTGTACAAAACTTGCTTTGTAAATAAAGTATTTTTGTCAATGATATTTTGATATAATAAGCAACCACAGGTGCGCCCCAAACATTTTAAGTCGCTCAGCGCTTCTATCTCGTACTCGTCGACGTCGAGTACCGTTGCGCATTCTTCCGAGATGTGACATTGTAGTTGGGTTTCCGGAAAGGTTTTTATTATGTTAGCATCGTTTCTGTATTCCAATGCAGTTTTTGTATATTTTGTTCTTTTTGCAGCCGCTTGTGGAGGTAATCTGGACTCATCAACTGGGCTGATAACAAGTCCATCGTATCCAGAGCCCTACAGTGCCAATACCTTCTGCCGATGGAATATATCTGTTGCACCAACAGAGCAAATTGAACTGTCCTTCCAGAGCCTCGACATCGAAGAATGTGTACGTACAGATAGTAACTATAATTGTTTCCCTCCTGTGAATGGCTTCCAGAGGTTTTTACCTCACCCTAAGAACATGCCCGATTGCCGTCTCATAAATTTAATTTATGGAACAGGCCCGATTGCCATTCCATAAATACATTTATGGGATCATCTTAGTCTTGGAATTACAAATAGCGCGCTAAAACAGTTGAGAAAGCGAAATGCTTTAAAAATATTTCTTGATCTTTGGCCTTTCTAGACATCACTGTTGGCCCACGTGTGCGTACAGAACCAAAATGTTATTTACCTAAATACTGCAAACTCGTGCTGCTTTTCGCAAATGGGTAGTACATCTGCTACTGCAATAAAAACACCGTAAAGCTGTGGTCATTGTTGACGGCTGCTTGTTGTCATCATCGATCACCTGGTTGACCTTCCCCCAGTTATATGGTACTTTCGCGGACACTCGGCGACGTTTCGGAAGTACCGTTTCATTTCATTTCATTTATTGGTACCCTCAGGAGCGGGAGTTATTACAGAGCGCAATGGTAATTCACGTATAAAATTGCAAAACTGCTGCATTTGATATGCTGTTATTACAGTGATGCGGATCGAACTCACACAGTCTTAGCTAATTGCGTTTAAATCCATTCATGTTCTTGAGTGGTTTCGGTTGATGTGAGAGAGTTATTCCATTCAATGTATCTGCGTGGTAGACATGACGTACAGCAACCATTTGTTCTGCATAGTGGCACTCCGACCTTATGAGATCATCATCGTCGTCGTCGTCGATGAGCCTGGCTTGATTTACACTCGGCGAAGAACGCATTAAAATCGCGGAAAATTCCTGATATCCCCGAAAAAAATTGCACCATCTTCCCGTACGGGAACCCTGAGTAGTATGCGAAGCCAGCATGGGGTCGATTCAAGTGCCCATTAGTTTTCAGTTCGTCGTTTCTGTGAGGTTGAGGTACGTAGCAACCGTTATATTTACCGTTTGGTTTCCATGGTAACTACCACACTTTCACTTACCGGAACTACGAAATGGGAAATTGCGTTGACCCTTGGCTGTTTCCCATACTACTCAGGGTTCCCCTACGGGAGGATGGTGTAATTTTATTGGAGGGGGGGTGTTAGAGTGGAAAGGCATTCAATAGAGAGAGAGAGATGTTGTACGTGGTATGAGTTTGTCTTTATTTAAGCATTATCATCATCATGTATTTATTTAGGCATTATCATCATCGTGTTCAACGTAGGTGACGTCGAGCTGTGGTTTGCGTTCCGCTTTGATTATGACCGCCTGATGGTCTGTGAAATGTAAAGTAAAGGGCTGTTGTAGTGTATGATCCCTAAAGTTGCTGAAGATAAGGTCGATGCACGTTCCCCGGATGGTTGTGGGCTGCTTGTAATCACGGCCGTCCGAGACTCGCCGACGCACGCCGCTGCCGACGACGATGAAACGTAGAAGGAGCGTGAAGCGTGCTCGTCTCGTGCCGAACCAGGAAGACACCGGCACACTGTCATTTCAGGAGCCCTTAAAGGGAGAGAGAGAGAAAGCTCTTTTTATTAGAGAAGAAAGCCGAGAGTATTGCCCGAATTGTAACATCGACACGCTAGTCGGCGGGGAAATGGGTAGGGGAGAGTATAAAAGGCCTTATAGATAACAGGGCAGAAGAAAGGGGAGAGAAGAAGTAAAAAAAGCGGGCATCATGTAGTTTGTGGAAAGAGTTCGACGAACGTCATGTTCTCAGTAGTTTAAATCAGTTCAGTGACGCCGATCTCGCCCAGGTATTCAAACAATGCCATTAGTGCTTTGCGTTCTGCTGAAGGGTTGTGCCAGGGGCTAAGGAGCACTTTTAGGCAGATTGGTCCTGGTCGTAGGTGTTCGACCTTCTGCCCCAAACGGCACCTTGCGAGCATGTGAGCGGGGCGCTCTAACAGTACGTGTTCCACTGTTTCTGGTGATCCGCTGTTATCACAGCAGGAATTCCTCCCCTTCTTCCTCTCCTCCTTGTTGGGTAGCAACTGAGCGCGTTGAACGTTATGACCTCTTCAGCCAATCTTTGGTTGGCCAATCCCTAGGGGGATCCTGCCACAATCATCATCAATGTGCCTTGTACAGTTTGCCGTGTAGGGCCGGGACAGGGCCCGAGCAAGAGGATCTTCGCCCCTAAAAAGAAGAAGTCAACAACAGACCAACACTATAGAAGACATAGGAGCATGGACAGAAGAATTATGCAACGACATTATGCACCACAGTAAGAAAATGAAATGTCTGATCAAACACCGGCGGTAGACAATCACTTGCTTCGTCTCTGGGAAGCCCGGCGCAGCTTACTGGGGAGATGGAGGAAGCAAAGATATAACAGGAAGATCCGCTTAAGAATAGCCAAACTCAACAAGGAAGCGGCCCAGTACGCGGCGGACCTCAGCCGCAATAATTGGTTTAACATGTGTGACAGCTTCAACGGAAGACTCGCCACTTCCAAGACATCAGATTCTCCGATACCTTATAGACACCACAAAGCGCAGGGGAGGAACTAACAAGACCATGCGGATTTTCATACACCGATACGCAGGCTCTGAAAAAAACCTCATGTGCACCCTGCAGAACAAATATTTTTCGGCCGCCCCTAAAAATCCTGCAACGACATGCACTAGATCTCCGAACTCCACTCTTGATCAGCCAATCACAACGGCTGAGGTCCGAGGATCCGGCGGAACGCATCACCGGGTATGGACAAAATGACAAACAATGCCCTCGCAAACTTAAACGACGCTTTCATCGCTGTTCTATCCTACCACATGAATTATTGCTGGACGGGCAGCATCCTCCCTACTGCATGGAAGAAGGCAGAGGTCAGATTTCTACGAAAACCGGGAAAGATGCCGTGCGTCGACAACCTCTGCCCGATCTCCCTCACCAACTGGGTCGGGAGGATTACGGAGCACGTTGTTCCAGACAGGCTGCAAATATATGCAGAAAGAACTGCACAAATGCCGCATACAATGTTCGGGTTTCGTCCGCGCCTTTCACCACAAGACATCTTACTGCAACTGAAAACCGACATCTTCGAATCGGCCAGTAAGACCTGGACCAAGGCTATCCTCACGTTAGACCTCAAGGGGGCTTTCGACAAAGTGGCGCCGGCCGCCATCCTAACGAACCCCAGTCGCCGCGGCTGCGGCGAAAAAATGTTCGCGACTTCCTTACAGATCGGCAAGCTGTCATCAAGGTTGGCGACCTGCGATCCGACCCCTTGACCAGCGGAAGTAGGGGTATCCCGCAAGGCGCTGTCTTCTCTGACTTACGTTTAAATAGAGCCCTGATAAACCTTCCAAAAATTGAACGAAATCCCGGACATTAGGCCCGGCATTTACGCCGACGATATCACTATCTGGGTAAGCAGAGGGTTGACAGGAACCATAGAGGAGCGCCTTCAACAGGCTGCAGATGTGGTGAATGCCTACTCCAAATGGTGTGGTCTCATCGGCGCGCCAGAGAAATTGGAGCTTGTTATGGTGCAAAAACGCCGTCGAGATACATCCACAGACATCTATATTACGTTGGATAGGACTAAGATCCACCCGACCCCAACCATCAAAATACTCGGCATGATATATCAGGCAGATTGCAAAACACCCAGCTAATAAAAAAATGGTCTCGTCAACCACCCAAATCATCAGGGCGCTTCGCCGCATTGCCAGCCGAAATCATGGCATGCAGGAATAGGACAGGCTGCTCCTGGTCCACCCTCCTGGCAACAGAACTCCGGAAGATTGACACCATCATACGCAAGGGCTACAAGCAAGCCCTGGCCCTTCCGACCAGCACTTCTACCGCTCCCCTGATGGCGCTGGAAGTATATAGCCCCCTAGAGAAACTATGGAGACGCACCCGAACGCCCAAAAAACGCGACTAAGTACTACGCCCACAGGACGCCAAGTACTTGTGAACGTGGGGTTTGTGTCTCCAACGGAAACAGATACTACGGTAGATAGACCATGGGATATAAGATAAAAGCTAAACGTTCAACCACTGCCAAGAAACATGAGCCTCCATCGTAGCGAAGGCAGAAAAACGGCCAGAGCGCTAGCCCTTGAAATTTTGCACTGTGACTCGAGTACGACAGTCTTCAGGAACTCGGCTGACTACACGCGCACAAACACCAAAACAGCGGTCATCACCACCCCCGGTGCTGTTATTACAAGTGTCACCCTTCGCAAGTCCACCATCCTCGAAGCAGAAAGAAGTGAAGCTCACACTAGCCATAACGCAGACCAAAGCCCCGACCATCATTACGGCCTCACAAGCGGCGTGTCTAACGTACACAGTTGGAAGAGTTTTCAAGGTAGCCCCACGAATTATAAACCAAAACCGCCCTAGAGAACTGCCAAGATAATCAGGACACCTGCTCACTCATCTCTTCGCGGCAATAAAGCGGCGCACGCTTTCACCCTAAACTTGCTCGCCGGGCACCGCAAGAGGATGATGAGAGGACCAGTGACTCACTCCTGACATACGACATCACCCAACACTACGTGCTCACACGACCCACCTTCCCGCCACCGGCGGAACAGCTAACAAAAGAACAAAAAGTAACCCTTCGACGGCTTCAAACTAACGCATTTCCGCTCCCCACGCGGCTGCACACCATCCACACCACATTATACTACCCCTTATGCAAACACTGCTTCAGCACAGCTACGCTCTAACATATGGTTTCGGCATGCCCTTCAAACCCAGACATTGATGCAATCCCTAATGCAACTCACGAGCGGTGGGAGAGTGAACTGCGAGCTCAGACCTGAGTAAGCAGCTTTGGCTCGCCAAAAGGGCGAAGATGGCAGGCCGCCAAACGGAGTCCTGGACTGCGGACCCCGCCGACGATCCCGCTCGACTTCATTGCTAATAAAGTTTTGCTCCTCCTCCTCTTCCGACGTTGTTACGATTATCTGTACGAGTTAAAATATATTCAGTGGACATATACGTCCACTATGTAAATGAGATGGCGATATATTTTTCGAAAAAGACACAGTCGAATATTTTAAGAGCGAGATACTTATGGGTTGATTTTATTGCTGTTATGCTGGCGCTGTGGTAATTGCAAAAAAAAAAATAAAGCGGAGAGATTGAGTTTGTCTATATCAGGTGAGGGTATTAAATAGGCATGTTTAGTACCCCAAAAAGAGGCGGATTATTCTAATATAGTGGGGATCAGGGTTTTGTAGAGTGTGAGTTTTAAGTAACCAGAAGCTTTAGAAAAGTTGCAACGTAGGTATCTAAACATTCAGTCTGCTGTAGCGATTGTATATTCAGTGCAGATTGCCCAATGGGAAAGCTAAATATATCCAAGCCTAGATATTTATAGCAAGAAATGCTATCCAATCCGTAATTATTCAGATATAAGGTTGGGTGGATTTGTGATTATACACACTCTCATAACTGTTCACTTGTTGACGTAGAATTGCAATAACCATTTTAATACCAAGTTGATGCAGTAGTAAGGTCACTTTGAAGAGCCGTTACATCGGAAACTTAGTTAAGTTCACGGAAGATTGCATAGTCCCCGTCAAATAAGTGCACATGAGATGAAAGGCAGGCAGGGAAGTTATTAACATCAATGAGAAAACGAAGGCGACCAAGCACTGACTCCTGCGCTTGCACGGATGGAACGCTGGTTTTGTCGGCTATTTCCACTGCTGGCGGCGACATTGCTGAGAGAAATTGTTAAGAAAGAATTCTACCCAAATGAATAATTGCTTGTCAAGATGTAGCGGGTGTAACTTGTGCATAATAAGCTGTGCGAAACTTAGTCGAACGCTTTGAAAATATAAAAAAATGTGCACTCGGCCTTGAAACAGCGACTTACGTGTGAAACATACCACATGGGTCTCGCAGGAGTAAGTTTTTCGGGAGCAATGTGGTGCTTTCTTCAAGTGACATAGATTCAAGGAAGTCCGCAAGTTGGGAAAATAACATGTGTTCTAAAATAGTGCACGTTATACCGGTGAGTGACTTAGCTCGGCTGTTAAGCGGAGAATGACGGTTACCATCTTTGTGAGATGAAATCACCTTCCCGCTCTGCCACTCAGCGGGCAAGTAACCTTGGTCGAGTGAATAGTCAAGGGCATTAATAGTGAAGGGCATTAAGGACAGATAACCACGCTTATGCTTTAAGACATTTGGGGTATTTTGATCACAACAAGACAGGAAGAGAAATTTGAGAAACTAATTATTGCTTTAACACCACTTGAATAAATAAATATTGGAGACTTAAAGGGATGGTGAAAGTCTTCGAAGTTAGCAACATCATTTACATCAACAAAAAGTGAGGTAAAAAAACATCCTTTAAAATGTCCACACATAAGTCACAAGAATTTGGTTTTCACCAGCATCATCTAGAGTGAACTCATCGTCGGGTTTAGGGACTATTTTTCGCCAAACTGTCAATTGTAAGTATGGACGCTTATATTTTGTGTGTGTAATCACTTTTCGCCCGTTTTAATGCTGCTACCTAATTTTTAGCCGCGAGTCAATAGGCAATCGAGCGAACCTCATTCCCAGATTTTTGGCAGACCCGAATAACTGGTTTCTGGTTTGATAGGCGCTTTCGGTGTGCGTAAAACCACGGGGATTCTTGGGTCGTTGTTATTGCGCGAAGCGAATATTATTTGTTTGGCAAGTTGGCAAAGGCAGCCGAGGACACCTCCCAATTTTCTTCCACAATAGGTTCGTGAAAATTGTCCAAAACGTTACCAAGAAATGAAGATAGTGCGCTGTTATTGTCTTCAAAGTTTCCTTTTGAATTGTTTTTCAACCATTTGTATGTTTTTTGCCTTCGTGGCTCGCGGAATATTTAGCTGCAATGATAACAAAAAATTATTACTTAAACCAGGTGAGTGTAACATCCCAGACAAGTCCTAGCCTCGAAGTCACTCCGAGATCTAGAGTGTTCGAAGCCAGTTCAATTGGTCGTATTGACTCCCTAAAAAGTGGGGAGAGGGGGGAAGATAGTGCATCAAATCAGGAACCGTTGGCACAGAGTCCAGTAAGGCTGCGTAGCCGGTGGTTGTGAAGTCCATGATATGTGCGGCGTGTTAAAGTCGTTAAGCAAAACCACAGGTAAATAAAGGTTTCTTCATGAGACTGATCGATTACGTCGTGTAGTTTATTTACGAAGTTTCAGGATTTATTTAGTTGCCGGTAACAAACGCCGACAATTATTAAAAAAACATTCGACTTGTGTCCATATAATCTTTAACTGCTATAATAAGAATTCGCTGGTGAGGAAAATGTTTAATTATGGCCCAAAGAAGCCGCCACGGTCGCTGTGTGGCTAAGGCGTTGTGCTGCTGCGTTTAAAAACATGGGTTCGATTCCCAGCTGTGGCGGCCGCTTTTCTGATAGAGTCAAAAAGCAAAAAACGCACGCATGTTCGAGATATCGGCTCACATTGAAGGTCTGCATGTGGTCAAAATTAATCTGGAGCCCTCCACTACGACGCGGCTCCTCACCTGTGCAGCGTCAGCGCGTTAAAGTCTATATTCAATAAACTTTGGCCCGAAAGACGCCACCACCGTTACGAGCAGCACTGTCTCCTCGGAAATAAAAAATATGATCCGCGGCCAAAACAGGTTTGTGGTCTTACTTTTGAGTGCGTTGCCACGTTTCGGTCGTAACAAGAATGTCAGCGTTTCAAGTCTTTATAGGAGAAGGGATTTGGTCTCGTTTGTTGATAACGCTTCGAATGTTAGTAATCAGAACTGTGACGTAGATTGCGGATGACCACTTCCCCCGGCGCCTGCATGTAGCTGCATGTGACGTTACCGTGGCCTGATTGTTAACAGTGGTCTGATGTGGCGCATGCTCCTTGACACTATCTGTCGCAGAGTCGTAACCGAATTGATTTTCTTGATCGTAAGATTGTTGCAGCCCAGTTTATAAGCAGGGGCGTTCGTTTAGTTTTTGTCAATTTCTCTTGTCATTTGCGAGCATGTCACGTAGCTGGGAAAAATCTTCGCTTATTGTGATGTCCTTTCCATTTAGGATTTTGCAGACTGCTACTACTGTGTATTTCAGCTTGCAACTTGAAAACGTTACAATGTTAGGGTGGTACTTATTTGGGTGGTAGGCTCCCAATCGATGTGATGTCAATAGCATTTTGCGGATGGGGTCACCCCTGCCCCACAGCCTCTACTATGATGGGCTCAGATTGCTTCCAAATATCTTCTGTCTGGAACGCAATAAAAAATAAGTTTCCACGCCACCGCCTATTTATTATCCCGTCAATGCGCGATTACAGACTCTCCCACTGTATGGTTAGAAATTTCACGGATTCCTGCACGCTGGACATGATTTTCCAGTGTAAACCAAGGGCTTTGGTTTTTTTTCGTCTATCTCGTCAAGTCGTTTCTGGATGTAGCCAATTTTGGCCCGGATGTATTCTTGGCCTGCCTTATTTCTTTTTATATATGCGGCTAATTTAGTGTGGCATCCGTTCAATTGGAAATTACGAGACTGAAGTTCTTTAGTAGATAAAAAAGGTCGCTCTTTTGCTCTGGCAATTCTTCTGGTAATGCGGCTATTCCTAGTACGGTTGTGGAGCAAGTTATTGGCCTGGGTGTAACTCTACAGTAGCCTAGCAGAAAAAAAAAACTCCATCGGGAAACATTCGTGAGCAGTTTCACAGATCAGTTGTGTGCACAGGAACAGGAGCAGACAGCGAATACTGCCCTTTTACCGAGAAAAGGACGGTACCCACCTCGGAATCGCAAAATAACTGCATGTTAGCCTTGTTGCAGCAGCTGCTCCCGTATCCGCTGAATGCGTTCTCCAGATGATGGCTGTATATGTGGACGCAGAGGTCCCATGAGGCCGGAAAAAAGGGTGACGAGGGCGTACAGGAAAATGCGGACTGCACGCTGGGCATCTCGATGAAAACAGGGTTCGAAGCTTCATGCTTCATGACACGAAGCTTCATGACACTTACGCCATTACAAAGCTTGCCTTAACGCTGTGAATGCTATCTCACGCGGACGTGGCAAAAAACATTTCCCTTGCGCATAGTGTGCTTGGAAGACACAGGGGTAATTGTCATGACCACAACAACTTACGCCCTCGGAAGAAACAGGCGGGCCACAAGAACAGAAAGAAATCTTTTTTTGCTGCTCGGCATGACTGACAGACAGCAGGATGATTCTCACAGAGGCCACTATTTGTCAGCAAAAATTATAAAAAGACCCGACAGGAAGCCCCGCGCTGCGGAAGTACGTCGGCTATAAGCAACTACACTCCCCTACGCGACTACCCTGTTTTTTTTTTCGTCAGAAGGGGAAAGTTAAGAAAGCTTAACTTTCCCCAAGACAAAGACGAGCCTGCAGTCAGTGGTTTAAGGAGACGGTGAGGAACGATAGCTGCAAACGGACAAGTTTTCTGTCTAAATTAGCATTGTACAGTTCTATTTTTAAACAAAGGCACTGCAAGTGCAACAATCTTAACATCGTAATGAACAATGCGCAAGCGTGTGCGTCCTTTTTAGTACCCTTTTTACGGTGCCTGTCTTACAGGAGCAAATTCGTCCTTCGCGAGTGTTGACGACTGCATTATTGTGCTCAAGAAGTTTAAGCCTACTAACACGCTTTTATAATACCGCGAAAAGACGACGACCGTGCCAATGAAATCGAAATTCCAATGTGTGCCCTAGCAGTAGAATTCACGACAATGGTCGTCAGATAACCCCCGGCTTTTCAATGCAGTCGACCCCAAACGGAGTATTCCCTTTTCTAGCTCTCACCATGTTCCCAATCGACTTTTGATTAGTCCGCCCAGTGGCTTCTAAACGTATTTGTTCAAGCCAATAGAGAGAAATAAAAGTTCTCCAGTTGCCCTTGCGTTGTTGTCGAAGTTCCCAACGGACGTTTTCTCGGATTCTTTGGTGGGAGGCCTTCGGTGCTTCGACTGTTAGCAACCTTGCTTTGCCAGGATGCCCCCTCGAGTTTCTTTGTTGCAGGGTTTAAGACCGTCGGGTACGTAGGGCGACGGCTGAGTTAAGCCTAATTATTAAGCGCAAAAGTGCTAGGTTAATTAAAAAAGGAGCGATCCCTAAGGTCGATGATCGAAGCGATGATCCGAGAAGATGATCGCTGACACGATGACTCGGTGGCTCGTTGGCCGGCGGCATATAGCCGACGACGGTCTACTACAAGCGAACTTAAAGTGCACAATATGCACACTTTATTTACACTACGTATGTACAACTTTCAAGGCTCATGATGGCATACAATAGGTCGGGCAAGGCCCGCATCAAACATGACCCGCCGCTCTCCTGCCTTCTCTCCATCCCCTGAAAACATCCAACTTTTCGGTTTTACCCCTAACACCCCGCCTATAGCAAAGAGAAACCCGGAGGTATTCTGCGAAGCACAAATATAACACATGAAAATCGGCCAACTAAAATCAAGCATAGCGCCGGACATCGGTTGTCGGGCGGCTTCTAATAAAGTATTGTCCTTCCTATGGCGCCTATCATTGTACCCAACGCCACCTAAATTCCTTTCCTTTGTTAACACGTGGAGTGCCTAACAAAGCATGGTCGCCTACCCATCGACGCATCCTAGCCGCCCAGTCACCAGGTTTAGACGTGCGACAAACAGAATCTTCGCCCAGTAACTTTCAGCAGTGCAACTGTCGCATACAGAACGTCTGGTGCCCTGAATGCGATGTTTACCCAAGGTTTGACCCCTTGACTTACCTTCAGCTCCCGTACGCTTCGGGCTTTCTCATGGAGGTAGTGGCGGTCGCTAAAATGTCGACGGTCCCCCTCAGTAGATTTTCGAAACAAACGCAAGGAAATCCTCCTTCGAAAGCTAACATCGCTTTCAGCTGTTATGGGGTGACCGACGCGTTTGAATGCGTCGCCTCCTGGCCCGCTCGTCGGGTGAACACAAAAGCGCGATTAATAACAAAGATGCCTCCGCGGTTTACCCTCACGCTCCTCATGCCCAAGTCAGCTCAGCAGGCGTGAAAACAAACACCACACAGGTAAACAAGCTTAACCCCAGCGAAAGATATCTACTTGCTACGTGGTTTTAATTAATAAGTGAGGTACCCCAACTTAACAGTGCTGAATAACACAAAAGAAGATCGCTATTGGCGGATTGGCGCAGTGGCTCGTAGATTAGTGAGAGGGGGGAAAATAGCGGCAGCCTTTCTAAGGTTGAAGACCAATGGTTGTGGGCGAGACCCAAGGCGCTCCCATTTACGATTGTGGCACTGAATGAGCATCTGGCGTTGTTCACTACAGTGCTAGCAGAGAAGGCGTTGGTCGGAAATACTCCCGACGTAGACGTTGTGGACTTTTCGATAAAATTTCTGTTTTGGACAGAAAGACCTACGTCAGAACTTGGTGACAAAACTCATTCTGTATAAAAAAGGAGTACTCATTGGAGCAACAGCAACCTTCGTGCGACCGAGGGGTCCCACAATTCGGCGGAGCAGGTCAGATTTGTATGACGCTGCATGGACCGTGAAAGGCTTGGCGAAAGATTGGGGCCATGGCGGAAAGGGCGAGGCAAGATATTCCTCTCGTTACGCCGTTGAACTAGGCATACGCAGCCTTAGACGGGATGAGAACGAACTTCGAGAGCTCTTATTTTCAGACCATGGGGACAAAATCACGCAGGCGGTTATCATCTGTGCCGGATGGGGCACTGATGGTGTGGTAAGAAGGTGGGGTTGTATTTCCAAGCATATTTTTCACTTTTATGAAGAATCTAGCGACCTTGCAGATGAAGTGTATTCGTAACAAATCTGCTCCAGCTGCATATGCAAATAGGCACACGTATGTGTATTAGGTCCAAAGCATTTTTGAATGTCATTTTCGAGTTGAGTCTTTGGCGTCGGATGTTATCTAATCGAGCATATGCCAGGACGTTTCTTATAAACGGTGCTAAATTCACCGCCTTATCTGGCACACACTACATCATCCATTGCTTTATACATTCACGAGTCACATATCTCTGCCGCGAGCAGTTATATGCGTCTGATTTGGCGATATGCATTCACCGTTGTTGCTGGTTCGTCACGAAAGAAGTTCGGTGACTGTTTTTATGGACTTCTATCCGCTAGCAACAGGGAATGGCATTCCGCATGCTTGGCGGGCTCCGCCGCCAGCTGACTTACAGGAACGGGACCCCGCTTTCCTGGCGAAGCTCTCTGAGAGGACGGTCACGGCAGCTTGCGCTCCCGTCCGGGACCTGAAACGGCTGCTTTTGTGAGGACAGCGCTGCAGAAAACTCGGGTTTTTCAGTGGCAACATCGGACACGAAACCGCGAAGGCGCGTATGAATAGGCAAAGATATCACACACCTCTACGGTGTTTAGAACACCGGCGAAAAAGGGCGCCCGAAGCGTAAGCCTAAATTTATGCGTCATTCGGAAAGTCAGGCTTGTCTAGGCTGTTCGAGAAGTCAACATATTTTTATCATTATCATTTATTTACCCTTAAAGGCACCTCTCTTGTATTACATAAGGCGGGAGAATCAAAGTAGAAACGGCTATAAAAATGCAAGTCATTATCATTTAAACAATTACCAAAACATAACATTGGCATCGAACTACAAAAGGAACAGAGAACATGTGAAACAAATATATTAAGCGTCAAGTCGATATCCAAAACATAAAGGCGGCAGCAACCAAACAACGAAAAAAGCAATAAGTAGCCTAGGGTGGCTTATAATAAATCCCCAATTTTAAGGGAAACCTGTTCACCTAAATACGCATCCGTCAGTCTGTTCCACTCTTCAATGGCCGTACGCAGGAAAGCTTTGCTAAAGCTTTAGTAATGCTGAACAGACGCTCAATTCTTATGGAAATAAATCACCAACAAGGTTGGCGGAAGGGCGGAAGTAAAAGTTAGCCACTTGGGTAAGGAAACTAGAGCTATATTTTGTAGAAGAGACAAACACGTGCAATTTTGCGTCGAGATGACAGAACAAAAAGCTCGAGGAAGAACTTTACCTGACCTATACTAGCCCTTTTCTCCTAATTTCAGGAGACGAACCTTGTGGCACGATTTTAAACGCTGTTAGGAATGAGCCAGGGCTCGCAATGGCAGACAGACGAATACAGGTACATACACGGAGGACTATATTTAAAAAGGCGGGAGATGACAGGCGTAAAACGAGAAGATGACAATAAACAAAGGGATAAAAGGTGTTGTTTGCGTAGAAAGACGCATTTTGTCAATCCAAGGGGTCATTGAAAGGTCCACTGAAAACAGTTCAGAAGCCGGAGAATGGCTCGCGGAATGTCCCTATAACCATACGCTCTACCCTTTCATTCAGATGCGCGTCTAGTGGACCGGACAGTGGACAAACCGCGCAGAATCTTGAAGCAGGCGTAAGCCTTGAACACAGTCATGCGAGACCAGGGATAGCAGCACCCAAAAATAGATATAGAGCCCCAGCCGTCGGAGCACCAGCGCCTCGATGACGGTGCCGAAATACGTTGTTGAGCCTTGGCGGCGGGTAGTGACGGTTTTGTTTCAACGTTGCCGGTGGACCACGTGTCACACGTGGTAGTTTCCACGACCCCGTAGCCTATACCGACGCTTGGCTCCTGCCGTCCTTGTTGGTTGGTTGGTTGGAACCAGAACAAGAAAGGCGCGTACCCACTCTGGGGGATTGGCCAAGTGTGATTGTGCTTTCATTATCAAATATTATGAATTAATTTTAAAAAAGAATAATAAAGGTGAAAAATAGGGGTAGAGTGACGCTAACAATTCCGCACTTCGCTGATTGCTTCATGTGGTGCACCCCCCCTTCGTCATTTCTGTGGCTCGCTTGCGCGACCAATCTCTCGCGTGGCCATTCGTCACATCACCGCCACCTTGAGAACGTTGTTAGAGGAACAGCTGTTTTACCTCGCACTTGTTATTATTGGGAAATAGTGACGCGTCACATAGCACTCCAGCACACACTGCGGTCGGTTAAACTAAGCTCCGTTGAACAACGTTTTGTCGCTATTGGGTTACAGCCCCATGCGCACTACAAGAAACCGCTGCACGCATGTTCGATTTTCAAGGCTCTTCTACAATCGGATACTGGGATTGGTGCATGGAGTATGCCAGCGGAAACAGTGTTATCCAGGCGCGGAACTTCGGCTATTTTATTGTGCATCCTAACATCACATCCTTGGGCATAGGGAAGTTCATTTGGCGTGTCTCTTGGGATACTGGTCTGCTAGAAGCATGCCGGGTAGACGTAGCGTTGAGCAGAAATGCGGCGGCAACTTTCGCTTCAGGCGTTTCCCGGTTGCAAAAAGTGCATGATAGCAAAAAATGCTTCACATCTCTACGAAAATCAGGCTGGTAGATGTTCTATAAAATTCAATAAGTCGTCTTCCGGATGCCCACATGATGAGGCATGATGCTCCCATGTGCGGCTCGAAGGACTGAGTTCCTCATGGTCTTTGGCTTTACTATCTGCTTGAACTTATTTCCCGTTGGAATGCGACATACATGTAAATAGCACAAGTACAGGCTCGCACAGGCACAGGCTCATAAATGCCACTTTGTCTCGGCTTTCCGATCCCCTTCAACAGTACACATCATGGTGACTGGGTCTTCCAGACGAAGAGAAAGTGGTGTTTGTAAATTAGGAATATATTATGAAGGGTCTAAATTGCACATGCGTGGTTCTTTTTAGTGCGAACAAAAGTTTCAAATGCTGCCAAAATCAAACCCCCGTGTGTACGTGACTTCGGCGCTAGTTGAAGATACCCAGGTGGTCAAAATTATTCCGGAGCTCTCCACTACGGAGCGCATCATCGCCTGCATTGCGTCAGCGCGTTAAACCCTATAATCAATCAATCAAGTTTTAAAGGCCCTTTTCCAAGGACTGCAAGTGATAACCATGATGACCTTCTGAGACAGAAAAAAAGCTTTTGGGCAATCTGCAGCTAGTTCTGTAAATTGCTCGGCACGGTTTAGACTGCTTGTAAATAAAACACCAAGGTGTCGGTATCTGCTTGCGCTATCTTCAGTGATTCTAACGGGTGAGGATAGATGCCGTTAGCGTGGTTTCCAGATTCTGGGAGGAACATGCACTTGGAAATATTCGGCCTGATCATCCTTTGGGTGCACGAGCAAATATTTGTCTATAAATCTTCCTGTATATTAGTTGATCTTTGGTTGTTTTATACAATGGTAGATGACGCAACTATCCGCGAAAAGACGAAGCGTTGAGGGAATGACCGAAGGAAGGTCATTCCTGCAGTATCAAAAGAGAAGCTGACCCAGAACGAACCCCTGAGCGACATAAGAGATTACTGAAGTTGTATCGGAATGGGCACAATCGGAAACGTCGTATTTATCCCGGCGAGTTAAGAAGCACTTAATCCATGTTAAGGTGACCGGATCGAGGAAGAGCAAGAAACCTTGGTGATAAGTTGTTTGTGAGTCTAAATAACCAGTCAAGGCTGAGATAAAGATCAGTCGTGATATCACAAAGTTTTGTTTCACATAAACCCCCTGAACAAAAAATATGGTGCCTATGAAAAAACGAGTGATTATAGAGGTGGCGTGCGAATGCTGAATTTATTATATGTTCCCGAAGATTGGAAGCGACGCCTGATAGTGATATGGGCCGATAAGTATAAGGGTCAGATTAACTGCCTGACTTAACCAAAACAACCTTCACATGTTTCCAGGGCTCTGGCATTTACACTCAGAGAAAGACTTGATAAAAGTTCTCAGCAAAAATTGACTTGATACGCCATTGGTAGCCCACACGACTTTGGTAGAGATGTTGTCAGGTCCCGGGGTGCTGGATATTTTAATGTATTTATCAAACTGGGGATGTCTTTGGAGCTAGTGTCAATAGTCGGCATCGGCAAAAAATTTGGTTTGGTCTTGATAATACTGGAATAATTTGAAGTGAGCCGTAAGTAAAATCTGCAGTAAAGCGAGTATTCATATCCTATGCCGGCCGCGGGAGAGGAACGTGTTAACCATCGGAGTTTGTTAAGCATATTCTGTGCGAGCTATGTTTTTGGTTGAGAAGCTTCTAAAAGTTCTTGGGATCTGCATGGTAAATGTTAAGCAAGTCATCCAAGAAGCAATCCTTTTTGGAGCGCCTCAACTGGTGAATGTAATGAGGAAGGCATGCGAAACATGTGTTCGGATTGCAAGTTGACGCCAGAATTTGAGCAGCTCGGTAAAGCCGTTTTTCAAGGCGAAGCACCTTAGGGGCTCGGAGTTTCGGCGTCTGATGTAGTCAAGGTAAATCAAGTCGTCAAATTATGGTCATAAGAGAAGTCTGTAATGAATAAAACGTGTTCAAAAATAAATTAACATGATGTAAAAAACTGGAACGCTTCCTGTCCGCTTCAGCCAATGTCAAGCACAAGCAGAAGCTGTTTGTAGACGGGTTATAATTTTTGTAACACTAAAATACACACCGTTTTTCGACGGTAGGCCTGATCGGGTAGGGCGGTTGCTGGAAGCAATAAAAGGCATCCTTACCTGGTGCCGGGGCCTCGTTGATCATCGAGGATGAGCCCCACGAACGAGACGTGGGCAATGCACTGCACTCGCGTTGACCCCTGCCAATACCTCAAACTGGGCAGGTGGCCCATGAATATTTCTTAATTCGGTTCAGCGCAAGAGAGGGCTCCACCGCCACAGCAAGAACGGCATTGCTTCTCCTACCGGCGCTTCTATGGCGCCGCCCAATCACTGCGCCCCGTGAGGCAAGAGAGAGTCTTAAAATTTTTGAATACACTTATACAGGGCATGCTTCACCCCTTCCCAGGTTTCACGTCAGTGGAGATGGCCGGTTTAAAAGCAAAGCTTTGTGCTTTTACCAGCCAACTGTTCTTTTTTTATGACATTCGGGACAACAAACTCCCACGGCGGTGGAGGCGGCAGCGGAGGGGAGAGGACGGAGGTTTTCACTTACGAAGCCCAGCATAGATGGCGCGGCGAATTTACTCAGCGTTTCCGCGCCGAAGTGCTTGCTCACCAGCGGTGGCGGCGGCGGCGGTGGCAGCGGCGGTACAGCTTTATCGTCTGCCTTAGGGACGGTTGTTTTGGGCCTGTTTTTGTGCAGCTTTGCGTCCATTGCGTGCTGACATTGCCGGGCTTGGTTAACTTGTTCGGGAGCACCTCCAGGGTAACCGCACCCGACGGAATTGATTGGTCGTACTGCCAACATACGTTAAGGATTGGTTTGCATTCCGGGGATCGAAAAAAATTGAAAAACCACGTGCAGGCATCTGGCCGCTAGAGAAACGCTACCTTTGGCGCAATGCTTGCGGCGAATTGGGCTCCGTTTTCTAAATTGTTGAATACCAATTTGGTTGTGTTTAAACAGGTATTGCGAAAAAGGCGAAAGCAGCAAGTGGTTCTTATAAATAGTGATTATAAAGGTTCCCTCAGCTTTGTCGGAATTCTCAATCTTACTAAACTAGTTTAAATCGGTATAAATTGTAATCAGTGCGCTCACATACCGAATGGTTTCGGTGTCGGCGCTTGTGTCGCGCGGTGGTGTGCCCCCAGGTTCCGCTGTCTCACCCTTTGAAAGAAATCTCCTCTCCGTTTTCTTTCTCTCGACTCACGGCCGGGCTTCAGAGGCGGCGTCCGCCACTCAAGCCCGGCCGTGGCCGATGCTGCTGCTGCGATCGGGACGACGTCCCCGCGAATTCCAGGTAATGGTTGGCAGAATCTCTGGTTTCACGCTTTGTAGAGCCACGTGTGTGAATTTAAGCGACGTTGCGTGGGAAATTGTTCGGAGTTTCATTTAGAGCTTTGCTTTCCAACCACCTTCACAGAGTGGATTGGAGCCATTTGTTTATTTTGGAATAGTTTGCCTAGGTGTTTAAAGTACTAGGGCCTCTGAGCGCCTCCTTGAACGCGAATACGGGGGACGTGGTTATCAATGTTAGTATATATATATTTCACTTGAACCACAACCAGTTTTAGTCCACTTTTCGAGTTGGGGAAGGCAAGGTGAGGAGCCAACAAGTTAAATTATTTTGGAGTTAATCATCAAAAAGTGGGCATTTTCAAAGTCTCGTAATAATATTTTGGAAGGCCTCACGAAGGTACGGTAAATGTCAGTGAGAACGATACGACATTATGGCACCTCTGTGCGGGAAAGCTGACTTAGAACAAAATTGCATTGGTCGAGGTTGCAAACAAGAACAAGTTAAAAGAGTTTGTGGCACTAGTTGGTATTCTTACTCTTTTGGTGGATTAAAAAAGAGACATAGTTAAAAAAACCTTCAGATTGTCCTAAAGTAGCACATATGTCATCCCAGTCAATGTTAGTGAACTTGGAGCGCACGCAAATCAACAAATGTGCGCAAGAAAGGCTGGATGTCAAATTAGAAAGAACCAATAGAAGGTGAGCCATGAAGAAATGGTCGATGTTTGGTGCGTGGTAAAAGGCTATGAAAATATTTTTGCTCGTTGGAAGGATTACTTCAAAACAAAGAACTTTAAACTTTGTACTCACTGCAATAGCATGGGAGGATAGGCTGTCTTTTACCAAATCTAGAAAACCACTGCCTCTGCACCTCTTCTTACCCTGTCTGTTATTGTTGAAGTGGCTGTCATTGCGATGTAATTTATTATGATGATTTTCAGGGGTTAGCCATGACTCAGTCAAGATTGTGACATCAGTGCTGTGGTCCTCGAGGAGTGTTCCTCCAGCTTCGTTTTTCGGCATGTAACTACCGATATTCCTGAGCAGGAGTGACGTGGTTCGGTAATCGCAGGAGTTATTCTAGTGGGTATGGACTGGATATGACTGGAGGGTAGAACACTGGAAGCACACAATGGAGGCTATGCCTACAGCTGAAGATGATTGCTTGAGTCGGCGTCGTAAACAAAATATATTTTGCAATGACAAGCTTATCGAAAGAGAATTTGCTCATTTCTTTCCCGCGTATAGACGAAAAGAGTTCCCTTCCTAAATTCACACGCGCTGAATAATCCCCGCGTACCAAAAAATAACAAGTCTTTTGGTTTCGGGTGTGCGGAAAGTCTCCTTACCTCAAGTTTAAATCTAGACAGAGAAACTATGATCTGGCGATTTTTATTGGCTTGAAAGCGCCCTTACATGTGGGCTCTTTCGACATCTGCGGAA
Organism: Haemaphysalis longicornis; assembly: GCF_048455015.1. Lineage (NCBI taxonomy): Eukaryota > Metazoa > Arthropoda > Arachnida > Ixodida > Ixodidae > Haemaphysalis > Haemaphysalis longicornis. The sequence goes on along the minus strand of NW_027526385.1, from coordinate 192,652,500 downwards.
GTAATTTGCACCACGTTTTCTGGAGCGGAACCACATTATGCGTCCTTCTGATTCGCCAAAGTATCGTTACTGACATCGGAAATTTGCAAGTATATATTTATAACAATTAAGAAAATGTTGACCATGGCAACGTTCAGCGAGTACAGTATATATAAATGTTTAATGGAAACCAAAATAGCAACTGCTGTAATTCCTATTAATTGACGTTTGGTTTGCGCACCTAGAGCGCAGGACCAGCGGCGCGAATGCTTATCTCTCGAGGCTGCTAGGATTGTCAGTTAGCTAAAAGTGTTTCTGCAGCTAAGACTTCGGGCCATGCGGAGCTGGCCGCTTGGAGCGGATCGGGTTGTCGAAATGGGTCAGCAAGAGCTCTATGCCTTGCATCTATAGGGAAGAGTTTCGCTCTCCGCAAATTGCGATTTGCGTTCGCTTTGGCAAAAAAGTTTTGTCTTTTTAAGTTGACGTTACACATTCCGACTTTCGGCGCGCTAATGGATGTCATACAGCCCCGGATCATAGTCTTATTCGCTATTTTTTTGGCAGTTCCTGTATGATTACTCTGTATTTTGTCGGAGTTTCTTGGATATATGCGTAGAGTGCGTTGTTATTTTGATTGTTTGCTTTATTATGTATTTCACAGCCAATAAATGCTGTTTTACTTTGCCGTGACATTTCAACCAACTATGTATTGTGTTGCCCACACCCCTCTACAATGACTTGGCCTTTGAGGGCATCTGAAATAAATACGTATATATATATATATATATATATATATATATATATATATATATATATATATATATATATATATATATATATATATATATATATATATATATATATATATATATATATATATATATATAGTACAGATGCTTGCGCTATTCAACAGTTCATAGATACTAACTCTTTGGTTCTTAAAGAGGTAATGCAAACTGCAAACTATGGCCCATGCAGCCCAACTGAGGGTACGAATGGCGTGTTTATGGTTGATTTTGCAGGGGCCCTGAAGAGAGAGAGAGAGAGAGAGAGAGAGAGAGAGAGAGAGAGAGAGAGAGAGAGAGAGAGAGAGAGAGAGAGAGAGAGAGCACTTAAGCAGGTGAAAGCAGAGAGGTTTGCCGGCATGTTCACGCCTACATGCTACTCTGCGGGGATCGGGAGAAGGGAGTAAAGGCCCTAAAAGGCGCCCTGAAACACAGTCGGTGCTCCGTTTATCTCCGAAATATTGGTCTATACTTAGGTGTAGTTTAGTAAAGGCTTTGAGGAACGTGGACTCGAAGCTTGCAAGTCAATTTTCCACTGAAAGTTAATTATTTATCCAGACATTCTAGATTTGCTTGTTTAAAAATTTTAAAAGCGAGGGTTACACCTTGTTTGTTGGCATGTATATCCTGCGTACGCGGAGCAGCCTGTTCAGCTGAATAGAGCATACAGAGAAACGAGACTGAGGAACACAAATATCTTTAACCCCTTCGCCCATGGTGTCTTTTTTAAAGCACATTACAAGAAATTACCCTAGCATACTGAGAACAAAACGAAAACAGGCAGTTTTCTGGGAAATCACTCTTAAACGATGCCTCTTTGTGGTAGATATCACGATTATTCTTTTTTTCTAGAGCTGAGGCCTAGAAAAAAAAGGGCGCTGCAGTGAAGACCAGGCCAACAGCAGGTGACCCAATGACAGAAGCTCTACTTTGATGAAGTGGCTGTAAATCTAAACATACATGAAGTACCAGCCTAATAGTTTAATGCGCACCCCCAGCTTTCTAAATTGCGAAAAAACAAGACACGCTATTTTGTTTGCAAAACTTCACTTTCTTATTTGATGACGTAATTCGATGTGACGCCTTTAAATGGCTAATTACTTGCATCACAAGCTCGCTTTTTTTATTTTAGGCTAGAGCGTCTGACAGGTTTAGAAAACACACACAACGGTTTTGTTCAAAATACAACATCCAGGGCGGAAAGAATCAACATCTTTGACAACTTTATCACTAGCTGCGCTGCTAGCTCGAAGCTCTCACAAAAGATGTTACAGCGAAATGGGCCAACACACTGTAGACGTTTACCAGTACTTGTGTACAATTTGGATATTGCGTCAACAAACTTCAAGTTTCTTGAGCAGTATTTACATTAGCACAAGACAGTGTATCAGCAGCACCTTTCGAAATAGGAATTTATATTCGTGAATCAGCCCTGAGTTCATGCTGAAATATTTGTGTTTGCAATTGCGACTACCTGCTTTTAGAAGACAAATTTCATCTAGAAGATCAGAATTCATCAAAGACTGTAGCTGAGGGACGGCTTCGTATTGTTAAGGTTTAGTGGAAAAATCCGAGTTGGAGTATGTTTCTGCGAAGAAAAGTTTAACATCTAACTGAAATGCAGCCACACGGCTACACTGAAAAGCTATACAGATTTCTCAGTCTCAGGACTTCACAGATAAATACATAGTCATGCTGGTCCAGGATTCAAACTCGGGAGAACCACCTATCTAGGCCAGTCACTCTAACAACTCCGCTAACGAGGAAGCTAGCCGTTTCTAGTTTGAGAGTTCGCTCATCAACAACTCGACGTGAGGGACGGACGAGAATCAACCAGATTAGAGGAAATCGCCATGGTAGAGTAAGTTTCCACCGATAAAAATAGTGCCACTGCCGGAATTACACGGTAACCCAATTTCCAACCCTGGACAAGGACAAATGCTTCTTTTTCTGCTAAGTTTCCGTGACTGAGAAAGCTGTCTAGCGTTCTCTTCTATCCGCACGGCTGCATTTCTGGTGGATGTCAACTATTTCTTCGAAAGAACTTATTCCACCTTTGCGATTTTCCTTAAAGTTGGTCGATTAACACCTGTCCCTCAGTTCCAGCTGTTGATCAGGTCGTTCTCGTGGTACAAACGGATAGCCTCCCGTGTAGCTCAGTTGGTAGAGTGACAGCCCGAGATAGGCAGTGGTCCTTCACTCTTAATAAAAATTATGAGTGGCTCAGCTCGGCTATACCAGGATATAGGTAGCGTGAGCTAGGGTTCAGCTGGTTATTCTTAGGTTTGCTGGTTGTCCAGGAGTAGCTTGATTATCACGCTTATTGCTGATTCAATGACACGCACACTGGCTACGCATTACGTGACACATGTATATTTATCCAGCGGCTCCGTCGCAGCGTCACCAATCACCCTGAGGTAAGCTGGTTACACGCGCGCACGCCGGTGTTGCTGCGACGCGCGAGCCATTAGTTCCACACTCGGCCACCCTTCGCAAGATCATCAAGTGGACCGCGAAGCAACGTGCGGGACGGAAGTCGGCGAAGACGCTTGGCGCGTGGGGTGTGTGAGAGACGCCGGGCAGTAAGCAATGTTTTGTGCGCTGTGTGACATCACTGCTCCTCGCGCATGCGCAGAACGGGTCTCCAGGAGCTACGTGAAACTGCTCAACCTCGGCGAGTGTTGCTGACGCTACTAAAAAGGTCACAAAAAAGTAGTAACAGCCATAATAAGTATCTGCTTTAGAACTTCATTACCCCGCGGTACGGCACGTAGGCTCTGCCACTAGCAACTCCATCGTTCGAAAATTAATTGCGTGTAGGAAGTCGTATACACTAGATTAAGGTTGTGCTAATGACTAGGTTATTCATGGCCAGTTAGTGAATGCATGTAGTTCAGAAGGATGTCATCGCTAAGATTTTACTAGTGAAACTAGTTGTCCTTACTTCCTGCTTCAAACAGTAACCATGACTAGTGCTGCATTTAATACCTCGAGTAACTAACTACCTTGTGTATACTGGGACAATTAAGTTTTTAGTGTTGCGTTAGTGAATGTCAGAAGCTTTTTTTAAGAGTGTCAGAATCCTCAAACAGGATACTTTTTTTTTCAACAGGGAAGTTTCTCACGACGCTGTATATTTTCCTGCAGCCGTACGCCTGTGTTTCAGGCGGATGTAAATTTTTTCTTCAGAAAAATTTTGTCTTTTGCGTCGGGAGAGTTTAACGTTGTAACACTCGTTTTTTTTTGTTCCAGACAAACTGCACTTGTGATTACGTGAAGACATACTCTAGATGCAACGACAAGCTGATATGGGGTGGCACTCCTTATTGTGGTACAAAGCTGCCACGGAACATCACTTCCTATGAAAACCACCGAGTGATCGATTTTAAAACAGACCACTCCGTACAGAAGCGTGGTTTCTCAGTCAAGTACACAAAGAGTGAGTATAACTATTTTTGTGTTCTTGCTTTCAGACGCCCATGTTGTTGAACCGCCGTATAAACGGGCAAAAGATGAAAGCATGAGCTAGCTTTATATCCAGCCCACGGCGATGGTGATTGCCGGCCGGGGCAAAACAAAACGTTCAAATGTAATTACACCCAACGGGAAGTATCTGCGGGGGCATTCTGCCTCCTCATTGAAGGCGTAAACACGGCTGAGTAGTAGCCCCATTATCTAACATTCTGGGTTCCGCTAAACTCGCTGAAATCGTATAACTGGACATTAAATAGCTAGAGGACCAAATACATTAGTAGAAAGAGGAGCGCCTGCGCGCGCTTCTGCCTCTTCGGTCACACGTTGCGGTTCCGTGCGAACACCGGATCGGCCGCACACCGCGCCCCCCGCATGTATCCCACCTGTTACGGCCCAACCTATGGCAGCGTACTTTCCGCGTTTGCAAGTGTCGACGTTGTCGCGCGTAGACGTGCGTCAGCGCTCGTCGCCAAAAATGAATGGCGATGCGAGCTGACGCGCGAACAACGCCGATGTCTATGCTCGCCAAATGTCGGCCTCGACGCATCGTTAGAAAGCATCGGAAAGGGGGTGGCAGCCTCCGGTTTTCCTGTCCGTCTAGTGGTTTGGAGCCATTCCTTTGTGCAGAAAACAATCAAATTCTTTTAATCCTGCGGTAACAGGCTGCTTGAGATAAATTGCAATCTATTTCTGTTCTAAAGCGCTGCTTCATTCCTGGATTGTTGGGCTTTCATCGAGGAGATTGTGGATTTGGGATAGCTTTTCATGAATTAAGGCCTAACCACATTGACGCGGAATCAAGCGTCGGCGAAAGTGGCGTCGTTCGGCGGCGCCGTGCCGATACGCAGTAGAGGGCGAGTAACCGCATGAGACCCTCGATGTCACCTGTCAGCCGCTGCATCGACGTTCGTTGGTAGACACGTTTGTATGAACTCTGCCACGATTTCAAAGTTATTTTTGACTTTTTCTCACCAGCTGTTTTCCATTGCTTAAATGCAGTATTCAAGACCCTACATTTGCCATAAAACTTACACTTAGCCTGATAGTTATTTCTACGAATATTTGCGTGCCAATTTTGAAATTCTGCAAAATGTACTTCAATTTGTTACCGTCAAATCTGAACATTATAAGGAAGCTTGATGAACAAAAATGCACTTCGAACAATTTATTTCCTCTGCAACCTGATACCGTGCGTTGATGTTATGTACGGACTGCTTCATAAGTGTTAGCAAAACAAATTCCAGCGCTGCCTTGCTACTGAGTTTAGAGTCGAACGAGACTTGTAGATTAAAAGTCAAGGTACTCTGGCACCCTTTGTTTACCCTTTAAAAAAAGCCGATCACACCATCACCGCAAACAAAAAGCTGAGGTTTCACCAATATTAGAACGACACCCTTTCAAAACGGAAGCCCAACTCTCAATTTCTCGACTACGCAAGGAAACGTGGCGGGTGCCACCAATTCGGTGTACTAAGCTGGGCTGCCAACAAATATTGTTGGGCGTGTTTTGTTTTGGTCGTATTTAAAAAATCTAGGCAGTAATAACGCTTCTTTCTTAAGTACCGATCTCGGAGGCGGGTCCAATTATACTAGTATTACAAGCGATGTAATGAACGCTCTCTTATTTGGGACAAGTAAAGCTGTCGCACAACCCTGGTCTCCCCTGCGCAAGGTACAGTAGCAGCGAATGGAATGGAAGATGTCGCTATATATCTGTAGTTGATGACGCTTGCTTCATAGCGCCTTCATACTTATAATACAGGTGATGTAGCCAGGGATACTTTATTTTACTCATAAAATGCTACCGGAAATCCCCGATCTCCCCGATGTAAGGCAAACAAGCACGAATGAAGGAGCGCTTTAGAACAGAAATAGATTGCAATTTGTCTGAAGGCAGCCGATTACCGCCGTCTAAAAAGATATTGATTGTTTCCTGCTGAAACGAATCACCCCAAGGCACAAGACGGACAGGAAAGCTACACGCTGCCGCCCGCTTTCCGATGCTTTCTAGCGCTGCGGAAGTCAGCGCCGATATGTGGCGAAAATAGAGATCGGCGTTGCTTACGCGTAAGCTCAAATCGCCATGCATATTCGGAGACGCGCACTGACGTGCTTCGACGCGGAATGCCGTCGACGCGTGAGGACGCGGAAAGTACTCTGCATGTGGTTGGTCCTCTCAATAAGAGATCTTTGGCTACATCGCTTTTATTATTAGCATGAAGGGGGTTGTCTGCAAGATCAGTGAGTGAGGAACAAGCGTTATCAACTCCAGAATTCTAGCGGCACCTTCCATTCTGTTCGCGGCTACCGTGGCTAGAGTGACTAGATCCATGGCGTGCGCAGGGGAGACCGGTGATGTGCGATACATTTGCTTGACCGAAATAAGGAAGGTTTGGTTACATCATTTTTAGTACTAGCATAATTGGCCCCGCCTGCTAGATTGGTGGGTAAGAAACAAGCGTTGTAACTGCCCAAATTTCATAAATACGGTGAAAACAAAACACATCCAGCAAAATTTGTTGGCAGCCTAGCTAAGTACACAGAATTCGTGTCCTCAACCATGTCTCGTGACGTGGTAGAGAGGTTGAGAGTTGGGCTTCCGTTTTGAAAGTCCATGGTTCTAATCTTGGCAAAACCTCAGGTTTTTTTGTTTGCGGCAAAGGTTTGACCAGCTTTTTTCACGGGGTAAACAAAGGGTACCAGATTAGATGGCTTTTTAATCTGCAAGTGACGTTCTACTCTAACCTTAGCAGTAAGGCAGCGCTGAAAGTTGTTTTTCTTACGCTAACAAAGCACTCTGTTCATAACATCAATGTAGGGCATCAGGTCACAAGGAAATAAATTGTTCGAAGGGCGTTTTTGTTTTTCAAGCGACAAAATAACTTAAGAAAATGGCACCAGCCATGCGAGTGGAAGTTGAAAGCGAGGAAATTATGCCGAAAGAAATGTCTAGAACGTTCGGATGGCAAGTTGTGGCAAGTTGCCCGTGAAAAAAGGACCCAAAGAAAGGAGTGCAAGGTGATCCTAACGTCGCCTAACGTTGTACAGGCAGCGGTAGTCGCCCGGCCTCGTCACCCAAAGCGAGGCGCGTTCAAGGGCAAGCTATTAAAGGCGGCAAGAATGCCGTTTCTACCGAGACAAGACACCCTGATAGCCATGCGTCCCAGAGGAGGGCTGAACGCCGGAGAAATTTTAAGAGATGAAGTCAGCCTCGACATACTTGCAACTGCGGGAGTTAGCACCAAAGAAGTTATTCATGACGTCATCTGCCCAAATAAGCAGCAAAATATCATCGTTGTCAGTACTCCAAGCAGGCAGAATGAAACCGCTACTCGGCCATAAGAATCATCAACACCAAAGGAGCAGCACACGAAAGTAGCGCCTATGAAACGTGCCCCCATGGCACCGTCAAGGTCTGCATCAGAGGACTCCCGCTAACAGACACAAATCAAGAGACAAACGAATTCATCTTCCAAGGCTACATCCCCACTGCCCTACAAGCCAACCCTAGCGGCAAGGCAACGACGGTGATTATAGCCTTTGACGGAGACAAAGTTCCATTACATCAGGTACGGCAACCTGCTGGTATAGTGCGCGCTGTACCACAAGCAAATAAAACTGCGCTATCGGTGCGGCCGCCTCGGCAACAGGATGGACGTATGTCCCAATCCTGAAGATCGAATATGCCGAGGGTGCGGACTGAAGAACCCCGAAAACAACCACACATGCGAAAACCCGAAATGCAGCCTGTGCGGAGGGAACAACCTCACCGCAGACAAAGAATGAAAGGCAAGCTTTCAGACCCCCTACGCCATATGCAAAAGACGCTGGGAAAGGCAACACCCAAGTGAAGAATAAAACCAACCAACAACTAAAGCGATAACAACTAGCATCATCACTTCAATCACCCAACAGGACCTCCGCAACAGAAGGCGACAACAGGAGGAACGGGAGAGCGGCCGAGCCGATCGAAAAAAAGAACGGGCAGAAGCAAGAGCGCCATCAGATCGCCATCCACAGCTGGAATCCGCAAGAAAGAGTCCCGCTTGAAGTCCAAGCCCAAGCCCAAGTCCAAGCCCAAGCCCAACCACGCCACAGAGGCTAGTCGTGCCACCAATGACGCAAGCAATGATGCATAATGCCAACAAAGAGACTACATCAGTAGCTATGGAAGAAGGGACAGTGGAAACCGCAGTTCCTCCGCCACTCGAGACGGTGATAGCTCTGCTCACGAAATTCTCCAACCAAGTAAACGACTTAACAAAAATGGAAAACGTTGAAACATAATGTGAGCAATGAACAATGAGAATTATGACGCTAAAGGTGAAATTCAAACACAAGGCAATGACTACCAAGAGAACAGCGAAAGTAACAATAAGAAACAAGCGACGACGAGTAAGCTCGGCACACAAATACGCCATCCAAGAAACCACAAAATGAAGAAGAGTAAACAAAAAAAGAAAGAAACAGCAATAATCCTGCCGAGGAACTACAGGGCATTAAAAAGTAAGATAAAAGAACTACATCTATATATAGACAAATTACAACAGAAACCAGACATCATAGCACTGCCAGAAACGAATGGCAAAACTAACTTCTCGGGATACGTCACATACACGGACCCCGGAGAAAGAAGCAAAGCAACCATGGTACGTAGCAACGTGGCGGTCACACAACACATGACCACCAAACGGGGCTGCGAACATACGCTCAAAGAAATCCACAGCAGAAGAGTGGCAGGAGACAGGAATATCTTCATACTAAAGCCCTGCTGGCGACCATCAAACACGACATAAACTTCGAGGGCACCATGATAGACTGCATCAAGGAAGCAAAAACAAGACCAGTTATAATGGTCGGAGACTTTAATGCAGCCAGCACAATATGGGGCGACAAATGTGCGTGCAAAAGAGGAAAACAACTGCTCAAAGCAATACAAAACCATGCGTTCGAAATCCTCAACGAACCAGGGATACCAACCAAAACAGGCACCAGAACAGCTAGAGATACCACCCCGGACCTTACGCTAATACGAGGAAGCCTACACGCCACCTGGTGCAATACGGAGGAAAACCTCAGATCAGACCACGACATAATGCGCATCACCCTGGGAGCGACAGAAATCAAGGCAAGATTTGGCCACGCCAACATTAGCGACTGGGATCAACTGCTTAAAGAAACAGAAAGAGATAAAGAGGAAGAACAAAGCGAGGCAAGCTAAGACTGCAAGGCGTATAATGAATGGGCCAAAGACAGCGGGAAAATATCAATAAGTTCACGCAAACGATAGCCACAACCTACCAAACACCCTTCATAGACAGCCGACTTAGCCACATGTCGGCGGCCAGGCACAGTCTCACAAGAAGGTGTTAGCGACAAAGGCATAATCGCAAGCCCCGAAAACGTATAAACGAGCTCAACAGAAAAGCGGCCGAATATGCGGTTGAACTATGCCGGGAAAACTGGTTTAAGCAATGCGATGGCCTCCAGGATACTCTATAGACAAAAAAGACATGGAAACTACTAAGACACCTAATCGACCCACTCAAAAGCAAGAACGCCAACGCAAGAGACATTGCAGAAACTATAAACAGATGTGAAGGAAACGTAACGCGACTCATCCATGACCTCACGGATGAATACCTCAAGACAAGAAGACACAACGCGACCCAACGTAAGTATGAGAGAGCTGCCAACGCAGAAATGGACGCAGAATTCATTGACCGGGAGTTAATCGCTGTCATCGAGGAAAGAAATCAAGGAAGCGTGCCGGGAGCAGACAAAATCACGAACAAAGTGCTCAGAAACGTCAACGACAAAGATGGAAAGAAACTATTGATGCTAGCCAACTAGGCACGGAAGAAAGGTAAGCTACCACAAGAATGGAAGGACGCAGGCTTCTACGGCATTCCCAAGCCAGGGAAACCACAAGTGGACAACCTGCAGCCCATCTCCCTTACGTCATGCGTAGGGAAGGTGGTGGAGCGCATGCTATACAATAGACTCCAAAGACGACTAGATAGCACAAAACAAATGCCCTCGACCATGTACGGCTTCCGAAGATATCTGAGCACCCCCGATGTACTGCTTCAGTTACATTATTTATTCATCAAAAAGGAAAAAAACCTGCACCACGAGCCATCTTGCCACTCTATCTACAAGGGGCGTTCGACAACGTCACACTCCAAAGCATCCTCCGTAACCTAATACAGACGGGCTGCGGAGAAAGAATGTTCAGATATATACCTGACTTTCTGAGCAATGGAAACGCAGCGATCAAAATAGGCGACCAAGAAAAGTCACCACCCATACCCTGGGAGACAGAGGAACCCCACAAGGGTCGGTACTCTCGCCGCACCTCTTTAACCTGGAACTTTTCCTACTTCCTAGCCTGCTCCAAAAAATAGAGGGAATAGATCAGGCCCTTTATGCAGACGACTTCACAATCTGGACGTCCCAAGCAGGATAGGAGGGGTGGATGGAGGAAACCGTACTGAGGGCGGTAGAGGCGGTGAACGAATACGCAAAAACCTGCGGCCTCAGGTGGTCTCCACCGAAATTAAAATTTCTGATCATCAATTTAAAGGGGCCCTGAAAGGCATTTTGAGCACACTAAATGAACTAGCGCAACCGTTAGATTGGGTCGTCAACGTCCTCTGTGCCAAGTATTACTGTTTTACGCACAGCGGAAAGCTCATACTTTTGTCGCAAAGTTTGTCGTTTTTTTCTCACCCTTCCCTTCGTGTTTTTGGACGCCGCCATCTTCACATGTCTACATCATCGATTCCCAGATGTTCGTCATGAGCTAGACATCCTGCTATTGGGCGGCTTTTCACGCACTTCCGGCAAAGAGATGAGTCGTCTGCTCAGCGTCGGCTCACCGGCTGATCTGCCAGCGGAGTGCCGGAGTGCTTGGACATCTTACGACAAACGAAACAAGTGTAAAACAAACGCTTAACCGTTGGTATTGAATGCAACATGGCCATAACACGACATGGATATTCTGTTACCTGAGTACGTTCCATAAAGAAAGCGTTGAAGCCCCGTGGCACTTCTTTCGTGCAATTGCAGAGAACGCCCTCAGCCGAAGGCCCGGGTTTGACACATACATTTTATTGAACTTCAAAACAATCCAGAGATGCGTTTCTAACGAACACAACGTCACAACATGCGTTGAAAGTCTGAACCACGATTGACAGAGGATGGGTTGCCTCCTGCCCGTCGCAAATTCGGTACTCATCTCGCGCGCGGTTTGCGGGGACGAACAGCAAGTCACTTAACTCTGGCGCACAAGCCTATGGCTTTTAGCCACGCACACTGCACATACCCCATGCGAGGTTGAGTCGTACGTCGCTCGAGAAAGATAATCCAGACCATGGGAAGCACTATCCACCCGCAGAAGCACAACGTCGCATTTCATCGCAAAACAAAGGCGTCCACAACACACACACCATCGCTTCCTGTAATGCCAAACGCATCTCGCACTTCCCAATGGGAGTGAGTGGTACGCCTGCAGTGCCCACATGTCGCGAAGTGGGGCCCCAAGCTGAACCGGGATCACGCAACCGTAACTGACATCTGGAGCGGTTTGTGCCTTGTTGCCAAGGCAACCGATGTTTGAGATTGTCAAAGAAATGGCGCTCGCTCCAGCGCTAGAAAGCTGAGAGCCGCGACGGAGCATGTTTTGCCAACGTTGCCGCTCTCCACCACGCGTCGCCCCAAGCTGAACTGGTCACATGATTGAAGCGTTTTGTGCACGGGTTCTGTATCGGTCTAATATGACTTTTTCACATGCCGCCGGCAGGAATTACCACCACCGCAAAATAAGGCCCGGCACCAGCGGGGCCACATCTGATACGGCGCTTTTTGGATAAACAGTGCACGGTGCATCAAGGGAACGAGCGCACGACCCTCCCCGTGCGGCTGCGAGTTCGCCGCCGATAAAAAGTCATGTGTCGCCAGCAACGTACACCGCGAAAGGGCAAAGCCAGGTCGACGCATACATGCGGCCAGGTTTTTCGTTCGCTTTTCCAGCCTTGAGCGGAGTGCGAAATTCATGGTGTCAACAAAGCTTGCCCGTAGCAGACGACAGTCTGAGCAGCACAATAGCGGAAGTACGTCACCGCTGCGGAGAGCAGCATCATGGGAGGCAAGGCTCGCGCGCCGTCAACAGTCGAAAGGAGGAGGAAACGCGGAGCGACGATAATTCGCCGTTTTCGATTTACAATTTCTCAGCTAATACTCATCGCTTTAACATAATTCTTGCGGCAGGAGATTGCAAATACATTGCTTTATTTTTGTACATGTACATCCATGCATCGGCGGAAGGTATTTCAGGACCCCTTTAAGACACAAGAACGGCGAAAAAGACAGCATAGGTCTCAACCTAGATGGCGCCCACATTGACCCAACCAGCCAAGCCCGCATCCAGGGAGTCGTCTTTCAAAACAACGGAAAGTACGAGGCATCTCTCAATACGCTCAAGCAATCGACATATCAAATCATCAATATGATCAAGAGGGTAGCCAACAAAACAAGAGGCTTCAAGGAGGAAGGTACCTTGACACTGGTACAAGCGTTCATCATGTCACACATAGTGTGCAAGGCACCTCACCTCAAACTTCTTAAGAAAGAGAAGGATCAGCTCAACGCAATCATATGAAGAGCCAGCAAAATAGCGCTGGGGATACCAATGGACACATCAACGGAAAGGCTCCTTGGCATGTCAAAACACAACACGGTACAAGAAATAATCGAAGGTCACCTGTCAAACCAGAGTCCGGCTCAGTCAGACACTGATAGGTCGACGAGTTCTCGCCAAGGTATGCTGGCAATAAGTAGATAGTAAAGAGAAAGACCGCCTACCCAATGAATGGGCCAGCAGAATAGAAAGGCACCCTCCTACAATGTTTATAGAACCAGGTTGCCCTGCTCCATGAGCGTACCAAGCGGAACGTGGAACTACAGTAGCTAGAATAGAAAAGTGTGATTAGCGGCATGCAGCGCCTATGAGGCGCTTTGAAGCCGCCGATAGGGATCCACGAGGGGGCGCGCGCGATCGTTTACACGTAGAGTTCCTGTATATAGCTCCCGCAGGGAGCTAAGAGTTGCGCGACCCTTTTCCACGCGCCGCCGTGATTGCGACACTCCGGTTATCCACGCCGCGCAGAGAAGCTCCCACTACGGCTGCGCCGCAGCCGCCGACGCGGGCGGCACCACGCCCCGCCCTAGGAACAGCAGCAGCAGAAGCGTGAGGCGCCGCCGACCGAAGCGCCCCCACCGCGCGTCGGCCGCCGTCGGAAGCGTGGCGGCGAGGCTCCTTCACGCGCGACGGGCGGCTTTCCCGCAGCAATCCGGATAACAAAGATGGCGGTCGGTCGCGCAACTCTTAGCTCCCTGCGGGAGCTATATACAGGAACTCTATTTACACGTCGCCTGGTGAGGCGCGTGCGGATCGTCTGCAATGCGATTGCTGCTTTGACCAGAGGGAAGCACCGCTTGCTTCCTGTGCCGTAGCAAGATTAAAAGTGCATTAGTGCCGCAAAAGCAGAACCACAGTTTTGTGCCGGGCCGCTCTACGGTTTACAAGTCCTGCAAAAAGAAACTGTAGTTTGACGTTCCGAAGGTCACGCGTCTGTATTGGCGCAGTGGTGACGAGCAATACCACGTACTGAGAAGCCGCTCAAGAAAAACACCGCTGTGTGCGAGCTACACTCCGGCGAAAGGTACATCTCCCGGCACATTGAACATACCACGAACGGAGAATTGTCTCAATCTACAGGGACAGGCCTCGGTTTCCCCGGAAGCTGTGCCCACGCAATTTCCCAATCTTTCGAAGTACCAGCCGAAACAACTTCCCCGAGCAGGAGGTGTCAAGCGAGAAGCGCACCCGCGGCCACACCCAACAATAAAAACGCTAAGGATGGTGACTGCCCTGTGAGTGCAGAGTTTGAAGAACCCCCATGCTTTTTTTCTGTCAGGAACGTGACCCTACTTCGGCAACATGAGGGAAACCACACGCTGAGTGTTTCGCCATTCACAGTGGCTTACAGAGTGTGTCGCACTGCGCAGGATAAAGCCAAAGCCCGTACACGTACCCTTGCAGACACTGGAAGCATTTACGAAACATCTGACATACTGAAGAATCCTGCCACTCTCCCCGTCCATGACTATCAAATTCGTTTTGGTCCTCTAGCTGCGCTTTTACACGAAGGCATTCAAAAAGGAGAAGGCATGCCTTTTCGGGAAAGGAAGAAGCATTTAAAGCTCAATATCCTCACGTAACAGCAGAATCGAACGTCGAAAACGCTTTTCCGAAGACAATTCGAGAAACAATGCTTGCATTTCTTCACACACACACACACACACACACACACACACACACACACACACACACACACACACACACACACACACACACACACACACACACACACACACACACACACACACACACACACACACACACACACACACACACACAAACAAATAGCAGCAAAAGGCAAGGCCCGATGAGCAAAGAAAGTTTATGGCTTCGAGCCTTTGCAATTATGAACGGATCATGAGAAATTAACCAAAACTTAGTAGTTTTTGTTGTTTGTGACGAGCACGTCGAAAATAAAATGCGTGTTTACCAGTAACCAGTCCACAATTCTCTGATTTGCTTCATAAGTGTCCGAGCCAGCCGGCTATATTCGGCTGTCAAAGTGCTCCCAGTCGGGTGCAAACTTCGATTATAGTACTTTAAAATACGACATTCATTGCATCTCAGTTTGCGCGACCACGTAGAATAGATATGACAGAAAATATATTCGTACTCCATATTACGCCGCCGTCGCAGCGAACGTGTAATCGTGCTTCAGCGCTACCTGGATTTTCCTCCTACAGCGTCACGCGGGAGAGGGCCCGGTCATCACACTTTCCTATTCTAGCCACTGTAGTGGAACCTCTCTAGTGAAACCTTTCTTTGCCGTTTGATTATTTTGAATGTCGCCAGGTAGCGCGGGCAACAGGAGGCGACGGTTTCTGCAGGTAATATTTTATTTTATTCACTTTAGCCAAAACCATGCATCTGTAGATTGTTTAATAAGGGACACTGCAAATATCACTCATGTATTGATTTGCGGCCGTATATTTGCGTAATGTCTTGTTCTTCTTCAACAATGTTGACAAGTATGAACATTAGCACCGGACAAAGATGTTCAGATTTGGCAGTTAGTATATAAGACTACTGCGCAGTGTCTGTTTCCCGTTGGCCGGGTGGCTGAATTGAGTCAGTCAGACAGACAGACAGACCGAAATTTGTGTGTTTAAGTAGCCCAAGAAAGACTATCGTCTATGAAAGACGGCAGGGTTCATACAAACTCCCCCAGCAACGCACGTCATCGCAGTGGCTGACGAGTGCCTTCGCCGGTCTCATGCGCTTACTCCCCCTCTCCTGCGTATCTGCGCGGTGCCGCAGAAGGAACTCACTCTCGTGCGACGCGTGATTTCGCCGCAATGTGGTTAAGGCTTTGAGATGATTAGTATCATATCGAGCGTCTCCCGTGTGGGCAATTAGCTTCACATGGCCGCGGCCAATGGCAGGGTGGGGCGCGTGAACGTCAGAGATGAAGTGGCAGGCGGGCAATTTGAGGGTCAGGTGTGACGCATCGATTCGCGTGCCTCTTCGCTCGATGACACGCCGTATACACACCGACAACCTGTTCCTGGTATTCAAAACGGCTTGGGGGAAGATGGGGGGGGGGGGGGGGGCGTCGCCTGGCCGGTCAGAGGATTGGAGGCTGGTTTGCTAGGACGCATATGTGTCTACCGCTGTACTCTGGACGCTCAAACACGCCGGGAGCGTAAACGATCAGATACAGCGCGCGGTGCTGTATATGTCAAATCCACTCAAAATATTAGGGGAACAAGGCCGAAATCACGAAGTGGCCAGCAGATGGCATGTCCAGTGCTCGCGGCTTTGTGTGTCTTCTTCAAGCCATAGCTGTTAAACGCAGAGCAATTGGCAGGACACACACCCTCTTTCGTGAGAAAGAAGTATCCAAAGAATTGAAGCGCTTGGACAACAGGGATAAGCGAGTACGCACACACAATGCGCTAAACCAACAGGCCCAAACCAGCACTCTCGAGAAGTATGTAGCTCTAAAAAATTAAGCAAGAACCAATCGGTTAAAAGTGAGTGGGTGTTCTACTGCAGGTTGCATTTCTTACATAATCGCTTGCAGTCAAGAACGCTCAATCGCACTTATGAAAGCCGAATGATCCTTTCTAACAGGCAAACTGGTTGAATGGTGGCTGGAATATAAAGGCTCGACAATTAGTTCGTTTTTAGAAATCTGATATACACACGTGTGAATCAATTGTTCAATCTATTCTCAATAAAAAGGTAGCCGTGTGAAGTGAAACACAATTCCCCTTCTTAGCTGGGTTACGTGCTTTGTTTACGATTGCACCCTTGAGAACACATCGATAGGGCAAGATAAGGAATGTGCGCTGTGACATGTATCGCGGCGCTCTCTCGCATAGAACAATCTTGAATAGTGCGCACAAACGTCAGCATCATCAACAGCCTACTCAAGTACGCTGCAGGACGAAGGCCTCTCCTATTGACTTCCAATCACTCCTGTCTTGCGCGGCTCGAGTCCACTGTTGGCCACCGAACTTCCCTATTTGATGCATTCGTAGTAGTATTGGCCTTACCCTTCTTCTAGACACATCTCGTGGTATATAGTCTGTTATCATATTCGGCCACCGGTTGTCGGTTCGTCCCACTACATAGGCAGCCCAAGCCCGTTTCTTTTTCTTTGCTTGAACAAAGATATCTACTCGACTTTGTTCCCAGACCCAGAAAGCTCGTTTGCTGTCCCTGAGTGTTACTCCTAATATTGCGTGTTTCATGCCCCGTTGAGCCGATCTAAGTTTGTTGTCAAGTTGTTTAGTAAGGCGCCAAGTTTCAGGTCAGTATGTCGTCCCCGGCAGAATTCCGTGGTTGTATATATTGCTTTTGAGTGATAGAGGCAGCTTGCTCTTCATTTTTGGGGAGTAATTGCCCAGAGCGCCCAAGCCCATGCCTATACTGCGCCCGATTTCTCTCTCGTGGTTGGGTTCAGCACTAACCATTTGTCTAAGGTAGTTATAATCTTTTACTCATAGCGTTTCGTTTCCTAAGGTGAAGAGGGCGCTTTCGGCATGCTCATTCCTGATTACTTTAGGTTTATTCATTGTTATGATTAGCCGCACGGCTGTGCTTTCTGATTGCAGTCCCTCAAGCATTTTTTTTAATTGTTCTGCAGTCTCACTCAGGAAAACTGCGGTACGCAAACATAATTACTCAGGTATTTTTTGGTTATCCTTAATCCTGTGTTTTCCCAGTCAAGCTTTCTGAATACCACATTCCGACATGCTGTGAATAGGTTTGGCGTGACGGTACCTCCCTGTCTTACTAGGCTTGAGATCAGGAATTTATCACTTTGTGAAGTGTTATCCTGGTCGTCCATCCCTTATATTGTCACCAAGGATTTGTACGTAATTCTCTTCCATTTCCCGGCCTTTTAATGCTTTTTAGCATGGCTTTGGTCAGTACTGAGACAACGATTCCTCATAGTCTATAAATGTCTTCGAAAAATTCTGCGGATTTTCCTATCACTTGGTGGACAACATGCATGTGGTCTATGTTTGATTAGCCTTTCTTAAACCAAACCTGCTGCCTGTGTTCTTGGGAACCCAGGCTGTCACCTATGCGGCTAACGAACTTTGAGAGAAATGTTGTGAACTGAGAGTAAGCTGATTGGTCTGTAATTATCAAGGTCTTTGGTAACCCCCTAATATAAATCAAAATATTGTTGGTGTTTTTCAGGCTGTGTTACCTTTTTGAGTCCTTAAGCATTCTGAATATCGTGGAGAAAGGTATTCTAGTACATAATCTCGTCCACTCTACGAACGATCCACGGTTATGCCGTCGTCACCTGCAGCTTTTGCTCTTTTCATGCCCTTGCGAGCCTTCGTAATTCCTGATTAGTCACTAGAGACGTATATCGCCAGTTAAGCTTCCACTCCGCAGTTTCCCCTGGTGTGAAGTCACTGGCATACAATATGGTGAGAATCGTTCTGCTTTCAATCGTTCTGGAACTGAAACCATCGGTCCGGACTGTATACCCGCTTGGCAGAGCAAAAAAAACCACCTGTTTTTGTTGCATAGGCGTCGAAGTGCGGCTTTGAACCGTGGCGTAGGGGGTTAGGACGGAACGTAGTGGTCGAAAAATATTCACGTCTGGCTTTCAAAATAGACCAGTTTTCGTGTACTGACTGCTGCTCAAAGTTAGCCAAGGTGTCACCGTTTCCTTAATAGGGTGCGCTATTAGAAGATGTGGGGAGTCGACTCAAGCGAGCAAACAACCCCACCGAATCTACAGGGCACAGGTGACGAAGAGGGCGGCCGTCTGATGTGCGGCTTTCGCCGACCAGAGCGGCAAGAATGAGTCAGAGCCTTGAAAGAAAATAGCACAAAGACTTATATTTAGACAGGCATAGCAGTGCACAAGCACGAGGTAATATAACGTTAATGAGAGACAATTTAGGTCAAATACAAATGCAAGAAACAGTTCAAAATTAGGGAAATTGATACAATCAGGAGCGTTAACAAATAGATATTACGAAGTAGAGCAGTTCACCAAAAAGAAGACAAACAGTTCGATGCATATGAGAGACAGAGTCCCCCAATATTCACCGACTGGACCGGACGATGCACCGCTGTCGGAGGCGATTCGGCTACCTTGGAAGCATGGCTTCGTTGTAGGCCAGGCCGTCCGAGACGATCACGGTGATTCGATGCCCGAGAGTACGTTGGAGTCCTCCAGGATGCGGGTCGCCGATGGCGTGATGCACAAACTGGCAGGTGCCGTTGTCACAACACGACGTCCACACATAGCTAGTTTGCTTAGCCGCGGCTCCTCTTTCAAATGCAGAGCATTTCTTTAACTCACAATGTCACCCGTTCTAGTTGTCTATAGTCGTCCGCACCCCTCCCCCTACAATATATATAAAAAATAATACTTACCGGCGCCTGGTTTTGATCCCATGACCCTGCGGGCGGAACGCAAGGTACATGGCGCTCTACCCACTGCGCCACAAAGCCGACACAGAATGGAGGGCTACGAACGTGCCTTATATCCTTGGCTCATTCAAACTACGTCAAGAAGCTGCTGATACAACGCATTCACTACCTGTGGGCGGAACGCGAGGTACATGGTGCTCTTCCCACTGCGCCACAATAATCATACCCACCTGCTAATAAATGATGTCATACCCACCTGCTAATAAATGATGTTACGTGACCACGCAATTACGTATCCTCATTTAATTACAATACAACAACCAACAGCAACAAGTGCAACAACATTAACGTTACGCAAACTACTTAACGTCGTGCGCCCCCGGAAATGCTATGCATTTGATCATGCCCCTCGCGAGTGGGATGTTTAGTTTCCTGCAGCAGCAAGAACCAGGCGGCTTCCTGCGCAGTTTGTGGCGCATACCCACTTGGGGGATTGGCCAGGATCGTTTCACTTACTACATGCCGGTTACGGCAGGGTTTGACTCGAATTTTTATAACCTCGCCGGTGCGAAGAGAGAGGGCACAACACATGACGCGTCCGCGGCCGTCGGTGAATAACTTCCCTCTTTCTTCCTTCTAGAATCATCGGCGCGCTTTAGCACTGGCAAGGCCACGCGTTCCTCCTCGAGAGTGCTCGAAGCTTCGGTGTAAGCTGAGCGATGGAGCTTTTACTTTGTTATTTTCTTGCTGGTGAGCCGGCGGGTGTCACGCCTCTTCGTTTCAGAACGTTCCAGCATTGTCTCGGGGTGAATGAAACCGAACTCAACGAATCGAATGACTGCAAGAAGAATTAGGCGCTTTACATTAAATTGAAAAAATTATACGGTATTTTAGATGTCGTACGATGGAGATTGTGACACGTGGATTCAAAGAAAAATTGCTCTATTTTGCTGTCTCCTCTAGAGCAATTCCGGATAGTTTTCTCTCTTTTGTTAAAATTAACGCATGCCTTCAGATTAAAGTGCAACATTGAGGGATCACTCATTTCTTTGAAGTAACTAAGGGAAGCAACGAAGCGTGGGCATTTGTTGAGATCAAGTTTAGGGTGTTGAAACAAGTAGGGGTAGTTCGGAACGGTTTGTGAACGAGTTGGATTGATTGAAGTCAAACCGTACGTTTATAAAGTCAACACACTCGTACGAATTATGAGCAATGGTTGCAAGGTCGTGTTGCCTCTTTATGTGTCGTTGATTGAAGTATCCCAAGAGAAATAACGGCACATTCGGATATCCAATAATGACACTGTTTAAAACACCACGTAGTTCGATAGAAAACAAAGGGGAAATGGCAGGTGACCTATAATATCCGCATAGAATGAAATCTTGGCTGGGGAGACGCATTTATACACAGATAAGTTAAAAAACGGGAGAGACACTAACCGCATGAGATTTCAGAGCACTGCTGATGACAATACGCCTGCACCAGAACGGACGTCTCGATTGGAACGATAGATGTCGGAGGCTTTTCCGCATTCAAATACCTCGCTGTTTACGATGTTTGTGCACAGACGTGGCTGTTTTAGCTGAAAGCCAAGTCACTGTACAAACATTACATGTGCGGAACGCGAATCAAAAGTACAAGATATCTGCACCTTCTTATTCATTACGCTTCGCGTATTTTTGAATAATACGGCCAAGTGCCCAACATGCGACACTGCAGAAAATGGCTATGTATAGGGACTGACACGGGGCGTAGCACGGATGCGTTACCACTCGACGTACGTGTCTCCCGGTTATGGGTAACTTCACCAACCTCGTCGGTTTCGGCACAGTGGAAGTACGTTTTTTTTGTACATTACAAGTTAGTTGGAACGTGGTGAAAAACGCTGACCGCTCGCATTGTGAAATTTATTTAGTTTTTTTTGCGACTGTCGAATGGTTCCGCAAAAGTACTCCCCCACTGATACGCCTGTGCTTTCGAGTCTGGCTTTATTTTAGAAGAAAAAAACTTGACGATGACGGGTTGCATTTTGGTGGCTGATAAAGCGTCCAAACTGTGTGCTCTCGACATAGTACCAGAGATGTCGGAACTTTGCATTTCAAGACTAGGTTACAAATGTAGGCTCCAGATTGAACCCAAGTCTCCGATTCTTTGTCAGTTAGTTGCATAAAAGATACGGTTGTCTCTTCTAGGCCGGTCATCAAGTTCATTCATTCTTGACTTCAATTCCGCATTTTCACTTTGTACTTCGCCCGAAAAAAGATTCCTAAATCAGCGGCGGGTGGTCCGCCTTTAAGAGACGCGACAGCAGATTCAGAAGACAGACAAAGAACTTTATTCAAGTCCTGAAGAACTGCCTTGGACCGCCCCTATCAAGGGGAGTCCGTGACAGTCGCGGGCCGCTCCCACGCAGCGACCGGAATGCCGTGACCCTCCGCTCTTCTGCAGGCCCACTGGACAGCCCGTAGCTGAACTGAAAGGTCGCTGCTCCTCAGGGCTTCCTCCAAGTCCCCTTTTTTGGTGAACTCTGCATCGCGTAACGCAGGACATTGCCAGAGCATATGTGCTAGTGAGCAGTGCGCCTCCCCGCAGTCCGGACAATGCGGTTCTATGTTTGGCGAGAAGTGGCTAAACCTTCCCCTCGAAGGGAAATATCCCGTTTGGAGCATCCTGAATGCCGACGATTGCGGTCGATTGAGGTGAGGGTGAGGAAGCGGAAAAGTCCTCCGAGAAAGTTGATAATGAGTCGTCACCTCGTGGAAGGTGAGAAGCGAGTCTCTGTACCTCACGGCGACCCTGCATACGAATTCGCCGGGACCGCCGCGGTGAGCGAAACTTCGCGCATGGTCATGGGCGAACTCATTAGCGTTGGGAACATCGGGATGTACGTTGGCCCCCATTTGGGCCGGGAACCGATTTATGGTGTGAAATCCAGCAGCACCCTCGCTGCCGAGGATGGCCGCTGCCTCTCGCGAGATCGAGCCCGATGCGAAAGCCCTAGGTGCGGACCGCGAATCTGTAAAGATATCTGGACGCGATGGGTCTTTCATTGCTACAGCAATGGCGATTTGCTCAGCCACCGTTGCCGATACATTTTTAACTGAGGCAGCACATAGGAGTTTGCCACTATGGTCGACCGAGACCACTGCGAAGCAGTCGGAGTGATCGTACTGGGCTTCATCGACAAAGGTCGCGAGTTCCGGAGACTCTGCAACCGAGGTCAGTAAAAAGCGGGCCCGAGCTAAGCGGCGCCCTACATTGTATTGCGGATGGACATTTCTTGGAAGCGGCCGTACTGTAAACGTACTTCAGATTGAGGGCGATAAGGCCACTTGACGCTCGTTAGACTCGTTAAGACCGCAGCCAATTGATTCCACTATGCGCCTACCAGCCCGCGAGGACGATAGACGCACGACCGGAGCCGTCTTCTGGGCCTATGTCACCTCCGAGAGGGAATTATGCATGCCCAATTGCATGAGCTTCTCGGTGTTTGTGTGGACGGGCAAGCCTAGAACTCGCTTTATGTTTTTGCGCATTAGCGCATCGATTTTGGCCTCGTCCGTTTTGGACCAGTGCACAGCCGAAGTGACGAAATTAATGCCGCTCATAAGAAACGCATGGTAGAGCCGAAGGAAATTGCTCTCGCTCCACCCTTCCCTGCGGTTAGATACTCTGAGTATGAGCTTAAGCATGTTCTCCGTCTTGAAGGTGATGCGGGCTATTGTCTTTGAGTTCCGCCCCTTTGACTCCAGTAGAAGTCCGAGGATCCTGATGGAGTCTACCCTGGGGATTCTCTGCCCATCCCGTGTGTATATAGCTATGGGAATCAGCTCTAAAGGAGTGAGGTTCCTCATCCCGTGTCGAGTGGGTCTGTCGAGTAATAACTCGGACTTGGCCGGTGACAGGCTCATTCCCGAATCGACTAGAAACTTTTGCGTTATGTCTAATGCCTGCTGAAGCGCCTGCTCTACCTCAGCGTTGGACCCTCCCATGCACCACACGGTGATATCGTCCGCGTAGAGAGCATAGTTGGTCCCGCGCACCGTGGCCAGTCGCTCCGAAAGGCCCTTCATGGCAATATGGAAGACAAGTGGAGAAATGACAGCACCCTGTGGGGTGCCTCTCGCTCCCAAAGTAAATTCCTCAGATTTAATTGGACCGATTAGGGTGGTAGCTTTGCGATCCCTGAGAAAGGAGCTAACATATGCGTGGAAACGTTTTCCCAGGCCTATATCCGAGATCGCCTCAAGCACAAATTTGCGCGAGATATTATCAGACGATTCAAGGGCGTCCATCCTAGTTTAGAAGTGGTAAAACGTTTGTCTGAATATTTTGTGATTCTTTTTAAGGTCAGCGAAGAGCTGCAAAGCATCAGAGGGATGGGACTCAAATTTGTCGGAGAGATCGGCGATAGCCTCTAGGACTTCCTTATTAGGCCCCGGATTCTACTCTAAGTCACCGCAAAGCAGCAGCTGTTTTGATACAAGAACGCATTCACAAAACATCTCGCAAAGAACACTTGGGCACAGAAAGAGCAGCAGGCAGACGTTGCTAGAATGCTTACGGTACAGTGAGGCAATTTCACTAACCCGCTGGACAAAAAGCAGTGGCTTGGTCAGTGACGAATAGACACCTGCCGCTTTGCCGTGCCAACTAAAAGGCTCGTGTGATGCCCTTCGTTTAAGTAGGCGGTGGCTGGTGTTGACCAAGTCTATAACGCTTGCTGGTTTAGAAAAGGCTTGAATTTGGTTGCCAGATCCGGTTGGTGACGAAGGCTAGGCTCGTCGATTATCGGTGCCGGAGGTACCAGCTGAAGTGGCAGGACTAGAACTGTCGATGCGTCATGCTATGGTAGAAGCCATGCGCCAAGCAGGAAACACTGCGCACCAAAAAGCAGCGGTTCCGTCAGTGAACAACACCTGCCTGCCGCTCGTTCGTGCCACTAAGGGCTAGCATGCAAGGAACGTTTTCTATTCTTCTGGCATGAAGGTTTTGTATTCGTATTTTGTCCCCGCCTATTTTTACGTTATTGCCTTCCTCAACCTTTGTTATGCAGCTGATGTATTACTTATGTCAAGACGTCATGTGGTTATTGTGCCAAACAAATGCGAAATCCCGTCCCGTGGAGCACTATCACCGATAATTGCTATTTTTGTTCCCGCCTGTTTTTTGCTGTCAAATATTATATCAAGAATGCCCCAACTGCTTTCAGCGAACTTTTTAAATATATAACAGCGCTTACACGGAACGGCAAATATTTCTTACCTTACATGGGTAACATACTTACGGTGTATTTCTGGCCGGAATTAGGAAGAAAACCCTGGCTAAGCTTTTATCATCCAATAATGTCATTTTCCAAACTACTCTTGTGTGTGTATTTTGGAACTCTACATCTGTGCTCTGATGTCCAAGACATTCTTCAAAGTATTTCGAAGAATCCTCCCTCTGGATTAGTGTGTGTTCTCTCTAAATTTTGCAAGGTTTCAGTTTAGTCATTGCTGTCAGAAACAAGCAAGCCAGGGGAAGAATATTTCGGTCATGTCACTTTAAGGTTTTAGTCAAAGCGAAGCCTCATTTCTGGATTACTTACTGATCCAGGGTATTCTAAACCATGAAAGATTTAATGTGATTTTTTTATATTGGGAACACATTTTGATGTAGTAAATGTTTTCTTGTGGTGTTTTATTTTATTAGCGTTTATTAGTACCCATCTTAGGCCCTAGCACTAGTTTTAGCCGTGGTAAAATCATTGATACCCCCTGGCGTATTTTTGTTGTATTGGTGGATTATATTGAGAAACTCTCCCCTTTGTACTTACTCTATATTGAATACAAATAATATCAAAAGAATCCTAAAGCCTGCTCAGAAGACCATCAAATGTGCGAGATAACTGTGTTTCAAAAGAGAGTAAATGAACATCATAAATTTTAAGACCAACTCGCAAAAGTTCTTCAATTTTAAGAAAATCATGTGAATGTAGTGACTTGGGAACCCAGTGTTCAGAGCAGGGCGGAAGCCAAGTGGATCGCCAGAGTAACGCGTTACTTACCAAATATATTCCGCGCAGGAGAAAAAAAGTGTTTGACAGAAGTCATGAAATAGTTGCGGGTTAATACTGTGCACAGCCAATGCAGAATTTGCGCATATATTTTATGAGAGTCACCGTTGTCTGCAGCAAAATAAAGCTGGAAAATTATGTGGACAACTGTGCTTTGTGCCGGAGGTTTGATTATTTTGTGTTTTATTTCGCAGAACCTTGTGGAAGCGTATTCTCGAGCACATATGGATCCATCGAAAGCCCACGCCACCCGTATAATTACCCACGCAATAAGAGGTGCACCTATGAGGTCATTGCCTCTCCTCAACACTGCATAATTCTCAACTTCAGAGATTTTGATCTCAAGTATACGGTATGTTTCTGGTATCTCATATTCCGGTGCTTTAAGAACATCAGCATTGTCAATTTTCTATGAATGTTCCTATTGCCTGCAGTAACCGAAACGCGCAGCCGTACAGCAAAGAAATATTACTAGGGCATTTGGTGTAATCCTTCTCACCTGATTCTGCTTTGCTGCTATGTTACTCCACTTAAAACCGCAGAATATAGAAACACTGTGCTAAATTTCTAGCCCTAAGTAAAAAAAGTAAAAAGAAAGATCATGACCACAATGTAACTTTTGTTCTCTCAAAAGGTGCGAAGCCAGTGCAATTATTCTACAAAGTATTGCGTAATAAAGGACAGGTTCCTTTAAAATTCACTCATTTTAATTATTCCAGAAAAATTAACTGTACACGAAAGACTTGGTCGGCCTATATGGAGGATTCCTTCCGTATGCTCAGCCTATAGTTACTCATTGCTTCTCCTGCATACTAGCCATATAAATATTTGGCCGATTCTGTAATCTTTTAATTTCCAGAAAACATATTCCACAAGGCGTTACTCACTACTACGTTATGAAAAGTTCGGACTCTGTACATGACATGCTTTATTTACTGCTG
The DNA here is from genome assembly GCF_048455015.1 of Haemaphysalis longicornis. NCBI lineage: Eukaryota > Metazoa > Arthropoda > Arachnida > Ixodida > Ixodidae > Haemaphysalis > Haemaphysalis longicornis. The sequence continues at coordinate 192,626,209 of NW_027526385.1, read as the reverse complement.
CGCATTCGGGATTTCAAGGACTTTTTAAGTAGCTTCTTAAGGCATTGCAACCCTATATATTTCAAAACACGTTGCCGGGGACATCTGCGTTCACGTCTTTCAGCGGCCCGTGAGAAGGAAACAGTGTCAGTGTTCCAAAGTGTTTGTTCTCTAATGTCTAATCCGGAAACAATATTTTTATTTTTGTGAAAAGAGAGATACAGAGCGACTTACGGGCGGCTTTTAGTTGTCGCGGTTGCGGTCTTTGAGCGAGAAGAAAACAGTGTCGGTGTTCCAAAGTGTTTATTCTCTAATGTCTCGGACGGAAATCTTTTTTTTTGTGAAGAAAAAGATAGAGAGAGAGAGCGAGTGAAGATCTTTATTACGGAAGGGAAAAGCTGGCGTATATGAAAAGGGGTAGAGGTGGCAGGGAGCACACGTTTATGGCGCTTGAGGCAGCAGCACCATTCTTGCGCCCTCAACAGTTCGCGGTGATGATTTGGTAACGAGCTGGTCAAAGCTGCCGCCCATGTCTCGGCGCAAGTGGAATATGTAATGTTTGTGTTGTTCTCTGCTGATCGTAGTCTTGGAGATGGCTATATTGCGTGGACGAGGGTGAATGTTTTCCCGATTTTAGCCGATATTTAAGGAAGTATGTATTGTTTGCAACCAAATAAACCCCGCACAAAGACATGTACACATTTCTGTTGGTTATCCTGGTAGGAGTAGGATGAGGAGACGTTCTTGGCATTTTTCTGGGGCTACAATTGTCCAAGTCACAAGCAGCACGGTATGTGCGCTCGCGTGCCTCTTGATCGGTGCCTCGTTCTCTTCCATACTCTTGTGTCCGGGTGTCCGGGTGTCCAGGTGACGTTAACATCTTACTGATTCCAGAAGGGAGTATCTTACCCAAATGTTCAGGTAGTCTGATTGTAAAAAAGTCTGATGCCATTTGAGAGAGTCTAATGATGTTTAAAATTTTATTCGATACTTCTGCTATTCCGATTGCAAGAGCATGTTTACAACTTCTGCTTCTTTGTTCCTGTACACACAAAGGTCATTCAGTCACAAGGATTGCTTAGTAGTAAACTAAAACTACAATTATTCCCCCACACCTTTGTACATCCAGCAGTAAGTGTATACGCTGGTCTCGTGATATCGGTGCTTTCATCAAATGAACGTAATCCTGCCATATCACCAGTTCTTGTGCAGGTTTAGATCCATGTTTTTGATAGAGGAGAGTTTTTATGCGCAGATACCACATCAGTTGCGCGTCTACCATGACGTGCAGTCTTTTCTCTTCGGAGGGGTGCCGGTCTTCCATACAATGGCCCGTCCCGATTTTGTTCTGTCCGCCACTCTGGTGCTATAAGAGTGGTTTCCCTGATCACTTCAAAAGTCTTCCGAAGACACAGTTTGAGGGTCTATTCGTTATCATCATTATGAACATCTTATTCAGGTAAACTGGAACACGAGAGAGAGAGAGAGAGAAATGACCTGTATTGATTCGTCCTGCGAGAAAGGTGCGGGTCAGGCCACGCAGGGCTTCGCCGCACCTCGTCAACTACCTGCGCTAGGTAGCGGGCGGAGCCCGAGGCGTCGTGCCCGGCCGGCCGCGCAGGTTACTCGGATCGCCCACGCCGTCGCCGTCCGCTCGACCCCCGCGGGGGCCGGGAGGCGAGGGGCGCTGGCTTTCCTTTCGCCGTTGCAGCGCCAGAGCTTCCTCGAGCCGCTGGACGGCCCTGACCTGGTTGCCGTGCTCCGGGGAGCCGATCAACTCGCGAATGTCCGGCGGGAGGCGGTCGCCTCCGTCGCGCGCGCACTGTTCGTCGCAGCCCCACATGATGTGGGCCAGGTCCGCGGGCACTCGCGCACACACACAGCACTCGGTCCGCTCGTAGAGTTCCGGGTACACGTGGCGCGCCAGCGCCGGCGTGAGCACGGTCTCGGTCTGTAACTGCCGCAAGAGCACCGCCTCCTCCCGGGACAGGCCGGGGTGTGGAGGCGGAAAAGTCCCTCTTTCGCGTCTGTACCACCGGAGCACTTCGCCGTAGGCGACGAGGGGCTCCCCTGCGTCTTCGTCGTGGTCGTCGTCTGCTTCCTCCCCGGAGTCTTCCGGGGTTCGGTCGAGGCGGGGGGGCGCAGTCCGGCACGTGGCGAGGACTCGGGCCGCGGCGTCCGCCTCTTCGTTGCGGTTGTGGTGGCCGTTGGGCAGCTCCCGGCCCGCGTGGGCCGGGAACCACCGGATGCTCGTGCTGTTGGCGGCCCCCTCCCGGATCCGAGAGAGGAGCCGCGCGGTGCTCCTGCACACCGTGCCCCTCGCGAAGTTGGAGATCGCCGACTTGGAGTCGCTGAGGACGGTCCGCGTGCCGGGCAGGGTAGGGCTAAGGCGATCGCCGCCTCCTCGGCCTGCCGTACGGTCGCGGCCCGCACGCTCCCGGCGTTGAGCAGGTCTCCCGAGGTGGCCTTCAGGACCACCGCCACGAAGGTGTCAGCCCGCTCGCGGTGCTTGGCCGCGTCCACGAACACCGCTCCCTCGTCCTCGTTGTACGTTCTGGCGAGCGCGCGCGCCCGCGCCGACCGGCGTTCGACGTTTCGCTCCGGGTCCACGTTCCTCGGGAGTGGAGGCACTACGATACGGCGTGCTATGTCGTCTCGCAGCGGGACCAGCTCGTCTCCGCCGCGGGACCGAGGGGCGGGCGGAGGCCCACCCGTTGCAGGATTTTGCGCCCGGACGTGGTGCTGCCGAGGCGCTCCAGCTGCGATACACGCTGCGCTTCGCTGATCTCCGCCAGGGTGTTGTGGACCCCCAGGGACAGGAGGGCGGCGTTGCTCGTGCCGTTCAGGAGGCCCAGGGCCGCCCGGTAGGACTTGCGGATGGCAGCGTCGATGCGCTCCCGTTCTTGCGCCTTCCACTGGTGAAAGGCGCCCACGTAGGCCACGGGGCTCACCACGAAGGCCTGCAGCAGTCGGAGGAGGCTGGCCTCGCGCACCCCCCTCGAACGCGTGGAGATCCGCTTCACGAGGCGCGTGGCTATCCCCATCTTCGTGATCATCTTCTCGATCGTGGTGCCGTTGCCGCGGTCCGCGTCCACGTGCATGCCCAGGACTCGAACGCTGGGGACCGTCGGGATGGCCGTGCCGTCTGCCGCTCGTACGACGATGTTGCGCTCCGCCTCCGCGGCGGCGCGCTTTCGATACCGGCCCGGTGGGGGCAGGATCAGCAGCTGCGATTTTTGCGGCGAGCACCGCAGACCCGTGCCCGCCAGGCCGGCCTCGATGGTGCGTACCGCCTCCTGCAGCGTCGACTCGATGTGGCCGTCACTGCCTCCCGTGACCCACAGGGTGATGTCGTCGGCGTAGATCGAGTACCGGACGTCCGGGAGCTCGTCCAGGCGCCGGGCCACGCCGATCGTCACCAGGTTGAACAGGAGCGGCGAGATGACCGAGCCCTGCGGAGTGCCGGTGCTTCCGAGCTCGCGCTCCTCCAGTTGCGTGCCCCCGACCTCCAGCCGCGCCGTGCGCCGGGACAGGAAGGCTCGGATGTAGTCGTAGGACCTGCGCCCCAGGCCGAGGCGCGACACCTGGGCCAGGATCGCAGAGTGCCGCACCTTATCGAAGGCGCTCTGCAAGTCCAGGCTCAGGATCGCTCGGTTGTCCGCCGTGGGCCCCTCCGGGAGCGCCAGCACCTCGTGTTGCAGCAGCAGCATGGCATCCTGCGTGCCGAGCCTCGCGCGGAAGCCCAGCATCACGTCGGGATACAGCTCGTTGTCCTCCAGGAACCGCTGCCACCGGGCGTTCAAGATGTGCTCCAGCACCTTGCCCACGCACGACGTGAGCGAGATGGGGCGCAGGTTCTCGATGCCCGGCGGCTTGTTCGGTTTGGGAAGCAGGATGGTCTTGGCCTTCTTCCACTGCTTGGGAAGGCTGCCCGATCTCCAGCACTCGTTGAAGTACTTGGTCAGCGTCACCACCGCCGCGTCATTCAGGTTGCGCAGCGCCTTGTTGGTCGCGCGATCCGGGCCCGCGGCCGAGCGGCAGTTCAGGGAGCGGGTCGCCTGGCGGACCTCCCACTCCTCGATGTCCCGGTCGAGGGCGGCGTTCGGCGGCCCGGCGTAGTCGGCATGCGATTCGTGAGGGGTGGCCGGGAGGTACTGCTCGTTCAGACGCTTGTGCACCTCATCTTCCCCCAGCTTCTTGGTCGCGGTGTACAGGATCTGCGCCAAGCGGTGACGGTGATACTCCTTGCTCTTGCTCTCGTCCATAAGGTGCCGCAGCAGCTTCCAGGTGCCGCCCCGGTGGAGCTGCCCGTCTGCCTCGCCGCAAAGCTCGTACCACTGCTGCGCGCACAGCTGGCGGCTGTATTTCTCGATCTCCCGGCCGAGCACCGCCACGCGCTTGCGCAGCGCGCGATTGTGACGTTGGCGCTTCCAGCGCAGCTGCAGCGACCGCCGCGCCTCGAGCAGGTGCGCGAGGCGGGGATCCATGCGCGGCGTGTCCTCCGTCGTCTCGATCGTCGCCGTCGCCCCCTCGGCTGCGGCCACGAGACCCTCCGTCCACTCCTCGATGTTCTCGATCTCGCCCAGCTCCGCTTTCCGGAACCGGTGCCAGTCGGTCAGGCAGTGCTGGACACGGCCGGCGCCGCCGCCGTCCCCGTCGTCGCCGGAGCGGAGCGGCACCGTCACCTCGACGATGTAGTGGTCGCTTCCCAGGTTGTGGCCCGTGTTCCTCCACCGCGCCGTCCTGCCGCCCGGCAGGAGCGCGAAGGAAAGGTCCGGGTTGGTGTCCCGGGCCGTCGACGTGCCGATGCGCGTCGGGTGCGACAGGTCCGTGAGCAGCACGTAACCGGCCTCGGCGGCATCTTCCAGCAGGCTTCTGCCCTTGGCCGACGTCGCCGTGTACCCGAGCTCCCGGTGCTGGGCGTTGAAGTCGCCGCACACGACGACCGCCGCGTCCCTCTGCCCGGAGACCGCGTTGCGAGCCTTGTGCAGCAGCGCCCGGAACTTTTGCTGGCGGTGCTGCCGGTTGCTGTATACGTTCACGACGAGGACGGCGGTGCCCGTCGCCCGCTTCTTCCGTCTGCCCGTGACTATTGCCAGTTCGGTCACACAGTGCTCGATGGAACTGCCGCGGCCGCCCAGGAAATTCTCGTGTTTGACGAAGGCGATGCCCTTGCGGACGAACGTGCACACTCCTTGCGCCGCGCCCTTCCCGCAGGCGCGGGCGCTCGGCGGGCTGGCGTGCGCTCTGTAACCCGGCAGGGACGTCGCGTTCGCGTCTTCGGCGTGCGTTTCTTGCACCATGATCACGTCGGGGAGGTCCGGCGCGGTCAGGGAGCGCAGGTGCTGTTGCAGGACTGCCTTCCGGCACCGGAAGCCGTTGGCGTTCCAGTGCCAGATCTTCAGGGTCGTGCGGTCGCGGCTCGTCATGGCGAATGTTGTCGAGAGGCTCCGTTGTCGAAGTGTTCTTGTATGGCGTTCATCTCGAGCGTCTTCATGTTTTCGGGACTGAATTGTTGCTGCAGCTGCTGCTGTAGCTGGGTCATCTGGCCGACGGCCTGGTTGACTTGCTGCATCATTTGGTAGAGGGCTCGGTCGATCCTGTTGGTGAGCCGCTTCTCCATGTTCTCCAGATCCTTGCCCCAGCGGTTCATCTGGTTCTCCAGCCGACGGCAGCGGTTACTCAGACCCGCGTAGCCCGGTGTCTTCGCGGCGCCGGTCGCCTTCGCCGACGCCGACGAGACGACTGACTCCGCGTCGTCCTCGTCCGCATCGATCTTTTCTTCGGATTCTTCGCGCTCTTCGCACTCCTGCACCCGTCTCTTGAGAGGGGTCGGGGAGGTCTGGCTTGCCGCCGGAGACGGCTGCTGCGGTTCCTGTCGCTGCCCGGGGGTGGGTTCCCGTGCCGCCTGTTGTCGCTGGGGTTGCGGCCGCGGAGCCTGCGCCTGCGCGGGGCGCGCCGCCGTGGTCGAAGTAGGCTTCGGGGCCTCGGAGGCGGGAGCGGCCTTCGCCTTCTCCCACCCCTTCTTCGGCAGTCCCCATAGCTCTTCTAGCTGCTTGGAGAGCCGCTCGATCGTGATGCGCTGTTCGTGGATCGTCGCACGCATTTCCTTCACCATCTGGCGTAGCTCCGCGTTCTCCGATCCGTTAGGCTTCGCGGCCGGCCGCCTCATGCTGTTGTGGCGCGAACCGGAGCGGCTCGCTCGCCTTCCCCTGGACGCCGATCTCTCGCGCCGCGCGGACTTGGACCGCCGCCGCGACCTTAGCCGCGACGACGCAGTTGCGCCGCCGACGGCGACCGTCGCCCATGTGGGGCCACGTGACAGGTCTCTGCGCCTATCTCCGCGCGCCACGCCGGACGCGCTCCTGTCGCGGCTCTTCTCCCGGCTGCCGCCGCGCGCCGCGCGCTGGTCGAGCTCCGGGAAATCGTCTCTTCTAGAAATCCTGACCTTCAGCGCCGGCGGCGGCGGTGCCGACTTCGCTTGCTCCTCGTCGAGCTTGCGTTGCCACTGTCGCTTCTTGACTTGAAACGGGGTCTTGAACTTATTCTTGCAGCTCTTGGTGCCCGTGGCGTGCGGGCCGCCGCAGAGCTTGCAGTTGGGCTTGCAGCGTTGCTCGTGGCCTGGCCCCGGGTTCCGCTGGCCGCAGGCGAAACAGACCCGGGCGGTGGGGGTGGGACACACGTCCTTTCGATGGCCGACTTGTCCGCACGTCTTGCACACCTCTCTGTGTTGCCGGTAGAGGTAGCACCTCGTAATCATTCCGCCGTACCTGACATAGGACGGTACCTTCCCGCCGTCGAAGAGAATGACGACGGCCGTGGACTTGCTGAGGCGGTGGGCGTCCATCGCCGTGGGGTTGTGTCTGTTGACCACGAAGCGGTGGATATCTTCCGCCGTGTCTTCGAGCCCGACGCCGCGGATGACGCCCCGGGACGAGTCCTCCGGCGCCGCCCGGTACGCGTAGGCCTCGTATGTCGCGCCTCTGATCGCGATTTCCTGGATCAGCTCGTACTGCAAGGTGCGCTCCTCGCTGGGCGTGCTAATCACCAAAATGTTCTGGGCCGCGTTGGGCGACACGGAGTCCTCCTCCATGGCCGCCGCGTCCACGCCTGCCGCCGCGAAAACGGCTCTCCGCAGGTCGGTCAGTAGCACCTTGCCTACCACGAGGCCGCCACGTGGTCGAACAACCACCCTGTTCTCGTCACGGGAAGCGAAATTGGGCATCCTGGCTGTCTTCGTCATGACCGCGTTGACTTTGTTAGCGAACTGCGCCCGAGTGGGCTGCCGGGGCGTGCGGGGTTGTGAAGCGGAGTCGGGGCTCGGCTTACCGGTGGGCGAAGGGGCCTGCTGCGGATGGGTCCCTTGCTTGCCCGCTTGGTTCTTGCGTCGGCGCAGGGGGACAACTTGAATCCACCCGGCGCGGTCCCTGTTGCCCGGGGCGGCGTCTTCGTCGGCGCGCGGACCCGCGTCGGCGTTGTCGTCGGTGCCGGGAACCGTAATGGCCGTCCTCCCCGAGCTGCGATCCAGGCTGGGCCGTCGTCGGCGAGGAGAGTCGGCAGGTGTCGTATCCATTTCCGTGGAATTTTCGTAGGCGTCTTCTGCGACGTGGTGGCCCGCGGCCCCTGTCGGGGCGGGGCCCGAGGCGTCGCTCGTGGCGGCGGCCGTCGACGTGTCCGGCGCCATGCTCGGAGTCGTCGTATCCCTCGTTAGGCTTAGCCCGGCGGCCTCGCCTCACTCGAGAAAAACACTCGTAAATCGGCCAGAGATGGGCGAAAATGCCCAAATCTGGTATCGACGTGCTCCGGACGTTAAAAGGAACGCGTACGTACAGGTTTGGGACAGCTGAGGCGGGATGGTCCTCCGAAAAGTAGTATAATGGAACACGAAGGCCTCTCGCATTGATCTCCGGCGCTCTCGTTCTGCGGTAATCGAGTTCATTTTTTACCTCCAAATGTTTTATTTCCTCTCTCATTTGACGTAATAGCCTTCCCCGTCTCATAGACCCGTCTTTGGCAGTCCATTCGGTTACCGTGGTGGTTCTCCCCTCGTCAGTTCGTCTTACGGTCAAAATTACGAGGGTGAAGACTGCGTTATATGCTGTCCTGATGCTAATGCTTCTTTGATTTTCTTCTATGTGGGCAAAGCAGTGGTACAGTAGGCTCTACAATATCCGGCTCCTGATCCCTGCCTAGATGAGTCTTACTGCTTCTTCTTATTTGTTTCCTGTCTTCTCTTTGTTATTCTTTTTATAATGCGGGCAATTCGTTAAAGATGCTCTTTTTGGCGATTTGGAGTTCGGCTCTCCCCCTTGACTATCAAGTCCGCCGATCATTCTCACGTGACTGTTCTGTAGAAAACGTCTGTACTTGTTTTAGAGTTGTTTTTGAATTGACCGCTTCGCGCCTTTCGTCCTTTCCCAAACGTAGCCTGCACCACAGAGAAAACCAGGAGAATATTCAAAAGTACCTTGAAACTTTATGCGAATAGACGCTAAATACTCTTTTTTGCGCTTTGGAATTCGGCTCTCCCCCTTGACTATCAAGTCCGCCGATCATGCTCACGTGACTGTTCTGTAGAAAACATCTGTACCTGTTTTAAATTGACCTGCAGCTGTTTTTGAATTGACCACTTGGCGCACTTCGTCCTTTCCCAAACGTAGCTTGCACCACAGAGAAAACCAGGAGAATATTGAAAAGTACCTTGAAACTTTATGCGAATAGACGCTAGATGCTGCGTTGTCCTTGTACATTTCTACTCATAAGGAATGCCTTCCTTGATGTTTGAGAGATTCGCATTAATTCTTTGCCCCCCACCCCGTTTAGTTAGGTGACCCATTGTTGATGCCGGCATCATTTCCGGTGGAGAACACGCCGGGTTGGCTCAGTAGGTTAGCCGTTGCGCTGCTGAGCCCAAAAACGCGGGTTGGATTCTTGGGTGCGGCAGAATTAGAAGCGAAGATGTTCAAAAAATCTTTGTGTCCGGAGTTCAAAATACCAAGTGTCCAGCACGCGCACATATGCGCGGGTCTCACGGTGACCTCCCGGAAATTAACAAACCAAGACAATGCCTTGTGTGCGTTTGTGCACGGCTCAGGACGACCGCCCAGCGTCCCCTACGCACGTTCGCGCAGCCAAGAATAACCACTTTAGGGATTGGTCAAGACTGCGGCGACCACCCGGCAGGTAAACAATCGAGGAAATACCGAGCGGTCGTTTCTGTGTGCCTTGCGTTAACCGCCCAGCGTACCCGGAACATGTTTTTAAAGCCAAGTATGCACACTTTGGTAGACTGGCCACGATTGGACAAAAGATTCAGCGTTCACAGTAATCGTGGCCCTACTTTCTCGGAACGAGAACGGCTCCATCGTTCGCATAATTGTGCCAACACTTGCTCCGAACGAGAAAGCCCCATCATTGCGTACGCCCATCCAATGTGATGCCCAATAATTAAGGAAGCTCACACTTATAGCAACCATGATGGAGTAAAGGTCGTTGCGGGAGCGAAAAAGCTAACTGGCTGCAATCCTGGACTTAAGCCTTCGCAAAGGTTGTGAAGGTTGCGTACAGTTTCGCTACCTTCAAGTCTTCCGCGTTAGTCTAAGTTTCCTTCATTTTTTCTCGTGGAAACATAAAACTGAAAAGCCCTTGTGTAGAAATTTCACCGCACTTTAAAGATCGAAATTATTTCGGAGCCCTCCACTACGGCGCGCATCGTAGCTTCGGCTCAGGAATTACCAAAACAATAGATTTATTATCTTCCAGCCTAAAGTAGCTTCCGTATAATGGCGTGTATGCCAGCGCAGCTGACGATCATGTCTGACGTGTATGCTACCAAAGACTGGCGTTCGACTAATCACAGTGTGGAGGCACTGCAGCTGTTGAAAATGAGTGTCTTTTCTTTCGTCTCTGGCGTAGTATTATGGTCCTTTCCACACTTCAGTTGACACAGCGCCTCATTCCAGGTTCAGGCCAGCCTTCCAATCTTGCTGCCTTACTCGTAGCTTCCGCGTGGCAGCAAAGACGTATTTCCGCGCTCGCCTAATGAGCACGGCTGATGGCGGACGGCTAGCAGCAACGGATAAATCGAACAATGAGCCTAATAAGGCTCATTCGCGTTAAAACGAAATTTGCGTGTTGTACCCCAACTAAAAAATAAATGCAGTATTTGTACGTTCTTACCTTTTCCTAAAATTATACACACCTCAACTGTATTTACTAATGCAAGATTGTGCTGTTTATTTTCTCTATCCAAGACCGCACATTTGTTGTAACGCTTTACGGAGTGTACGCATTTTCTGTAGGCTTCCTTTTTTATGCTTTCGTTTGCTCAATAAATAAAAGCATAAAGCCAAAGGGTGTAGGCCAAGGAACGCCATCAACCACAGCACGGCTCGCGCGTCGGTGACATTCAGCGAGAGGAGAGAGAGAGAGATCAAAGTTTATTCTCAAGTCAGAGCCCCGGAGTTTTGAGTCCTTGGAGGAAGGGGGTGTCCCACGGTTCTCCGACGGTGGCGGGTTTGGAGGAGGTGCACAAAGAGTTTCAATGTGGGCAGCCAAGATTGACCACAGAGCTGCCTGTAGGTTTTCGGGGGGAGCGGCCCAGCTAGACCACGAGTAGGGAATATCAGGGGGGAAGAGGTTGGTGGAAAGAAATGTGGAAGACGATGTCGCCCGTGCACAGCGCCAATATGTATGCTCCTTTTCCGGATAGCTAACGCATACCTCACAGTGCGGACGGCCTGGTGACTTCTCTATGTAGTGGAGGAAGAGATCACAGGGGAGAGAAAATGTGTGCGCCTGTCTAATATATGTAGCGTGTCTCCGTGACATGAATTTAAATGTGGAGGGAAGTACCGTTCTTGTTTTGCAGAGGTTGCAGAGATGTTCGCGGCGCCTTTTGTGATGAATTGGTCTATCCTCTTTTGGGTTGTATTCCTCAGGCCACGGCTAAGGGCTGCACAGGAAATGAGCGTCGCGGGCGAGAGCGTGAGCCCCTTCATCACCCTTAATTGGTGACCAGGAATCCATTCGAGGAAAACGAGTAGGTGGGGATGAGCGAGCATATTTCTTGTCAGGCTAGTGTGGACAGGGGATGGAATGTCATTCGAAGCGAAGCTTCGTAGAGCGCCCTGGGTGTCCATGTGGACTGTAATGTGGCCGGTCCGATGCTGATGAAGTATAATGGCTTCTGCGATAGCTTGTGTCTCTGGAGCTGTGGGCGAGGGGACGCTGACGTGAAGCCGTATGTGAGCTGTGCAGGGGCCAGCCGATGCCGTAGTCGTTGTATTGTCCACAGAACGGGCGTCCATGTAGTAGGTCTCATGGATTGGACCAGGCAGATGTTGAGCGCGAGATGATCGACGTTGGTGATCTGTGGCTTGACTCATGTGTTTTGGTATGGGTAGCACAGTGATCCTTGGTATGCTTTCCCGGGGTGGCGGCGGGGGAGTGATGAGTGGTAGATGGTCGGTGGGATACCCGAGGGCGCTAAAAATTTCCGCCCTTGCATTGAAGTTGTTAGTCGGTGGTGCTGATCTTCATGGTAAACTGAGGCTTTTTCTTCAAGTGTGTTGTGGAGGGCAGCGTCATTCATTAGTGCCGTGGTAGCGTAGAGAGGCACTCCCATATCTATGCGGATGCATTTTATGATGGCTGTTTCTATTTTGTTGACTTTTGTCTCAGTAAGGCGCTGAAAGGGGTATGCATACATGACGCGTGAGAACACGAGGACTTCCACTACTTTGCGTAATTCGTATTCCTGGAGGAGTTGATGGTGTCGCGTCCCGCGGCGGGGCATTTGGTGAGTCTGGGTAATTTGAGAAATGATGAATTTGATCCATTCTGTACTTTTAGCGTCTTGTGGTATGATGAAGCCCAGGATCTTGATGTGGCTACGGCGAGGGATGGGTAAGTTGTTTACCGTCAGAGTAATCAGGTTGCGATATATTGGTTGTTTTTCTTGGTTGTGCTGTCCAATACAACTACATATTCTGATTTCTCTTTTCAGCAGGTGCGTCCGACGTCGTGGGCGGGCCCGCTGATGATATCGAGGCGCTGTTTTAAAGTGTATTCCTGCTCGACGGGGCTACCCTTTTTACACCAGAGCGTGATGTCATCAGCGTATATGGCGTGTTGAAGATTTGCAATAGCGTTCAGGTTGTCGGGAAGATTCTTCTTCACCAGAATGAAGAGCGTTGGTGATAATATGGTCCTTGTGGTGTGCCTCTTTGAAGTGGGTAAGGACGCGATGGTTTCCAATCGGGTCCCAAAATGCAGATGGTTCGTTCAGTCAGAAAGCTCTAACGTAATTGAAAATACGGATACCCGGTCTAGTTTGCTTGAGGATGAGGAGTATCGCGTCATGCAGCACATTGTCAAACGCTTTTTGATATGTACTCCTACGATAGTGCGTAATTGCGTTGCACTGGGCTGTGCGTATACGTCCTCATGAATGCGCTTGGCCATATCCTGTGTGCTCACATGCTTTTGAAATTCCACCATTGTGGCTGCAGGTGGCCGTTGTTTTCCAGGCGCCATTCCAGTCTAGCGAGCACCACCTTCTGCATTAGTTTTCCAACACACGATGTCAATAAAATAAGGCGAAGGTTGGTGGTTGTGTTGGGTGGTTTTCCTGATTTGAGGATGAGGATTACATGAGCTTTTTTCCATTCGGGGGATAGGTTTCCTGATCTCTAAGGCCGATTGATATTTTCAAGAATTTATGCAAGTTTCTTGTCAGGCAGGTTGCGGATGATTCGTATGTAATTTTGTCGGGTCCCGGGGTCGTGTTTCGGGTGAGTTGATGCAGTGCCATCTTTACTTCTCCAGGTGGAAATTCCGAGTTGACTCCTTCATCCTCATCTTCTGGGGCTGATTCTATGTAAATTATGTCGATGCGTGTGGTACTGGTAGAGTGTGTCACTGATCTGTTCTGTGATATTATGTGGTGTGCCTTCCATCCCCATGTGAAGCCGGTGAACGGTGTATTTTGGTTTTTGTTGTCCCAGTAGTCTTCCAAACAGTTGCCAGACCCTTGCCATTTCATACTTGCCGTTGAGCCCTTCCCATACTTGTAGCCAATTCTGTGTGGCTAACCTGTCGGCATACTCTTGGGCTTCGTGATAGAGGCGCTAAAGGCGTTTTTTGAGCACGTCGTTATGCTTGTCACGTTTCCGGCGTTTGACAATAGCATGGCGCTTTCTCGAGAGGGTAAGGAGGTGCAGGTGAATGCAGGGATTAGATTCGGTGCGGGGTATTCTTTTGGTGTGTTTACGTACAACTGTCAAGAAGACGTCGCTTCATTCAGCAAGGCGAATGCCGCTTGTGTAAATTTCCTGCAGGAGTATACGGACATTCGGCCAATTCGTTATACTTATTGTGGGCCTGTTTGATCGGTTTCTTTTTGATGACCGAGTGAGGGGGACACTTATTTGGATAATGTTGTGGTCGGTCCCGAGAGTTTCTGCGGTGTTGTCCCAGGAGGCGATTAGTGGACATCGAATCCCGGTAAGATCGGGATTAGTGTCAGCCTCCTGATTGGAGCCGAGCCTCGTGGGAAGTGTGGTGTCATTCATAAGGGTGAATTCGTGGAGGCTGGTAAATTCGTCCAATTTACGCTCTAAAAGGGATGTTCGAGTGTAGGCCCAGGTGGGGTGGGGAGAGTTGAAATCTCCAAGCAATTGGAGCGTGTCGGAGCCACGAGTTGCATTATACATTGTATGGAATGTGGGCAGCGTGATGGTCGTTTGTTTGGGCGGCCAATGCCAGTTTACAATAGTGATGTTACGGCCGTCAACCATCATAGCAGTAGCTCCGTGCTCTTTTTCAGAGGTATTAAGATGCGTCGTATCCAGCTGGATGGTGGGGAGCCTCTTGTCTGCATAGTTAATTGTCATGCTTGGCGGTGTGGATAGGGGTTGCGTCCCTTTCCTACTCGGGATAATGCTTGGATGAACATTTCGATCATACCCCGGGATGAAAAAGTCTTAGTTTTTTGTAAGATAATAATAATCGGTTTGTTGTTGGTGATGAGCATGTGTTGAATTAAGGCATTGCATTTTCGGCGGAGACCTCTACAGTTCCATTGCCATATTGTGAGTGATTGAGGGGTTGGAGTTTAATGGTAGCGTATCCGAGACATGTACTGCGTTCCTTGGCTCTGGAGTGGCAGGGGTATGGCGCTTGCGGGGAAGGAGATCCTCTTCTACGACTTGGAGGCGCGCTGTTAACTGTTGTAGCATGTTCTCGAGAGGGGCGCCCGCTTGTTCAATAAGACAGGCAAGTATTTGCGGCAACAGCCCCGGGAGCGACTGTTAAATGACCTCGTGCACCTTCTGTGCTATTGCTTAGGGGGATGGTGGTTGCAAACTTTGTATTTTGTTTGTGTATATTGGGTGTAACATGGTTAGCTGAGAATGGGGGGGTTAAAAAACGGAGAGGAGTGGAGGGAATAGCTGCGTCGCTCACCTGTGGCGGAATTTGGTTGTCTTGTAGCGGATTTTGATGGGGATGGGAAGGTGACGTCGCTTGGACAGCGGAGCGAGCCTGTTGGGACGCCTCGATGTGAACCTCGTTCTGCGCATGCCTCTTCGTTTGTGGAAGAAGCTTGCTCGATGTGCCCGGACGGCGGTGAAGGCTAAGGCTGCGGTGTTTTGAATCATCCCGGCCCTTGCTCTGTTCGTGTGACCGGGAGAGAAGGTGAAAGCAGTTGCTTGTACGGAGCGTTGGCCACGCGCGTGCGTCGTCACGTTGCGGTGGGCGTTCTTGTCTACTTCGCTGTGTGGCATGGAAACGGGAGCGAAGAGCTTTCGTAGCATCGATGCGTGCTTGACACTTGGCGGATGAGGAATGGTGCTCTCCATTGCAGTTTACGCAGTGAGCGTCGCATTCACGGGGGGTCGTTTCGGGGCCTACGTTTCGGGGGAAACTGCTTGCCGCAGTTCGCACATCGTACGTACTCATATTTGTTTGGGCAAACATCGGCGCGATGTCCTATTGCGTGGCAGTGTTGACACTGTTGCTCTGTGGTTGTTGCAGGAAGATGAGGCAAACGCCGAAAAAATGTAGTATGTCAGGGCACGTTAGGACCGCCAACTGTGATTAATATGGTATTAGCCTTCCCTAGTCTCCGGGCGCATAATATATTGCGGCCTGAAATGTGAAGCTCTGCACGCACTGTTTCGTCTGGGATGTCCGTGAAGATACTATGAATTACCCCACGAGCATTGGAGGGGCCGTTTGCTACGTAACATCGAACTCCATTGCACTTGCCGTTGATGAGGACTTATTCCATTGAAATTATCTTTCGTACAGCAGTGGGGCGGTATGTGTCGATGGCAGGAAGGGTCTGTGAAGCTCGAAGCTTGATGAAGGTATCGTTCCTTTCTAGTTTTGTCAGGCCCGCAGTTTGGAGTATGGAATGGCATAGATGAGCGACGTTGAGTGCAGTGTAATGCGGGTTTATTGCCTTGAAAGCGGGGAGTAGGAGAGGCACTTAGAAGTGGCAAGCGGATAAGTGTTCCAGCCGGCAGTATATCTCGAGCACTTCACGAGCTTCACGCCGATGACGATGCCGCTGCGGTGGCTCACCGTGCTGCCTCGTCGTCATCTGCACAATTCAAGTGGTCAATCTCCTTGAGTGGCGTACGCCAATCACAATGACAATGCTGGTGGTTGTTGTGGTCGCGTAGCTTATCAGTTGCTCGGTAGTGCTCGCATGGGGGCTGCGCGCCACTCGCTCGTCTTTCGCACTACAATTACCCCCCACCGGGAAGGGAGCCACCCTGGCGACCTAAGGGCACGTCACGACGGAAGGGTCGTAGTCCGGCTGGAGGCGATGCACGTGTACCGTTTCGCGGCCGCGGCAGCGCAGATCAGACGATGGTGTGAGCGGCTCTACAACGTAATTAACGGCGGAGGTTCGTTCGAGTACGTGGTACGGCCCATGGAACTTGGAAAAGAGCTTGCTAGAAAGTCCAGGGATTAGTGGCTGGTACCCAAAGCCATAAGAGAACGCCAGGAGAAAAAACCACTTGTGGGTTGTCACCGTCACGCCGATGTTTTTGGTGGAATTGGTCCTCGGAAGTAGAATTGCGAGCAAGCTGACGGCACTCCTCAGCGTGGCTGCAGAGCTGAGAAACAGGCGTGTATTCGGATGCGGCGGGTCGGTAGGGTAGAATGGTGTCGAGAGGGCAGGATGCTTCACGGCCATAGAGGAGGAAGTACGGCGAGAACCCTGTAGTAGTCTGCGTCGCAGTGTTGTACGCGTAAGTCACAAAGGAGAGAATCGCGTCCCAATCGGAGTGGTCCGAAGACACGCACTTAGCCAGCATGTCGCCGAGGGTGCGGTTAAATCTCTCCGTCAATCCATTAGTCTGGAGATGGTAGGCTGTAGTGCTGCGGTGGGTGATGTTGCATTCTTTCAGGAGAGCCTCGACCACTTCTGACAAAAAGTCACGGCCCCGGTCACTTAGAACTTCCCGTGGTGCTCCATGACGCAGGATCAAATGGTGCAAAATGAAGGTACCAACTTCGCGCGCTGTGGCAGCCGGTAGGGCAGTGGTCTCAGCGTATCGCGTAATGTGATCCACGGCGACGATAACCCACCGATTGCCGGCAGCAGTCAGGGGCAGAGGGCCGTATAAGTCTATCCCGACTCGGTCGAAAGGGCGCGCGGGGCAGGGCAAAGGCTGTAACGGGGCGGTTTGTGACTGCGGCGGAGACTTGCGACGTTGGCATTCTCGGCATGATTTGATGAACTTCGTTACAAAGGAATACATTCCTCGCCAGACGTAGCGCAGCCGCAACCGCTGGTACGTCTTAAATAATCCTGCATGGGCGAATTGCGCATTCGTGTGGACGTTAGCACAGATTGTAGAGCGCAGGTGGCGAGGGATCACCAACAACCACTTGCGGCCTTCGGGGAGGAAATTCCTGCGATACACAAGCCCGTCACGAATGGAAAAATGCACGGCCTGACGTCGCAGTTCCCCCGAGGGACTACGTTCCGTAGGGTTCGAAATCAGGTCAAAAATGGAAGATATCCAAGGGTCCTTGCGTTGCTGCCCTGCCATGTCCTCAAGTGGTTCAGATGCCTGTGTGCAATCAATGGCCGTAATTTCGGACGAATCAGTGGATAAAGGTGAGCGAGATAAAGCATCTGCGTCGCTGTGCTTGCGTCCAGACCGATATATCACTCGGATGTCATATTCCTGAAGGCGAAAGCACCAGCGTGCAAGGGGACCAGCGTGCAATGGGACCGGAGGGATCCTTCAGCGGCGATAGCCAACAAAGGGCATGGTGATCTGTGACTACATCAAACGTTCCACCGTAGAGGTAAGGCCGGAACTTTGAAATAGCCCACACGATGGCCAAACACTCTTTCTCTGTAACAGAGTAATTACATTCCGCCTTTGTAAGAGTGCGGCTCGCGTATGCGACGACGTACTCGTCGAATCCCGCCTTCCTTTGGGCAAGCACTGCTCCCAGACCTAAGCCGCTGGCATCGGTATGAATCTCGGTGGGCGCGGAAAGATCAAAATGACGCAAAATGGGAGGTGACGTAAGTAAGCGGCGTAGGGTTACAAAGGCTTTATCACAAGCAGGTGACCAGGTAGACAGGTCATGACTTTCGCTGAGTAACTTCGTTCGAGGCGCAATGACGCACGCAAAGTTGGGCACGAAGCGTAGGAAGTAGGAGCAGAGTCCGACAAAACTGCGCAGGGCTTTCACGGTAGTCGGTTTCGGGAAGGCGGCAACAGCTCAAAGTTTAGCAGGGTCGAGAAGAATGCCGTGCTTTGAAACAACATGACCTAAAATTGTCAGTTTACGGGCAGCAAAATGACAATTTTTAACATTCAGCTGTAGCCCAGCGTCGGTAAGGCACTGCAGAACTTGTTCCAGGAGACTGAGGTGGGTGTCAAAATCGGGCGCAAATACCACGATGTCATCCAAGTAGCATAAGCAAGTTTTCCACTTGAGGCCACGCAGAATGTCGTCCATCATGCGCTCAAAAGTGGCAGGCGCAATACATAACCCGAACGGCATCACGTTCAATTCGTATAACTCGTTGGGGGTCACAAAAGTGGCCTTGGGGCGGTCGTCATCTGCCATCGGCACCTGCCAGTAACCCGAGCGGAGGTCTAAGGAAGAGAAGAACTCGGCGCCTTGCAGATAATATTATGAGTCGTCGATGCGTGGCAACGGGTAAACGTCTTTCCGTGTGATCTTGTTCAGTCGTCGATAATCGACACAAAAACGAACAGACCCATCTTTCTTGCCAACAAGAACGACCGGTGAAGCCCACGGGCTGTTAGAAGGTCTAATGACACCACGCTGAAGCACTTCATCAACGTGCGTTTCGATCACGGGTCGCTCTTTGGCTGAAACGCGGTATGGTCGCAGCCTCAAAGGTGGATTAGAGCCGGTGTCAATGCGATGTGTGACGGTCTGCGTGCGGCCAAAGGAAGTGTGCTTGCAGTGGAAGGTAGATCGGAAACGGTGAAGAAGGGTAAGCCGGTGGTTGTGCTGGACAGGGTCGAGGTTGTCGTCTACGGAGTGAACGAAGGCGGCCGAATCAGATGCACGGGGAAGAGGCGGGCTTAGCGAGCTGAGCGACAGAACGTGGGATGCATCCGGGAAATCGTTTATGAGGCGAGCGTCAATAGTTTCGACGCGTCCAAGGGACTCGCCACGATGCACGGTTAAGGGTGAAGAGGCGGTATTGCAGATGGAGATCATGCTAGCGGCATTTTCGATTTCAAGAATGGCGTAGGGGAGAGGGGCGCCCTGGCGACGCATAAACAGATTAGAGGGGGTAAACACAACAGTTGCGTCTAACACCATATCACAGATTACCGGCACGATAACTGCAGAGGCTGGAGGGATTGTGGAGTCTTCTGTGGCGCACAGCTTGAATGTAGTGGTTACATTGTGCACTGCAGTACCACACAGCGGAAATAGGAAGATCTCGGCAGGGGCACAGTCAATAACAGCGTGGTGACGCGACAGGAAGTCCCACCCCAAGATAATGTCGTGGGAGCACGAGGAAAGAACGACGAATTCGATTACATACATCGCGTTTTGCAAAAAGACACGACTTGTGCAAACGGCTGAAGGCTCGACGTGATGCACCGTAGCTGTGCGGAGACGGAAACCGGATATTGAGGTCGTCACTTTTCGTAATTTGCGGCAAAGTTTGTCGGCTATAACAGAGATGGCTGCTCCCGTGTCT
This sequence comes from Haemaphysalis longicornis, assembly GCF_048455015.1. Lineage (NCBI taxonomy): Eukaryota > Metazoa > Arthropoda > Arachnida > Ixodida > Ixodidae > Haemaphysalis > Haemaphysalis longicornis. The sequence continues at coordinate 192,606,999 of NW_027526385.1, read as the reverse complement.
ACAAGGGCGTATGTGGTGATTCCATCGAAAACTACTTCAATCACGTTCGTAACAGACAGGCCAGGGCTTTGGTATTTCGAGGGCGCCGCAGTTCTTGCCTCCGGAACTGCGGCGATCAGTTTTCCTCCTGGGCATTCGAACGACGGCGCAGCGGTGCAATGGAACGGCGACGAGGGGAGGACGACCGACGGGTATCGGGTGCTTCGCGACGAGGCGAGAGATATGGCGGCTCAGCAGCGGCATTGCTGGATGAACGTGGAGGAGTATACACGCTAGCAGCAGAGACTGGTCTTCAGTAAGCGTCCCCGGACGGCGTAAATCGACGCCGGCACTAGCGCACTACGTGACCAGGAACTCCACAGAAATAAGAAATCGGCCGGTTATCGGGCGGGCGCCATGGGTTGCTCTTAAGCGGTGCCGAGGAAGCTGGAGGAAGGTAAGGCGGCGGCTGCGGGCGGCGTAAAGGCACGTAAGCGGTGGGCGGAGCCTGCCGTGCCGCCACTTCAGCTTATAGAGGCGCCGCTACAGGCAACGTCTGGGGGCAGCTGGCGTTGTCGGTAAGACTTCAGCGACTTCTTCCCTGATAATTCGACGGAGTGGCGACGACAAGCAAGGATCTGGTACCGGCGACGATGGCAGGGATGCACAAGGCAGGAGAGAGATCCGCCGCGCCACCTCTCCACGAACAAGCTCCTTGATGCGGTTCAGTAGCGACGGGTATTCGTCGAGTGCCAGCCCACAGAGCGGCTCCTCATGCTCCACAGGGCGGCGACGAGTGAGGCTACGCTGCCTGCGCAACTCGTCATAACTCTGCAACAACAAGCTGATGACGTCTCGGACGCTCTGAGGGTTTTTCAACAGAAGCATCTGGAACGCGTCCTCATCTATTCCCTTGAGTATGTGTTTGATGGTGTCCTGCTCAGGCATGGAAGGATCCACGTGCATGCAAAGGTCGACCACACCCTCGATGTAGCTGGTAAAGTTCTCGCCGGCCTGTTGAGCTCGCTCTCTCAAACACTGCTCCGCGCGAAGCTTGCGAACCGCAGGCCGGTCAAATACTGCCGAAAAGTTCGTTTTGAATGCGGTCTACGTTGCGAGATCCTCTGGGTGGTTAAGATACCATTTTTAGGCACGTCTCCTAAAAGAGAAACCAACGTTATTTAGCTTCATGGCATCGTCCCACTTATTGTGTGCGCTTACCCTCTCATAAACCGAAAGCCAATCTTTGACGTCCTTGTCGTCTGCGCCAGTGAACATCGCCGGCTCACGCTCACAGATCACCCCGGAGCAGATGACAGCCGATGGCGAAGGCGATGTCGTGTTTCGGGCGTCACTAGTCATGGTGGACCCAACGGTAGAAAGCAGGGTGCGACTCCGGAGCTCCAGGCTGGCGGGTACACGGGGTGAAGCTACCGAGCAGGGCGAGGATGTAATCCGCACACTCCACCAAAACGTAATGCGGGTTTATTGCCTTGAAAGCGGGAGTAGGAGAGGCACTTAGAAGTGGCAAGCGGATAAGTGTTCCAGCCGGCAGTATATCTCGAGCACTTCACGAGCTTTACGACGATGACAATGCCGCTGCGGTGGCTCACCGTGCTGCCTCGTCGTCATCTGCACAATTCAAGTGGTCAATCTCCTTGAGTGGCGTACGCCAATCCCAATGACAATGCTGACGGTTGTTGTGGCCGCGTACCTTATCAGTTGCTCGGTAGTGCTCGCATGGTGGCTGCGCGCCACTCGCTCGTCTTTCGCACTACAGCAGATATATTGGTGGTATCCACAAAATTCACAGCCACGGTGGCGGACGTAGCTTGTCGAGGAGCCGTAGTATCGAACATCCAAGGATGGAGGTTGGTGCCAGCCTCCATGTCGTTCGAAGCGACGTTCTGGTTGGTAGAATACATGGGGATGGTAGAGTCCATGGAGGCGGAGAGCGGGCGGCAACAAGCGCTCCGCTGTGCTATGGCTGGAAGTTAGGCTTAGGCCGGAGCTTTTCTCGAGGGGGGCTGCAGTTATCGGTTTTTTGAAACCTACGGGCGACTGGGCCGGGATTTCCAAATCCCGAAGTGCAGAGCTCAGTCACTTGCCTCGGTGATGAGTTCGGCAGGGCTCTGTTGTGAAGAAACGGGGCGTTCAGCAGTTTGAAGCGGGAGCGGGAAGGAAACGCGATTGCTGGCATCGAGATCTTCGTCTTCCTCCAGGAGGAGACTCGACTGCGTTCGGAAATGAGCCTGCCCGCAGCAGTCGCTCCCTAGCTCCGGTGTTGTGCTGCAGAACGCAAGGACGCGGGTTCGATTCCCGGCCGCGACGGCCGCGTTTCTGATAGAGGCGAAAAGCAGGAACGCTCGTGTGTCCGAGATTTCTGCCCCGGTAAAGAATTCCAAGTGATCCAAACGAATGCGCAGCCCCCCACTACGGCGCGCCTTATCGGCTGGGTAGCGTCGGCGCGTTAAACCCTACAGTAAATCAATTTCAAACAAACCTAGTTTGCTTGATGGTCTTATCCTCTCCTTTAAACCCTCTGTTGCATGCACTATATGAAGAATTGCTGAGTTCAGATGCTTGAATTCTAAAACTCGAGTATCTGTTTCGGCTTTTATATCTTCAGATTTTTAAAAATAGCGTTCGCTCCCCGATATATATTTTTAAATTTTTTTATTCTAAATTTTGTTCAAACCTACGTTGTCCACGATAAGATGGCTAAAGGCAACAAGCAGCCTGGCTAGTGCCGTGACACCCAAAAAACATTGCACAGGTACAGTAAGCAGTGAAAGCCCCAGTTTGCTCCCAAGGAAAAGAGAAGCAGATTAATTGAAGATTACAAAATGATCTAGCAATGTATTATACAATAAATAACGTGACAATAAAAGCAATGACAGATACCAGATGTGTGAAACAATGTTTTCGAGATTATTATAACAATTCAACTAATATCTTCTATATAATCAAAACATTTAAGTTTACCGACATACACGCGCGTATTTATTATACACAGGAAAACAAATTTACAACAGCCGATTCAGTGAACCAGGTTTTCGTAACGGGAAAGATGCTGCGGGTTCTAATTTTATAATTGGGCAATTATAACACGTGCCTTTTACTGTTATTTCTGCATCTGTAAATAGAACAGCAACTTTCGATCAAATCAAATAAACCAGGCAATGAGTTTGGAACATCAAGTATCAAGTAGGCTAGTGTGTTCGTAGTTTGGTTTAAGTGCTGCTGTGATGCATCCGCTGTAAGTATAAGCATACTGATTGTTTACAGAATTAGTGATTCAAACTTTGTGGCTTCACTGAAAAAAAAAACCATCTTTTGTATCTCCATGACAAGTTTAAGCTAAAGCAGCTGACCAACTATATGCAGGTTTTGTTTGTAAAAAAACGTTGCCGTGTGACCCATTTGCTGGAGGTTCGCAATGGAGCGTACACCATCTATTTGTAAAACCACTAATCTTTCTAAATTTCATTTGTTGCTCTAGTGCAGCTTACGCTTTCGTTAAAGAAAATGGCGGGAACATAACCGTACACACTTGCTCAATGGCACTATTCTCGAATTTAATGTTCAAACAATTGTGTGGTTTGCTTCTGCTCTCGAAAACCACATATCTGGTTTTGCCTACGTTTAACTGGAGCTCATATAAATTCAGCCATAATAATTGTAACAGCCATTTACTAGCTCGACTCTTCATGAGTACCGCAATTATTACCTGAAAGAAAAATATGCTGGTATCACCAGAATATAGGACTGTCTCCGGTCTTCCGTGTATAAAACCAAGATCTTTTATAGACAGAATAAAAACAACGATTGAAGACTGAACCATCTGCTGCACTGTATGTTACCTGTTGTAACCGGGGCTTGTGGTCGTCCTGCAAACAATATTGTAGTCTATCAGTCAGGTAGCAAGGTGTCAAGAGTACTGTCAAACCCTGTATTCGAAAGTAGGGAAGCTTGCTAAACAATATATTGTGTTTAATCGAATCGAATGTCTCCCTAAAATCATGAAAAATGCATAGCATGTACTGCCTTGAGTCAATTATTGAGCATATCTTGTCTCTTAATCACAATTGTCCCATTTCAGGCGACCTTTTTTTCTCTAAATCAAACTTGCTCTTTAGAAGTAATTGTTGCTGGTTTATAATCCTATTAGGTCTTCTTTTAGGGAGTATTTCAGAACTTTAAAAATAGAGAAAGTACAGATATTTGTGTGAAATTACTTATGTTAGCAAGAGAACCACCCCTATGTAAAACTAGCTCTTGAAAGTTTGAGTTTGTTTGGAACATTTTCTGTAGTAAATGCAATATAACAGATAAGCTGTGAAAGAACACTTGAAAGATCAGCGACAGCTATAATTGATACAGCTTTTCTGTCACCTCTGGACCCACAATTTTAGTTCAAATATTTGAGAAACGATAATATTTCATGTTCACTGCACGGGGCAGGAAAGGTGAAAACGACTGGCTTTAAAAACGCATTTTTCTCGTTCTTTTTATGGTTTATGGAATGGCGCGGATGCAGCACAAGTAGCAAATTGTGAATTTACATTATCAGTTTTTGACGCATCGCTGTATTCAGTCTAAACACCGTATTAAGTACCTTGAAAAATGAGTGAACTGAGGATTTTATCATTACACTCTCCTATAGGAGAATGTATTGAGCCGCAATTCTTTTTTTTCGATATGGCAGCAAACGTGTTGGCACACCAATTTATTATTGCTTTCTTAAGTTGCGAGTTTATTTATTTCTCAGTTTATTGTACTGGCGTAATAAAGCGAAGACTGCAACCTGAGTAAACTTGCGATAAAACCCATAGCGAGCTTTGATTTTTAGTGTAGCTCTCCAGTAACCGACGGATTTGTCGTTTCTTTGTACCTTATTTCAAGTCTCTATGTAAAGGCAATGTTATATCACTGCTTCATTTTACACAAAAATATATGGTACGAATGATTCAGGTTAGCTTCGCTACAAACGTCATCCCGGTTACACTTTCTAATAAAACACGAAAAGCCCGAATAGGATCCTCGCTATAAATTCCGCAAGCAGCTACAGTATCTTTACCATTTCTGGTTACCTTCCTAGATCGAGGAAAAAAACAAAATATTGGTAGATGATCTCCTAAATCAAAGGTACTGATTCCTGAAAAACGCGTACGTTTCTCGATGCTTTTAACACATAAGTCAATTTGGTGGCACTTTGTAGAGTAATTTTTGGAGATGAGCAATATCATTTGAACCCGACAACGATTCAACCTAATCCAAAAGTTGACACTGTGTATTAGGCGTTACAACATCTATATTGAAGTCGCCGATCAGGACAATTGGTAGATTCATAAGGACGCGTACTAGAGAATGTGCTAACACAATCAACAAATTCCTTAACGTCGCAAGACCCAAGGCTATATATTGAAGCGATCAGTTCTCCGGCACATTTATTAGTGTTGGAACCAAACTGCACGCTAAGACAGAATTCAGACAACCAATCGTAAGAAATACCAGCCTTAACATGACATAAAAATCAACCACCTTTACGATTCATTCTGTACAGCCCTTTCCACTTATATACTTAAAGTTTAACAGCATCATGTTCATTTACGGGGCACTTACGCACATATTTTGCATCTTGTCTTTGTTGATGTGATAAGTAGCTAATGACCTATTTATGACGTGTAGAAATCTCATTTGCTTCAACGCGCGACGGTTGTTTAATTAAAGACGTTTTAATGTTGCCTGTCGCAGTTTCGGTCTCAGCGGGTGGCGCGAAAGGCTGGATTTGGTATAAACAAAGCTGCCCACGTGACTGTCGGGCGGATATCACAAAGCATACTTGCCGTAGCACTGTCGATTCCGCGTCGGCGGCAGTTTTAGCTAATGCCCCTATGTACTGATCTTGTCAGTCGCCTAATTAAAATGTGGTTGTGGGCGTGATGCAGGCGCCGCGAGTGCAAATCGCTGCAGTGGCTAGAGGACGACTAACGGGGCTAGAGGCAGTGGGTGGGGAGACGCGCGCTGGGAGCAGCCGGCCAGTCTGCCTATATGTCTGACTCCAGTTGTGTTAGGCTTGACACTGCGATGAATCTTCGATTGCTATTCTCGTAAGTGGTGCAGATGACGATTTTTAATGCAATTCGCCATCGCATCATGAACTCCTTTCTCGAATATGATGCCTTGTTCGGGACTTCCCATTTCGTGCAGCGGTAACAAGCTAGCGCCCGTGCTACCTGTGCTAGCGTGCGCCACTACGCGGCCATGGCCGCCTCCTGCGGAGCGACCATGCGGCTCGCTCAGTGCGCTTTTCGTGCCCACGGAGCGTTTTCGCGTCCAGTGTAATAAAAAGCACTGTAGAACTTAGGTTGCGGCCAGCTGCCCGTTGACCCAAAGAAATCCCGGCGCCTCCGTCGCCAACGATCGTATCATTCGTTGCTCGAGAGCAAAAGTTGTGACCTCCGATCGGACCGGCGAGCCGGCGCGAAACGCCGGCAGTGCGCAAGCGCCCAACACAAACCAGTGTCGTGCTTGGTGTTGTTTATTTACTGTACATCCAGGGAATGTCGATTGCGCTTGGTCATCCGCTGGGTTCTCGGTTGCGTTTCGCACACTTTAAAATTGATTTTAAATGTGTTCTAGGCTGCATTTGCCGCCGATATTTTGCAGATGATGTATGTATGTTCACATCAATCTATCTCCGAAGTTATCTCGACTTCCGAATTTTGGGTCAGTACCCCTTAAAAACCAGGTCTCCGTGAAAGCCAGGAGATCAACTGAGTTAGCCAATCTAAAGACTTTCGAAACAAAACACTTCGTTCATTAAACGCCTCACTTTAACGTGTAGTAGTTATGCTGGCAATAAATTCACATGTACAGTAGCGATACATGACGTACAGTCAAGATACGCTTGTTCACGGGTGTGTAACATTTAAGCAAAACATTAAAAGTAAACCTAGGACTAAGGGAATATTGTCCAAATCCGTCTCACATTCAATTAGAACTACGCGTGCGCGGGTTGCCTTTGCGCGAACAACTTCCCGTCCGTATGCCATGCAAATTGATAGCGCTTTTCTTGGGCCTCTATATACATCATCAACAGAAGAGCTTTATACTGTGATACTGTGGCGTAAGGATGTCGAGGAAGCGTACTGGTGTGCTTGTTGCCCTTAGTTCTGCCTCCTTTGACATTTATTCATTCCCTGCTCGAAATGAGACAAAACGAACCAGCACACCGCTCAGTATCCGGTTTTGGAGGCCGCCTCTGTAGGCCTTCGACGTCAGCCGGGGTCAGTTCAGTGAGATCCATGTCAGTTCTAATTCTGTTCATTTTTGCTGCAACGCAGTAGATGTTTAACCACCCTCGTCGTCCCCCCCCCCCCGCTTTTTCATTCCTGTGTCACCGATTTACTCGGCTCCGCTCCCGGGCTCCTCCTCACCACCGCTGACGCCTATTTCACAGCCATTTTCCTCCTCGCCTCCCATCGATGCCCCTCCGGCAAGTTGCGCATTCGGCAGCTAACGGTGGTTGCGGTTATCCGATGACTGCGAAAAAAAAAAACGGGAGCACGGATGGGCGTAAAAAAGGCACTGACGATTACTACGCTCCCTAATATGAAATTTGTGTGCATAGCGATCGGCAGTCTTCTTGGTCACGGCGCATTTATGCTCCGTCTCAGGAAGCGTTCGCGTGATCAGACAACGCACGGCAGCGTGAGCTACTCTGCTGCTACCTCGCAGTGCGCCGCCGCCACCGGCCAGAATGTTGCAAATAGAGTTTGAACGTCCCGCGCAAATATCATGTGATTTGGGTTAGCCCCTTTAAAGACAGCAGGGATAATGTTGTTGCATATCTTGTTTGAACCTCCAGCGCAAACGTCTCGTGGTTTTGGATTAGTGGAGAATTAGCGGAGAACAGCGTCTGGGGAAAGTGCCAGGTGAGGGCGCTACTTGGTGGCGGCACCTGAAACATGTGTGAGGGAATGGCAGTGAGAGAGGTGTCGTCATAGCCGCACGTGTCATACTCCACTTCACCCTTCGCTTGACGCTCCTCTCCATTTTCTTTGTTTCGTCACTGCTGCATTCGCTCACGCGGATATGCGGACATAAACATACGCCGTTCCCGCGAAGCCAAGGTAACGGCTGCCAAACGCAGCTGTCCCCTAAAACGACCGAAACACGCAGCCGCCGTTTCCATTCTAATTCATTTCGACAAGTAGCTGCGAATCCATCCCTTTAGAAGAAAAACTTCCCCTGTTGGAATGCCGGCTTGAGCCCATATTTCTTTTTCAGCTCGGAAGGCCTACCGAGCGACATTTTCGCCATTGTCATTCACGCCTAAGTATGCGCCATCACTGGTTACCGGTTTATGCGTGCATGGTATGCGGGTAGACAAAGGTTGTCGTGCACGAACAGCTAGGTGCACAGCTAGATTTAGATGTCGAAATTACATGCCTCAATGCGGTAAGTCGGCAGTCCTCCTTAATCTAATGCTTTGTGTGTAAGTTGGTGTGTTAAACCGACACATTACACACACAGTAAGATGCATACAAGGGGTAAGGTAAACGGACAGCCGCATGTTTGTGCGCAAGAATAAAGCTCAAGGGCTTTGAGGTTTTAAATCGTTCTGGGACGGATGCATGCCGTACGTTTGGAAGAAGATGAGCAAGAATAGTAGCGTTGCCCGAACACAAGCGCGAATGAATCCAAAAACAACGGAAAGCTGCTGGAACCGCCGTTACCGCCTCAAATTCAGCTCGTGGAGAAGCGGCGATCCCTCCCGCATGAATAGCAAATTTCCCGCTTGGAGCGGCGGCGTGAGCCAATTTCACTTCTTGAGATGGCTTTCACGGGATATTTTTTGCGGCGTCTGTCATTTCTTAGCACGCGCACATGACCGGTTGCTGGTTTAAGCGCGCGCAGGTTAGTAGTGGAGAATAGTGGGAGGGAAAAGAATAGGCGTGCAAGCGCAGCTATAGGTTTCATGCCCGTACTGTAGGATGGCATGTATGTTGGGCTGGTGTGAAATTTAAATGCGGAGGTTAAACGGCCCAATGGGACCTGTCCAGAGTCCTATATTCAGACTACCGACGCAACACCCGTATCGTGATCTATGGCCGTAAAAAATTCCATGTCACGCAGTTGGGTTGGCTGAGACGTGAAATGACGTCATTCTTTAAAGTTATTACCAGTGGCGGCAACTGTGGAAACCAGCAATTACACAAACAGTAAGATGCCTACCACGCGGATGCGACACAGGCAGTTCGATGTTTATCTTGAAGGACAAAAAGCTTGGATCCGTCAGAGGTTCATTCGTCTAATTGGCTAGGAAATATGCTCCATCCCTAATTATGATAAACGTATTTTGTTTCATGCACTCCGTGGTCTGCGTCCAACTTTCAAGGTCATCCTTCTTCACAGATTGGAAGGGCACTAATTTTTTCTTGTAGATTCTAGTTTTAAGTTCAACGTAGTTCATGATTTTCTATATTCTGCTGTCGGCTGTGCTCCTGAAGTGTATTCAACTGTAGCCTCAACTCATGAACCTCTTTGACTAGCGTTGCGCGATTCGATTCATTCACTCCTTGCTTTTAAGCCAGTAATACCAGATGACAGCTGTTTGAGGTCAACAAGAACCTAGTCATACTGGTCTGACAAATGCTCAACCGAGTTTTCTGCCTTGTCAACTGGCTGTAGCACTACCAATAAAGACTCCACCATGCTTTACATTTCGGTGAATTGTACCAGCTTGTCCTTATTTTCCGCAGAATTTTTTAAAGTCCGCTCCTTCCTTGGCTTTCGCTTTATGGTACTGAGCCTGCGAGCTGCCATGACACCGCATGTTCGGCACACACAAGTTTTTCTGGCCTCGTCATCACTTGATTTAAAGTCTGATCTGTTTATGCCTGAACCTGTACCAGTGTTATAGCCAAAACTGCATTCGCAGCATGAAAAATATATCACATTATCTGGAAGCGGTTCGTTGCAAGCAAGGCACGTGTTGGACTAAGAGGTTTCTAAAAAGGGTACACGAATTACAGAGCCGTGGGCGTAGGAAACACTTCTAGTCAGACAACATATTCCTAAGAAAAAAACGCAAACAGCAGTGATCTCAAACAGTGGGCACTACAAGTGCGTAGCGCTGTAAATATGACACTATCTTGCAATGTGGAAAGCCCGAGTTTTGCGACCACCCCCGCTGTACGAATGTGACATTTGCTGGATGGCTCCCGTCCTTTAAAGGCGCCATGGTGATTCATTCCAGGCGCAGAATGCAGCGCAGTTTTAGGGGCAATCTTGCGTAAAAACAGTGGCCACCGCTTCCGCAGATTGCAGGAACACGCTTCGCCTGCAATGTTGGAATACAGGAGTTATTGACCAGCAGACGCTGTCGCTGCCACCATCATTCTATGAATGTGAATTACTAACTTTTCTCTATAGGTTTTCGAATCTGTTATAGACGTTGTGTTAAAAAATGACATTATTTGGGGACTGTGTCGTTAATTACAGGAGACATACGAACGCAAAACGTGAACGATGATTTAGAAGGCACAGAGGACACGTGCAGCGCACGAACTCTGTGCCTTGTAAAATATAATTCACGCTTCGTGCTTTTTTGTGTTTTGTTCAAACACGCTTATACAAAAGCTATTGTTTGTACCCGGGCAAATTTTGTCAGAATGTTGCTGAAAGCGTCGTAGAATTTTGCGCGGTCGGCAGTATCGTCAAAAAAGCTTCTCGCTGATGACACTTCTCAGATTTGCCCAAACCCACAAAACATCACCTGAGTGGTCATCGATGTCGGAAGCTTAAGTGTCCAACATTCCCTAACTGCTGGTTTGTTGATGATGATGGTTGGTGTTTTATGGCGCAAGGCCAACGAGGGCAAAGAGCGCCAAAACGGTGGTTAGGTATGAAGGATGTAACCGTAAACGCTAAAACCGTTCAACAAAAACCAAAGTGAATTCAGTAAAAGACAATGAGGATGGCTGGTGTAAAAGGCCAGGTTGTGATGGTGCGTGGCATGAGATCGGGTTTAAAAGCAACTATGCGTGATAGGAAACCAGGTGTAAAAACTTGATGTCTCTAAGAAACTTAAACGTGCGTTGTACAGGAACCATGGGGTCATCCGCTAAAAACAATGCTGGGTGTAGTGGAATGTGTTGTCTGTAGAGGTCGGCGAAGTGTCTCTGTCGTGTTGTGTGGAGTGCTTTGCATTGAAGTAGCACATGGATGACGGATAGGCCGTCTCCACACCTGCTACACAAGGGTCTTGGAGATCCTGTGAGCAGGTATGAGTGTGTTGCATGCGTGTGGCCTATCCGTAATCGAGCCAGGGTAACTTCATTGTGCCTGTTATGTGTGTCAGTGGTGTATGCTCCCAAGAGTGTCTTTATAACGTGTAGCTTGGTGTCTGCCTGTTCATTCCAGTGTGCTTGCCATGTATTGCGAAGGTGTTGTCTGATGTGTGACTTAAGGTCAGTGTACGGTATTGTTGTTATGTCCACCGTGTTTGCAAGCGCAGCAGCAGCGGCCATTTGATCTGCTGTCTCGTTTCCGGCGATCCCCGAGTGACCTGGCACCCAGCATACAGTTACTTCAAGACTTAATGCATAAGCGGACATAATGGTTTTGTAAACTAGATGAATAACATGGTTTTTACAGTACTGCTTAGATGACAATGCACGTACTACACTCAAGGAATCTGTGAAGATGATGGACTTGGGAATTTTATGATGAACTATTTGCTTTAAAACCAGAAATATCCCATAGGCTTCAGCCGTAAAAATGCTGCTTTTCGAGTTTAAAGTGTTAGATACCCTAAAATCAGGTCCGTGCGCAGCACACGACACGATACGGGCTGTTTTTGACCCGTCACTAAAGAATTCTGCACACTTGTATTTATCTTGAAGGAACAAGAAGTGCTGAAGAATTGCAGCTGTGGGTACTCGTTTTTTATCAATCGCTACAAAGGACAAATCGCACGACACGGGGCGCAGCTGCCATGGTGGTAAAAAGTCGGAAAGGGTTGATTTGTAGGTGTCTGAAAAGGTGACCGATAATTCTGACACTTCCTGTCTCACCCTATGTGAGAACGGAGCAGAGATAGATGGACGATTAAGAAGAAGTTGGGACATGGGTGCATCACAAATAAATGGTTTGAGAGGATGGTGGGTTATTGACGAAATTTTAAAAGCGTACAGAAGATCTATGTATGTTCGCTGATGATCTAGGGACCATTTGTCGCACTCGACGTATAGGCTTTGTACGGGGCTTGTACGGAAAGCGCCCGACGCGAGGCGAAGCCCCAAGTGAAGCACTGGGTCTAGCATTTTCAGCGCTGTTTTTGTTGCCGCCCCATAAACCACGCTCCCATAGTCCAAGCGGGACCCCACCAAGCTTGTGAAGACAAGTAAGAGGAGTTGCTTGTCCGCGCCATAAGAGTGGTGTGAAAGGACCTTAAGTATGTTTATTGCTTTGAGGCATTTATGTTTTAGTTGTCTGATGTGAGAGATGAACGTGAGTTTCTCGTCAAACACCACACCCAAAAACTTGTGTTCTCTTTTTACTGGAATCGAGTCACCAAAGAGTTTTATGTCGGGAGCGGGCAGGAGGCCCCGCCTTTTTGAGAATACAACACAGGTACTTTTAGAAGAATTAAGTTTAAATCCATTTTCATCTGCCCAGCGGGAAAGTTTGTTTACCCCAAGTTGGACCTGACGTTCACAAATGGATATGTTACATGATTTGAAAGATATTTGAACGTCATCTACATACATCAAGCAGGATATGGTTGGCGGCAGTGCCTTTCGGAGAGAGTTCATCTTAACTATAAACAAGGTGCAGCTCAATACGCCACCTTGAGGCACGCCATTCTCCTGCACGTGAACGTTTGAGAGTGCCGTACCGACTCTGACACGAAATGTTCGTTCAGACAGGTAACTGGAAAGAGTGTTCAGCATGTTACCTGTTACACCATAGGATTTTAGGTCTGCAAGAATGCCATAACGCCATGCCGTATCATAAGCTTTCTCGATATCAAAAAATACGGTCATGCAGTACTGTTTATGTATAAAGGCATCCTTAATGTAAGATTCCAGTGCAACTAATTGATCGTTTGTGGATCGCCCTGCCCGGAAGCCTGCCTGGCAGCTCTCGAGAAGACCATTGTACTCAAGAAAGTACATGAGCCTCCGGTTAATCATCTTCTCGAAGAGCTTGCACAGGCAGCTTGTCAGGGCAATAGGTCTATAGCTTGCGGGAGAAGAAGGGTCCTTCCCTTCCTTCAGAAAAGCCACAACGATGGCCTCCCTCCAAAGCCTTGGAAGGTGCCCCGACAGCCATATTTGGTTGTATAGGTGCAGGAGTGTCTCAAGGGTGTCTGCGTGTAGGTGTTGAATCATAGTGTATGTAATGTTGTCTGCACCTGGAGCAGAAGGTTTACAAGTGGCAAGAGCAATCTTCATCTCATGGAGTGTAAATTCACAGTTGTATCCAGACTTTGACTTGTTCTTGTCGCGTATAGGCTTCTTTTCGGCAGATGTTTTGTGTTGCATAAAAGTGTTTGTATAGTGCGCAGAACTAGACACGTGTTTGAAGTGTTGTGCAAGTGTGTTAGCCTGATCTTCCAGAGTGTCCTCTGTCGTGCTAACCAGGGGCAGGCTATGTGTGTGTTGTCCTTTTAGTTTACGTATTCGGGTCCATACCTTGTGGGTGTCCGTGTATGAATTTATGGATGTGAGAAAGGCGCGCCAGCTCTCCCTTTTTGCTTCACGGCGCACACGCTTACCTAATGCCTTCGCTCTTTTGAAAGAAATAAGGTTACAACTTGTGGGGTGTCTACGGAGGATGCCCCACGCCTTGTTCTGGGCCTCCCGCGCACGCTTGCAGTCGTCATTCCACCAGGGCCTTCTCGGGTTGCGCGGGGCCCCAGAGGCCTGGGGTATTGACTTTTTGGCGGCGGCGAGAATGTGCTCCGTGACGAGCTGTGTTGCCTTCTCTACAGGTAAGTGTGTTATGTCTGTGTAGTGTAGTTGAAATGTCTCTGTGAATGTGTTCCAGTTTGCTCTTGCTTCTATAAACTTGCAGTGGGAAGGGGAACTGCTAGGGCCTCTATCTATGTATGTCAGTGAGGTAGGGAAGTGATCACTACCATATGGGTTAGTGCCAACATCCCACTCAAGTGATGGAAAGAGTACTGCAGAGCCAATGGCCAAGTCGAGGTGTGAATAAGTGTTATGTGCTATATTATGGTATGTAGGCTTGTTTTTGTTAAATAGGCATGCTCCTGAAGATATTAGAAATTTTTCGATTAGGCGACCTCGGGCATCTGTGCGGTGAGAGCCCCAAAGAGTGTTGTGTGCATTGAGGTCACCTATAAGAATGAAAGGTTCTGGTAGCTGATCTACAAGACCCTCAAAATCGGAGCTTGAAAGCTGGAAATCAGGGGGGATGTAGATGGAGCACACTGTTATTAGCCTATTGAAAATTATGGTTCTAATGGCAATAGCCTCAAGGACAGTCTGTAATTGGATAGGGTGGCATGCCAATGATTTTCGGGCAATGATGGCCACACCACCTGAAGATGTACCACCACCAGCCCTGTCCTTCCTAAATACCATGTAACTATGCAAGACATTTGTGTGTTTGGAGTTTAAATGTGTTTCTTGGAGACACATCACACTTGGCTGATTGGAATGCAATATTTCGTAGACATCATCAAGATTGTTAAGGAGGCCTCTACAGTTCCACTGGATGATATTTTCTGTTCCCATTATGTACCTTTAAGAGCTACTGGAATGTGTGTGTGGGTTCATGTTTTGTCTATCGGGGCTTGTATTCTTGGAGCGGGTTTCTTTGGCTTTTCTGTTGGTTTGGACGCCGCAGCCCGTTCCTTGCGGAGCGATGCAGACAGGAACGGTCCGACGTCCATTTCCTCATCAGATGTTCGGGGGGTGTCCGGCGGACCGGGCCCCCTGGACTTGGCACCCTTACGGGTGCCATTGGTTCCAGCCGCAAGCGCCGGCGGGGCAGGCGGCGGGGCTAGGATGGGCGCTTCTGTGGGCCCTACCGTGTCCATCTCCTCCGTGCCCTCAGGTGTCCCTAGGGCCTGTGGAGAGGACACAGTGAGAGCGGCAGAGCTCCCAGCGGCGATCGCACTCGCCACATTCGCTGGAGTCGCCACACTGGGCGATTCCTGACTACTCTGGACTACCGAAGGCAGTCCGGCAAGAGACGGGGCCCCCGCAGCCTCTACAGGTGTTGTAGAGGCAGCAGGTGGCTGCTCAGCTGGGGGTTGGGACAGCAACACGTCAGCAAGAAGGCTGCACTGTGTTGCCGTGCTGACCAAACGCCGCCCCAACCCCCGGCGGGCGGCGTCTGCGTACGATGTGGCCGAAAGCAGCTTGTGCTTTTGGCGCGCTTCTGGATAGGTTATGTTTTCATTTACTTTTATGTGAATTATTTCCTTTTCGGCCTTGAATTGTGTACACGCACGCGAATAAGCAGCGTGCGGTCCGCTGCAATTCGGCACTTCTGAGTGGTGCTTTCACAAGCTTCTGAGGAGTGACCTGTCTCAGCACAGTTGGCACATGTCAACTTCCGTCTGCATGATTGGGTTCCATGGCCGTATCGTTGGCACTTAAAGCAGCGCCTCGGATTTGGGACATACGGTCGTACGTTGCAGCTAAGAAAATCCACTTTGACCTCTTCTGGAGGCGTTGTGCGATCAAACGTTAGGATTAGATGCTTTGTCGGAATTTCTTGGTTTGCTCTCCGAATTACGATTCGTTTCCCTGCAGTTACATGTTGAGGTTGGAGCGCCTCAAGAAGATCTGCTTCCGTCTCAGACTCTAGTTCTTTCTCTGATATGACTCCTTGCGAGGAGTTGAGGGTCCGGTGTGGTGTCAGAGTGACAGTCAAGTGGGCCAACGTCGTCTGTTTCAGTAGGTTCTCACTCTGATTTTTCCTTTTTACTTCGACCAGTACATCACCTGAGGCGAGTTTCTTAGCATCATAGTCTGAACCAACAACAGACTCAATGCACTTTGCCAACAGAATGACAGACTTCTTTGCAACAGGAGTTGTTTCTGCAGAGTGAATGACAAGAAATTTGTGGAAATGTTCTGGTTTACCTTTAGCTAGTACTTCGGTGCGGCCCCTTTTAGGGGGCCGATCATTGGATTGAAGGGATAAAGAAAAAGCCATGCGATATTGAAAAAAGCAGGGGACGGGGGTACTTTCTTCTCAAACCTTACCCTGATAGCCTGAGCGGTCCCGGAGCTCCCTGCCTGGTAAACTGACAGGGAGCCCATCCGCCGGAGCTTGACCTCGGCTCCGACGGCCACCGTTTGTGGTTTCTGCCCTTCACCTTACAACTCGTAGCCACGGTAGATTACAGCAAGAGTATGGGGGCTCGGGGTCCGCGGTGTCGCCAACACCGTCACCAAGATTACTCAAGGTGCCCCGTGCGGGGACTGCTGGTTTGTTGTACAAACTCGAGCTGGCTGGTAGGTATACTTTGTACGTAGAGGGTGCCCTTAGATGGCGGGGTTGAGGATATTGCCTTCTACGGCTGGCAGCACGGTACCGAGCAGCTTATTCCAGGGACTTCTTTAGCACCAAGAGATTACGTCGTAGGTTAAACTTGAGGGGCTTTTGTTTTATACACGAGCCAAGTTAACATTACTGAACAATAATTCCTGAGGCCTTAAAGTGCTCATATTGATAAAAGGAGAAGATGCCGTTTAACGTTTATTTACGCTACCTAAATGAAGAGGGCAGGCCACCGGTAGCATTCAGCACAGCGGACACCACACCAAGTTTCGTCTTCTTACTAACAAAATTTCGACTTCTTACTAACACCTCTTAAATAATTAACGACCAATTTCTTTGGCAGCCTATTCTTGCAAACTCTTAGAGTACGTAATATACAAACACATAATGGAATTTCTCGAGGAAAACAACATTTTGAGTAAAACCCAACATGGTTTCCGGCAGGGGTTTAGTACCCTGACTCAGTTGAGTGACTTTGTCCATATTTCAGCTGCCCTCGATGCGGGAAGACAGGTCGATGTGCTTTTCATTGACTTTGCTAAAGCCTTCAATTCTGTGCCCCATACTAAATTGTTGTTTAAACTTAACGCTAATCTACAAAACCCGCTTCTTGCCACCTTGATCGCCAGCTTTCTTTCAGATCGTTGTCAATATGTGTCCTATAAGTCCGAAAATTCCAGCACTGTCACAGTGACTTCGGTAGTAGCACTGAATTCAGTCTTGGGACCATTACTCTTCTTACTATTTATTAATGAGTTACCATCTGACTTTGACCGCCAAATTCGCCTCTATGCTGATGATTCTGTTTTGTACCACACGATATTTTCACCTGCGGGCCACTGCCACTTGCAGGAGACTTTCGCAAGGTTTTGCAGGTGGTGCGATAGCTGGGACATGAAAATTAACTTCCGCAAGACGGTTCTACTGTCCTTCACTAACAGTCCTCACTTGTCCCGTTTTCATTACATCCTCAACGATAAAACCCCGGAAAGGGTCACAGAATACAAGTACCTACGAATTCTATTCACCCAGAACCTCTCTTGGTCACTACACATTTATTACACCTGCAAAAAAGCATTAAAAAGTTAGGTTACCTCCGCCTTGCACTAAAAAAGATTCCTAAGGACACTCAAGTGACGTTATATAAGACCCTCATACGACCGCTTCTCGAATATGCCTCTCCAGTTTGGAGCCCTTACAAGAAAACTGAAATTAATCAAACTGAGGGGGTTCAGAAGAAAGCTGTACGATTTATTTGCCACCGCTACGACCGTTATTTTTCTCCGTCCTCAGCACTGTCTTCTTTGAATTTGACACCACTCTCGGATCGCAGGCGCATTGAGGCTCTGAAATTTCTGCACTGCATCATAAATGGCTCCCGTCGCCTTTCACAGGATTCACTTTCAACTTTTTCAGAACCACGCACCACTAGAAGCCAGTCCAAGTTAAACCTGACCCCCTACTTCGCCCGCACCAACACTTTCAAATACAGCTTTTTTCCACGTTTTGTAGAGCAATGAAACTTACTTGCTGACTCCACCCGCTCTCTTTCTTTGCCTGCATTTCTATCTGCTGTTTCTTAATATGCACCAATATGTCCATGCTGTCACTGTGTTCATTATAGTGTGCATTTGGAGTGCTTGTTACTTTTTTTTGTGTGTGGTTCTGGTGAACGATTTCAGGGTACGTTGTACGGGTAATGTATGCTTTGCATTCCCCACTCCTGCGATAGCCCCATGGGGCTGCAGTATGTATAAATAAAAAAAATAAAAAAAATAAGCTTCCAAGCTTCCTCCTTTTCTGTGAGGAGCACCTTTCTCTGTGACCTTTTTAGGCACCCTGGGGTAATATCTAGGTATGTAACCAGTCCCACGGTGTGTACATAAAGCCTACTGGTTTTGTCAGGGGTGGAGTCGGACAGAGCAACTTTTAAAAAAATCTAATCGGGCGTCGCGAGCTCGCAGCTTCCCAAATGCTGTACATGCCAATTTTGCTCTCGAAGCCTGAATATCTGAAGGAATGGTGCAGGCAAACATTTATTGAGGCCTGATAAATGCCGCATGCTCAAAATAGTCATGCACTCAAGCTGAACGTCAGCAAAAAAGAGAGAGCCAGCTCTGTACCAAAATATACTCGTAGATCCTTAAAATTTGGATGCCGGCCTCTAAGTCTCCTCAGTCGCCCTTCAGGAACGCTGCCGTGAAAAGCGGAGGCGTTATCGGTTCCTGCTGGCGGGGCAGCACAAAGCTGTCCGGCGGTGATAACTCTTTATAAAATAGCTGGGGACCAGAAGGAAGAAATCAAACACCTCTCCGTCTAGCGACGACGACGGCTGAATGCAAAGCATTCTTGTAAGGGATTCCATGGCGATCGTCTGAGCTTAGACTTTCACTCGGCGACGGTTGTAAGTTTGACTCCTTGAGCATTGACTTTGACTCGCACGCTGTTTGGAGATTTCATCGCAGCGCCTTTAACACTGACGCTTCGCAATTTCATTTCGCATGAAAAACACCTTCGCGTTCAACTATGGTCGTTGTAAGACAGAGAAGGGTTAATTTCTCGGTCTTATTTGCCCGTGAATGCACAAATTTTGAATTCAAACTGCTTCGACCTCTTCGCAATAGCCAAATTGCATAGACGTTGGTTTTAACCCACGAGGAAACTAAGTTCGATTCACCTACAGGAGCGTTTCTTTTACTTCACTCACGATCATCAACTTCGTTCGAAAAGTTTGCATTTCCTGCAGTGCATTTTTGACGTGACCTACCCCATTAATGAGACATGAAATGCTTGGCTTTATGAAACTGCATGGACACAATGTGTGAGGATTTTTTTTCCAAATGTCCCCTTTATTTGTCCTCCTTATTTTCACAGGATGACTGCTCTGGAGACAGCCTTCAGATATACAGCACCATGCACAATGGCACAGTCAAGAATTACGGAAAAAGTTGTGGTAGGAGAACCCCAACCAGCATCACGTGCGAAGGACCGAGAGTGCGGATGGTGTTTAAAACGGATAGCCATGGAGAACAAACAGGTTTCTACGCCAAGTATCGCCAAGGTAATCAATTTTTGTCTTTTAACGCTGGCGTTTACCACTATTTTTATGCGCTATCTAGAGCTTGACAAGTACAAAAGTGTTTCAGGGATGGCGGAGGTATTTTTTTATGAGAAGAACGGTCACTTTCAAGGTGTTTAAGGAGGGTGTATGTAATTAGAGAGAAGTAACACTTGTTCTTGATACTGTGAAATACCAAAGCTAAAAGGATTTCAAATTATGCAATCAAAATAGATTTCAATGGCACCGTAAAAAGCGCTATTTCTACTGGCGGTATTATTCGTTACACATTTTCTGCTCAGAATAAGCATGTGAAGCTTTATCAGCTGCTTTACGGAGAAAATTCAGTAAATTGGCGTTTTGGCGGTAGCCAGAGTATTTCGTGTGATGAAATATACCCGCGAAGGGGAATAGCCATACATTCTACGCCAAAAAGAAGCTTCCAAGACCAACCGGGCGTGGCTGAGGAGGAGGAAGAGGAGGTGTGAACGAGGCACGGGCAGAGAGCGAGCGTGACCGAGCCAGGGGACCAGGTGGATGGAACGGGGCACGGCGCTGTGAGAACCCGCGTAAGATGTCCGGTCTACGTGCCACAGCGAGTCAAGGCCGTCGCCAGTCTCCGCCACGGTGACAGGCATCGCCGCCAAGGCCCTGGGAATCGTCAACAGCACGGACTACCGTCTACCGGGCTCCGGCGTACCGAACGGTGCGTGACCGGGCATGACGCGGGATCAAGCCTTCAACTGACCCGGCTGAGATTCCTTCCGGTGTCGCAACCTGTGGAGTCAACCACGACGACGCAAGCACCGCTGCGAGGGCGACGTCAGCACCCGCATCCTTATACGACCGACCATGAGCGGGTTCTGTTCTCGGGACATTTGTGCGGGGACGGTAGCGGACCTTGTAGCAGTGGGCAGTGGCGCGGGCCATCTGTGTTGCAGCCCTTAGCTGAGTGTTTCGTCTAACGTTTTGTGTATAACATTTCTTTGTTGCTTCAAAACCTCTGTCCTGTGACGTCTGTAAACAATGTCTTCTTCTCGTTCGCACCAAGAACATTCCGTTCATTTCGCGTGATCCGGACCATTCATTACATTACGAGTGTAGTGTCACCTGGATACACGAGAATGCTGCCAATTGCAGCGCAAGGGTTGGCCTAGTACGAGCCGCGCTAACGTCGTAGCGGGCGACATAACGCCATGACTCATGTGAGTTGAAGAATAGAATGCAGCCACAAAGAAGACGGATTCTCCAAAGCTGAGGCTTAAGCTGTCGCGGGTCTGCCTACTGACGATTTTCCTCTCAGAAGACACAGAAGCAACCGTAAGGAAAGGGACGGAAACCGGATGTATCAGTAAAGTTGATTCATTGTGGTTCTTAACATATTAAAGCAACAGAGCATCCAGGCGCACAGTTGTGGAGGGCTCAGGACCATTTTGATCACCAGGGAATCTTTAACGTACACCGAAATCTCGGCACCCGGACCTTTTTACTTTTCGCGTCCACCAGAAAAGCAGCCATGGGGCCGGTATCAAACCCGAGTCCTTTATCTGAGAAGCACAGTGCCTTAACCACGGAGCCACAGCGGTGGGTGGTGGTATTGAAGTATCTAAATAGTTCCGTCCAAGGTAGCTAGATATTTTTGCCATTAAAGGACGTAAACAGTCGTAATGCCCAGATAATGTTTTTCACCTACTGTGGAAAAAACGACCTAAAGCCATCAGGGATGATGGGCTTAAGCTTAAATATGATACAACGTGTTCAGACTTCGTGTATATGTACCGATATTTCCAGCGAACAATGTAATTCACACAAACAGCTGTCAGACTGTTTTTCTGCATTTTTCTGCAGTGACTGCATTTTCTCACCGGAGGAACTTCAACCAGGTACAAATCTTACAATGAATTAAAAAGAAAGACTACAGCCCGGCACTATTTGGTTTAGGCAGCCGAAAATTTCATTAGGAAAATTTTGCGTTTTGATGAGGACAAACATTGAGCCTATTTAAAGTTAAAGCGTTGGTTGAGAAGAATGTTGAAAGATAACACTAGCCAAGAATATTTCTTTAAAGCCTGTTTTTATGCGAATTGACACAGCACATCTTTCCCCCCATGGTGTCAGAAGGACAGTACAATGCCAATTCAAAATAGCCCAAGAAAATCCACGTGGAGGCTGCAACTGTGTACCTTCCTGATAGAAATTATATCTGGATCCCTTTTTTCGGGAGTTCTAAGGGTGCAGTCACGCAACCAGATCAGACCTTTTATCAATTTAATTCTTTAATTAACCAACTCTTAACCAACGTTGCTAGAAATGTTTCAATGTAAGGTTTCCAGATCCTATTATAGAATACATATTAAGCTTTTTGATTACAAACAAAGCAAATATTTCAATGTGCATTAATTTACTGCTATCTACACTCCTGCTTTGGCATGAAAAAAGCAGCTGGCATGATTGACCAAAAAAGCAAAAATGTATTCCAGAAATCATCTTTTTTTGAGGGAACTGAGATGATACTAACGTAGAACTACAATTGCCTTCACGCATTCATAAAGTGTCGATATTAATTTATGTTTTGTACTCCTAGTTGTTTAGCTCGTAATTTCTTCCATAACCAGCCTGTATTTGCGTTGTATAGGGAAGAAACTGTGGTAGAAAAACCATTAATTCGCCAAATGAGAATTGTCGTTTTACGCTGGCCTATTCAATGAGAAGTTTTAATGAGTGGATGACGTGAAGAAGGCCTGGTAAAATAGTTTTTCCAACTTACCTCTTGCTCCTAAGCATTTTCTGTGACCATTCACATTACCTTTTTATGTTATTTCTGGGGATTCATGGCGCTTACATCGGTTCAGAAATGAAAAGGAAATGTAAACAAATATGTGGCAATCTAATGACCTACAGAAGGGGATCAATTAGGCTTAATTGGCAGCGCAAGAAAAGACGGCATAAATAACATTTGGTAAAAAAAACTCAAATGCAAATTGAATCTTTACTTTCCCCTTCATTAGTGGCAAAGCAGACGAGTTGCAGAAAAACCCACCATAGACAAACTTTAGTGTGAATTCGAACAAATCGTAAGCACGAATCATTAATAAACGCTTCAACGTTTATAAAATACCTCACATGAGTGGCCTAACAATTGAATGAAATAATTCTGAATTTGAGCGTTAATTCATGAGCTGCAAAGTTAATCATGATTTAGGCAGCTTTGCAAAGCCATTCCAGTTTTTTCTCTGATCTCTGTTTCTGCAGTATATGCCGAGTGCTCTGTTAACAATGGTGGATGCCGACACATCTGCAATTCGGACGATAAGGGAAAGCATACGTGCACCTGCCGCGCAGGATTTCTGCTTCATCCCGATGACCACGATTGCAAAGAAGGTGAGCTAAACTAAACAGGGTGTTTCAAACAAAATCATCTCTTGGGGTATGTGATCGGGAATTCCTTAACATGCTTGGCTCTCACTCGAGCTGGTAAGTATTCGGACTGATTCACTGGTTGCTTGTGGACTGCATGTTACACATCATGGTGACTGGCAAGTCACACATCTCACAGCTTGTGTGTACATGCGATTCGCCGGACAATACTGTCCGGTAACCCATTAGTACGCATTAACAAGGGCACTTCAGCGGCCACATAGCTGCCCGGTAAGTTGCCACCAATTGATTAGAGTATCTATGTTGGCATCAAAGAATGAATACAGAATGAATTGGTATGTAAAAACAAGTTGAGAGAGAAAACGCCGAATGCTGCAAGATGCAAGACGGGAAAAAAAGGAAGGGGAAGATTAAAACTAATACAGTAAAGAGTTTGTTCCCCCAAGAATAATGCAGCAGCTCAGCATACATGCCAAAGACAAGACCTTCGCTTTGCAGTGAGGTTATTTCCTGTGCCGCAGAACAAATGTATTGATTTGCCAGTCATTTTAGAGCCGTTATTTTTTGTGAGTTAAGACCCACCTTCGGCCTCCTAGAGCAAGAACTACGTAGTTTAAGAATGCGTATTATCCAAGGAGAGATGAAGTAAAATGAATGATAAACGGCATTTTTATTGATTGATTAGTCAGTGTAGCAGTTTTATGTTTCAAAAAAGAGGCACCAAGGTAAGTTTACCGGACTTAAAAGCATTGGGCGGCGCTGCACAGGCGAGGCTATTTTTCGGGACAAATTCTTCTTGTTAAAAACACTCCAGATGTGGAGATATTTGGGAAAGTGCAGGATCGCATCAATACTGCCGCTACTGTAATACGGATTTTTTTTATCTCAGATTATTGTGTTATAACAACGGTGCGCTCTTTTTTGAATACAGATATTGAAGTTCTATCTCGCGATTTGGATTGGGTTGGGCACGCTGTTGGTGAGGTGTACGCTGTGGTGTTCACGCGTTCTGATATGTTTACAAACGTACTCAGGGACAGGTGTGGTATAGTCGCCGCAGCGTGGACTTGCTTTATTCATTTGGTTCTCTGTTAAATTTTTGAGTTAAATTTGGCGTGCAATAGCTACCAGCAGTTTACAGTGCCCAGCGATCTATCGACTTGATCAGGAAGAAGTCATGTAAACTCCAAACCCTCAGCTTTTTTGTTTTTCAAACTCGATCTCTTAATCAGTTTGACATTGGTTGCATACCACTACATCTGCTACAATATAATATGGTGCACTCATTGCTGCAACTATTTCTTTTATGCGAGGCAAAGTGGGTAGCACTACATCTGTTCGGAAACGATATTTGTTTCACCACTAAGCACTTGTGTCCTATTGTTTCGACACTAAGAGGGCTTTAGGGGGTTGGCATGAACAATTTAAGTCTGGAATAGGGGTGGTCATGAGATGGCATTTTGTTGTTCTAATTTAGTGATCGAAATGTGTCACCATAGTGGATGCGAGTGTAGGCCCAGAAAAAACGTTTTGCATTGCCTGCAATTCGCAAGAGTCATTTAAAGCATGAGCAATTTCATGGAATTGTACCCAACCGGAAGGTAAAGTTTAGTTTAAAACAAGTCTTCTCCTCTAACAATGGAATACAGCAGATTCTCGTTAATTCAGCCCCCTTAATTCGGATATTCGGATAATTCGCCATTCACGCACAGTCCCTCCGAAAATGTACGTAGTCCGATTGCAACAAACATACGCTAATTCGACGCAAGATTGCACGCGCACCTGTTAATTCGGGCTGGAGGCAAGTCAAGGATGGCGCAACGGAAACGAGATTTCGGTACCCGAATCGTAACCGTCTCAACTACCCTCACACGATTTTAGTGCTACAGCGACCAACGACCAGTCAGCGGCGTGCTATCTTTCTAAGTGCATCTTGCACACTACGCTAGAATTGATGAGGGCGTTGTCGTCGCCGGCCAGTTGGTCGATGACGATGAGCGATCGTACGCTTCATGCTCCACACTGCTCTCGTCATCGATGATCGATGAAGAGAACAGCGTGGCGGATGAAGCGTGCGACGAAGGAGCCTCGTGCGATGTTCCACGCCATGTGCGTCGTGCCGGGAAAGAAGCCGCGGACGCTGTCTTCGTTCTAGGGCAGCTTTTCTACGATGTTTCAGGCAATACGCTTCGGCTAGAGTGATTGTCGCATGCCCGCAAACGCATCCTTTTCGTTCAGCTGTCAACACAGAAAAAAAAAAAAACAAGCAAGAATCACGGACGTCTTCTCAAAGTAAAAGAATTCGAATTTTTCGTTTCGGTTATCCATTCGGTAATACGACATTTTTTTCACATCCTTGGGATCCCAATTAACGAGGTTTTGCTTGCTGGCAGTCCACAAGAAATGCCGTGGACGAACAACCATTCCCAGTCATGGTCACCGGACGCTGAGCGACAGATTTATTTGAGTGGCGACACACGGCAGGATTGTGCTAAAACGTACTAAATTATGGTAATGTAAAAGACAGAAGGGCTTGTACGGTTGGGGTTAATTCACTTTTATATGAACAGGGGACATGCACCAATATATTTTCTGCGATTCGCAACGACATAGAGAAAAAAACATACCGTAGGTACTCACGTAATGATCGCACTTTTTTTCAAAGCAATTGCTGTAAATTTAGGGGTGCGTTCATTATACGGGGTATATTTTTGCAAAACATTTTTGAACACACAAAACGCAAGGAAGATGTGGGAAAAATGTTTACGATAGTTTTCATGAACATGATAAAGTTATAAATAAAAACGTAGCAAAAAATCCGCCCACCGCCGATAGCCGCTTCGCAAAGTGTCGCGAAATGCCGTGTTTTCAATAATTACTGAACGTACCGGTACAAGTTTGCTGCGAGGTGATAACAGCTCGACAAATAAGTGGCTGCCACTGTTACAGCGCGGGTCATCGGCCGACTCCGTAACCTGAGCGCGTTTTTTTCTTTGTGTTGTGAGTATATTACCTACATTTAGTGAGAGTTTCTTGCTTATCAATATTCAACGCATGCGTGCCGATATTGATAGTATCGGCAAGTCGGCCGAAATATCGTATCCATGTCCTCTTCGAAAAGGAAGTAAACAGAGGTACGCACGACCATCATCAGCTAGTCTTTGCGCATATACGACATATTGCTGCGGCTAGTTCAAGGTGCCTTAGTGGCGCGGGAAATAAAATAATCGAACTTGAACGACTTACTCGAGGTGGCTATCCTTACGAGAGTGCGATCATTATGCAAGTAAATACGGTATTTGTCTACCTATGAGTTGTTGTAGCAGTGATATTATTAGTAATGGAAGGTGTGGCGGATAAACTTGGATTTGTGATTTACTTAGAAAAATATCGCGAAACATTGTTTACGTAATCTTTTTTTCATTTTGCGCTAATACAGGCTGGCAAGACGTTATAGCCACCCGAATATAGGTGTGCAAAACAGTGCGCGCACACACAGCAAATATCAAAAGAAACAGCGGGCGCTTCTAGCTATTACAAAACCCAACACACACACACACACACACACACACACACGCACGCACGCACGCACACACGCACACACGCACGCGCACACGCAGACACACGCACGCACGCACACACACACACACACACACACCACACACACACACACACACACACACACACACACACACACACGCGCGCACACGCACACGCACACACACACAAGGCAATATAACCGACACGTGATTGCAGGGTGTACGTCACTCAAAGCCCCCATCCCACAAATCCCATCCCCAACCAACACCCCCCTACCTCCTTCTCCAAATGAGCGATGGGAGATTCTACGGTCCATCCCCGCCGCAATGACCCACGCGGCCCTAGTGGCCCGGGGCCTGGAGGTGCTGGCCGGTTATGGGCCCTGTGAATAAGGGACCACCCCGTAGCAGGCCGTCTCAACGGGGACTTCAATGGCTCAAAAAAAGTTGCATCTATCTATCTATATAACCGTTGGTCAATAAAGGTAACAGAGTGGATCCTATAGAAGGCAAGCGTGGAAGGGGGCGACAGAAAGTTAAATGGGCAGATGATATCAAGAAGTTTGCGGGGATACATTGGTCGCAATTACCACAGGACCGAGGTAATTGAGATTGATGGGAGAGGCCTTTGGCCTGCAGTGGGCGTAGATAGGCTGGTAATCATGATGATGATCAGGTACAACATGTAGACATACAGCTTTGGTCTTGTTGAAGATCTGTAATAGCAAAGACAAATGGAGCCTGCGTAGTGGTACTATGCCAATACAATTGCAGCAGTTGCTTCTGTCATGGTGGGTCACGTGTAGAAGTGAGAAATTGCTACAAGATATATTTAAGAAGCTTATGCACAGTTTGTGTGAGACTCGGGGGACTTTTGGGGCGACGCTGGGGACACTTCTGGTGCGGTGCGGGATTGTGCGCGATGGTGTTCGCGGTTGCGTAACGCGACTGTACACTGCGTACACCACCGTTTTTTGGCCTACTGCATTCGATAGAATGAAGGCAAATGTTTCTGTTTTTGAGGCAAATTTTCTCCCTTTTGAAAATCCACAACTTTGTTCTAGACACCGGTACCGGTGACATATGATGGCTCCACAGTAAGCCGAACACCTAGGTCTGATCGGGAAGTTTGCTAGCCAAGGAATCATAGGATGCCCAATTGGGCCAGGTGGACTACACCAAAGTAGAAGTCGCACGTGTTTTGCATTATTTGGTAAAGGATATACGAACTGTGAAATCATAAAATAACGTTTTTTTCTGAAATCCTTTCATTGACCAAAAAAGACGGACATTTTTGTCACCAAATTGGCCTGTTCTCCTCAAGTTAGGAATCATCATCTGACCAATGCCGTGTTTCATTGAAACGCGGACTAGATAAACATGTGTATCAGTTCATGCCAAAGCAATGACGTCAATATCTCCAGTAACATCTCTCTTTTTTCTAACCGTAAAAGCTTTACAGGATATAGGCAAATGCCATTGTGGTAACGTAACATCACAATCAACCCCAGGGCCATTACTAACTGGTCACCCACAGAGGTCAATATTTACCCGCTAACTGGCCGTGAATTGTGGCTGTGCTGGACAAACGGTGGCGAGACGGTGCCATCCAAAATAGGGCAGTGCTTTAATCTGACATCTTATCACGTTGAGGTACCTGTCATGCTCCGCTAAGCGAAAGACACATTTATTTATCCCTACGTCTCATCGCTTAACGAACCTGAGGAACGACATGTAGTGACTTCTAGCTCCCTTTAAATAAAGAATGATCGATACGACTAACGGAACCATATTCGTGTAATTAAGCTAAGGATCGTTGCGTGACTGCAACAACTCTGTGTAGTTAAACCCAGATTCGCATGTAAGCGACTTAGCCTGCGCCCTTAAACTGGTATCCTTGATTATAAAAATGTGTTATCTTACCACGCTGTACACCTTGTGAAACTCGTACGAAGCCAGATTCATGGCCACATATTGGTGAAAAAATGGGGCAGCCAATAATTTTGAAAACGTCAAATGACTTCTAGAGCCGTAATGCGGTGCCACGGAGACCCAAAGTGTTGAACATGTGCTGCCATGCGGACAATAGTTGCTATGTACGGATAGCTTCTAGGCTTGTGGAAATCCTCTGTACCATGAAGGCCTCTTTTCGCTGCAGTGGGGAAAATGACAATCTTCAATGCCCAACTTCTATTGTGAGTGGAGAGGTTTACATGTTCTAACCAAATTGCAAATTTGTCTTCCCACTGTCTCGGTTTGGCTAGCAAAAGAGTCATTGAATATTTGCCGTGTTTGGGCGGAACACGTCGCACCTTGTTATACGCTTGTGCAAAGGCTGTGTTGCTAAAATATTTTTTTATCTCTTTAGAGAAGAAATCACTTGCCGTATCACTTCATAATTATTTCGGGACAAGTAGAGTGCGGTATTGCTACAAAAACTCGACGGTTGCAAACTGCACGTGTTACTTTTGTTTTATATTTACAACCAATTGCTTGTATTCTGGCTAGTTTTTCAGCCTGCAGCACAATGCCGAATATTCTGCATGTCTCCATCTGTCATTCACGCGCAATTTCTGAAGCAGGGTGATCTTTTTTTTTTCCTGGTGCCGCATTGGTTGGTTGGGCACCCCACCAAAAAGGTGTGCCTGATTTTTTTACTAAACGTTGTGTTTTTCTTCCACATAAAGGTTTCATCTTCCTACGAACACCAAGTTCGGAGCCTTGCCTGATAACTGGGATAGATTTTCTGTTATTTGGAGTGTCCAAAAATGAGGTGCTGGTCGAGAAAGCGTTTATTACCATGAAATTTTACCGCATCATACCGGCCAAAACGTTACAGGAAATTGCCGTAGGATTCCTACATTGTAATAAACCAATATTAAAATTTTTCAATGAACGCGATAAAGCTCGGCATCAGTCTACCTTTTCTGCACAATTAAAAGGCGTTTCGCTTAGAGCCATAGCAATCATTTTTTTAATACGATCAGCGGGCGGTGATACTCTGAAAACGTTTATGTACCTGCAGGTTGAAAGAAAAGAATGGCCTTGGAATCCCACTCCAGGAAAAAGAGACGCACTGCGACGGGGGAAGGGGGGGGAGCGGGGCTGTCGGATTTGGGACGTAAGAAACGACAATCCGGTGCGCGTGCGGGCAAAGGGTGATGGAAAGTGAGAAGGACGACCTTTAGAGCGTGTTGTATCGGTGGATGGTCAAGCACTGAGAAGTGCCTCCGAAGTTGAAGAAAATATTCAAGAGTCACGGAAGGTCAAAATGAGCTTGTGCTTCAGATTCTTACTAAATTCTAAACACCACCAGATTTTTTTCTAAAGTACGGGGGATTGAAAACAGACATTGCAGCTACCCATGTTATTGCACAGTCCTCGTATTACAAGAGTGAATTTAAATATAAAAATTATATGAATGATAAAGGGATCATGCGTGCAAGAAAACGGAATGATCTATCAAAAACACCGAACCAGACGCAAGGCCAAAACATATTTACGGTGGCTAAACTTTAGCAAAAATGTTCATAGAATTTGGAAACGCTTAATCACGCTCATTACGGGTCGGTAGGTAATATAAATTTACTATGTAGTTTTTCTGTAATTTCCCTTCTGTAATCTTTTTCTGTAATCTTTTTTCCCCAGAAAACTCTGATGGAAGGATAGTACATCTGACCAGTCTGCCAAACCACAACGGGTCACTGGTATTTTCTTGGAAATGGCGGGATGGCGTAATTCCCAAGAAACTCTCCGGATTCTACTTCAAGGCAACCTCTGCTGGACATACCTTTGAAGACAACCTACAATCTACACTGAACTACTTCACGGCTGACCAGCTCCATGTTTACACAGAGTACGAAGTCAGGCTATGGCCATTCTACGGGCAAAAAGGTGCTTCTTCTGAGAAGCTTGGGAAGCCAGTCGCACTTAGCGTACGGACGCCTCCTTCAGGTAAGAATATCACACCCCGATTGATACGTTGTCCTCACATAGCAAAGGTGTATTTCCCTACCTGACATGGTCTCTGTGCTAAAAATAAAAAATACCTCCCCCTATATAGCATTTATCCACGTCCGCAATTACAGCTCTGGTTGTTGGAAAGGATACATTTCTTGGCCAGAAAATACCTCTCGTCAGCTGGCATCGCTAGTGTCATCACGCTCCAACTAAAATGTTTGAAATAGTTTTGCAACCAATTGCAATAAATTGCGAAATAATCACTCAAAATATATGGCTTGACCGCACCAGCACTTCCACAACTGCTGCTAGTCGCATTACTTCAATCTTAACTATTGCCTCTATTCAATCATCTTTCATTTGCACCTGCCCACCAACCGCTGGTGGCTGTAACTGTAGGCATAAAAAAGGGCCAAAAATTGAAACATTAGAAAGTACATCAGCATAAGTTCTAATGTTCCAGAAAAATATATCTTAGAAAGATCCACTTTAAGTGCAGAGAAAATATTGTTGGAGTCTTCCATGTTTCGCTTCACAAGAGATAAGTTCTTCACAGCTGCTGCGAAACTAGGTTAGGCTCTACGCACCTGCCTCAAACAGGCAATCACCGCTGTATACGCCTCGAGCGCGGCCTGTAGGGGCGCCACTGAAATCCCCCTAGCGGCCCGTTTCGAAAGCAGGCGCGGGAGTCCCCGGCCCGCTCCCCCCTGTCGCCGTTGCTTTTGGGGCTCGTTCAAGACAGCGATTTACCGTTTGTCCGCGTTCGAAATACCGAATAACGTGGAGCAGGCACTCTGCTTGCAAGCCTGGTGTGTTCACGAGAGTATAAACGTTTATGACGCGATCTTAGAAAGATCTATATGAGCGCCGGGCGTGTGTCACAGGCCGGCGTCCCAAAGCCAGCATTTGCATGGAGCTGATTGCAATTCCGCTGCCCTGAAATTTAGTGGAAGTGTCACCGTAAGCAGTGTTTCCTCCGATGGTCATGTTGCGGCCATACACACTTTGATGTAAATCGACTTTGTGCACTACAAAATCCAGCGGAGCACTCATACCTGACAGCACGCAAGTTACGCCTGCCAATATCGCATATCAGATATTGGTCAGTACCCTGAACAAGCCAATGCGGAATAAATTTCGCAAACATTGTACCAAAGAACTGCGATGGATAATGCAAAATTACACTCCGGAGTCAGCACACCACAACAAATTTAATGCTGGGTCGTCTTGTCCCGAGGTGAGCGCTCGCTAAGATTCATCTGTTACATTTATCCTCCACGAGAAGCGCGAAGACGGGCTTATAGAGTAATCCGCGTCCGCAAACTCTTCTTCGAAACATCGTCGTATGACACAGGCAGGCTGCAGAATCTAGCATAAACCGAAATCAGAGATCCTTATCAGACACGACACTCTTCCAACGAGCCCGTGTGTGCGAGATTTCGGCGCACGTTAAGGATCTCCAGGTGGTCAAAATTCGGAGCCCTCCACTACGGCGTGCCTCATCGTCTCCGTTGCGTCGGCGCGTTAAACCCTGCAATAAATCAATCAACTCTTTCAACGACACCTCGTATTTCTTGTGAACTGCTTACCCTGTATTCTTCAAGAAATGCGTCCGCCGAATGATCAGCCGTTCGTTGAAGGCGAAAAACAAATGAAAAGTGAACACGCAGCTTGTGTGTGTGATTAATAAAACGTTCATTTGTTGATTTCGCTCCGCATTTGTAAACAACGACGGTTGAGCGTCCTCCTCCTCACCCCCCCCCCCCCATGTCTAGCGAAATATCAGTAGTTGGTCTGGTGAATACTACCTTGCTCAAACACACGTCTTTAGCATTTCAGAAGCTGCACTCGGTTTTTTTTATTCCCATACGACTATTCTATTTATTCCTGAATTGCAGACCATTCATTTTCCCGTGGTTTCATTAACATATACCTTGGTTCTTACCATAAGGCATGAGTGGGCACATATCTGACAATGCACAGCCTTTGAGTGTTCTTAACATTTTCGCGTGGTTTATATTCCCATAAAAGGCACAAGTTTTTGTACGCTATTGGGTTATCACATCCCCGAAACATATTTTTCTACGACGTACATATTCGAAGCAAAGCCGCATTTGTTGTCTGCGCTGCAAAACGAACTAACCTCTTACAGTGCCAATATCAGGTCTAAACGAGGTGACAATAAATAGAATTCACGTGTGCTGACGTGTTCGAAGGTGACAGCGGTGATATGCTGCTGCCGTCGCCGACGCCCGCAAAAGCGGCCAAGAAGCGCGCAGAACCGCCTCCCCGGGTAGCTCTTGCTGGCGTTCGAGCGCTCTACCAAGACGCAGCTGTTTTTTTTAAGCGCCCTAAACGTGCAGTTAGCTTACAGACGACACCTTAACAAGTTGTTTAGTGCGCGGAAAGGCAAAGAGAAGCGAAAGAGAACCAAAACACTGCATGACCACCTATGAGCCACGCAGCGCTAATCCCGCAAACGCCGCGGAGAAGCGGCGGCAGGCGGCGCAGCGATCGCGAATCTCGAGGCGTATACCCTCACAAACAATAAATTCAGTCAATGGAAAGGGTATTCGTAGAAGATGGGACAATTACAAAGAAGACTGCACATTTTCCACAACTTCCAAAGTTTTTACTACGAAGTGCACAGATGCAGCAATCAGTATAAACAAATACCCGAAAGTACACCATAGCTTGCAGTAATTTTCGTATCGAGTCACTGTAACGTAAAAAATTAGGTTCACTGCGAAACATAAATCGCCACGTCATAAAAGAGTCAATTATCACCACGGTGCAAGCATGCAGCCGAATATTAAAAATACAAACGTTTTTTAGCTATTCCCTGTGTATTTCTGGGTAACGTACTATATTTGAATTCCTATGGTCTATTAATAAACGGTGCCGAGTGAACGTCAATACAACGGACGACAGAGAGGTTTACACAGCACACACGCGGAAGAATGGAGCGTTCACGCACTAGTTGTGTACGTTTTCTTCATACTTCGTTCGAGCATGGGCTGTTCACACTTCAGGGTTCATTAGCTTTGCGTTTATCTGGTGTTTTATATAATAGTATTGCTGTGAGCAGTAGCTGATACGTGAAGTGTACTGAAATATTTTTTATATGGTGCGAATATTTACCTTATGCCCCCACGATACATGCGGTCGCGTATCTAGCCTAAGTATAATAGATTCCACAGTACATTCTGCGTAGTTGCGTAAAATTGCGTAGTTGAAAATGTTTGATTTTCCGCGACAGGTGTGTTAACCGGGCGCTGCATCTACAAACGCATACAGTCGCACAAATTCGAAAAACATTTTCTTGATGATTTTCGCTGCAAACGGTAAAGGTAAATGAGGGTAAAGTATTGCCAAATGTTTATTTAGTGACAAATATTTTTAAAACTAGAACTAACTGAAGTTTTTAGTCCAATACATTTTGTCAAAAACAATCCAGCTCGAATATACTGAAAAACAGACGCCCCACACAGGCATTTTACTTTTTTTACAAGAGTGACTTAAACTGTTTTAAGTACAATATATGGTTAAGTACAATACAAAAATGCTTTTGTTTTATTTGTAACCATTACGCTCGGTGATCTGAAACAGATGATTCCATAATTTTTGTTTATGTTCAATAAAGCTAATTAGTCCGATTTAATTATAACTGGATATTCACCGATCGCTACAGGTTATTGCCTTTCTCGCACGACCCATTGTACAGCGCAACCGATACCCATAATTCCACCGACTACTTCGCAGCTCCTGCCGCCCCGACGGCCGTTACACCTCGGCCTCAAAACAACAAGCAAAGAAATGGCGAGGTGTCCCTATACATCAATGGACCCCGGGCGTGGAACTCGAAGAAAGTTGGCTTCCGCGTGCGCTGGAAGCCCTCTGATGTGGATGAATGGATGGAACGCACCGTTACGTTTACGGAGTACGAGGTGAAAGCTAACCGAAACTTCGCCAACATCCAGTTATCGGTGAAACCTGGACGGACGTACACCGTTAGCGTCAGGGCATGCGGTCTTGGAGACCTACAGGAAGCTCTCGTAGGTCCTGAAACTACGGCCACATTTGCAACCAATCCTTTGGGTAAGACGTAAATAAAAAACGCCGTAATACATCTTTTTTTCTAAGAGTCGTAGAGTACAAGAGGAGAAAAGCTAGTCCTGGTATGTTAGAAAGCGCGGAAGTCATGGCGAATCTCACCAAGAGGTACTCTAAAGCTTACTTAACGCAGGTATGAAAATACTGGTTTTGATGAGCATGAAAAGTCTTAACAAGAGCTGAATTGTAGAAGTTACTGAGCACGAAGACCTTGACGGGCCTCGAAAACGTCCTTGTAAGGGTTTTCACTACTGCACAATGGTAGCTCTCATGCACGAGGTTCAGCAATGGAATGACTCATGTGGGGACATCAGATCCGCAAACCAATACTTTTGTGTCACATGTTCCAAATTGCGGCTGTAATAAATCTGCCTGTTCTAAATTTAGCCCGTTTATCAAAATTGTGGACAAATTTTCTTACGTACTTTGTCTGAATATTGTATATAATATTTGAGTGAAAAACCTATTACTTTTCCTAAACCTGACAACGATTGCTGTGAATTACGCCCGGGCGCTGTAAAAGCTCCAAATTCAATTATTCTTACGGATAATTTTTGTGTGATTTGTTTATTTTACTCAATTACCTTTTTTTTTACAGACCCTGTGGACGTGCGGGCCGAAATTATCGACCCCACGAGTGCTCTGCTGGCATGGAAGTCTGCTAGTCCAGCAACAAGATACGAGGTATGTAGTCAAATATGTAATCGGTGATGCCTTTAAGTAGGCAAAAGCGCTTGCACGAATTGGACCCTGGAAAATAAATTGTGGGGCGTCAAACTGCAATTCAGCTCATTTTTGTAAGAACAATTACGAAACTTCGGTGCTGATGAAGAATGTAGGTTGTCATATCGAACAGTATTCTTCGGTTTTGATTGTTTTTCGATTAAGTGAAAGGGTTCTAAAGCACTCCGTTGCGACTTCCTTCAAACCCTGTCATTATCATTAAAAATATTCTAGAAATTTTAAAACGTCCGAGTACGCTAAGGTTAAATACATTGGCACGCTTTATGAACAGTGCTGGTTCAAGTGAACTTTTTCTGTATGCACCTCATCTAAAAGGTAATCTTTCCGCAAGGACACAACCTCTAATGTTAGAAACCCGTACCTTGCAGGGATTACCCCGCTGCCTTAACAGTTTTCATTGTCCTTTGGCGTTATTCGGTATATTACGGCTCCTAACTTAGGGGGTTACGGGTTTTTCAGGACAGTGCTAGGTGACGAGCGAATACGGAAGTTCCCTCTTAGAGTGAAGAATGCATCTACTCTATGATTTAGATGTTTTATGGGGAGAGTGGTATATACAAACCTGTTTATTTCTCTGAAGCGAGAATGAGTATTGAATAGCGTTTTGTAATATATACACATTTTAAGGGGCCTTGTCAAAATACACTCCAACAATGTGAGGTACACTGTAAAAAATGACCAATTTTACGGAGAAAGCTGCTGGTCAAATGTTGCCGGACACATTTCCGTAATTTAGACAACGAAAAGAATTTTATCAACGGACATTCCATAGTAAGGAAAGACCGTAACAAAACAAACACTCCGTTTCAAAAAGCACGTCTTTCCGTAATTGATAGAACCTTCTGAAAAAAAAAATACTTCGAAGAGGAATCGAACCCGCGACGTTGATCGAATAGGCACGAAACTCGAGGTCACTGCACCACCTCATGAACGCTGCACTTGTGCCGAACAACCTGTATACTACATGGATGCCCATCCTGCGTGTGCCGTACATCGGTGTTTCCTAGCTCGCTTACAAAATTCCTGACTGATAAACTGCAATACCTTAAATAGCGCTTGCGCAGTAAGGTTCCGTGAAGCCCCCACAATAATTGATCGTCATCAACCCCGCTGTTTCGAAAAAGCGCTCGCAAAAATGTGTGTGACTGGCTGCGACTGTGATTTCGCGCTGAATAAATAGTGCTTGCTCTGGTTTGGTTTTAAGCATTAGTCTAAATACCTCGGTCGATATTCATTCCGTAAAAACTAAATTACCTTCCGCAACTCTGCTACTGCATGTAAATGACCTTATATTTTCTACAAGTGTGCCTGTCACACACGCAAGTGCAGTTTGCAGGTCCGGGGCAGCGACGTCGCCGTAGCGTCCTAAACACAAGCAACAGCGCTCGTGTTGAGCGGTATGGGCCTCATGGTCCTCACTAGGTTTAAATCACTTTAGACACTAACGAAACCGAGCCGCATTCATTACGCCACAAATGTTGTCGGGGCGCAGATTTCGCTTATCGATCGATTCCCGACAATCGACACGACAATATATTTCTTGCAGTTATTAATACACAGATCTGTTTCTGTTCTGCATCATACAGAGGAACCGCCCGTATTTTTCAAAGCAGAAAAAGATACCGTTTGACGTGTAACGGAGAGAGCATCCGTATACTGAGGGACGAAGCGCACTTCCGTTAAATTACGGGTGTTTTCTTTGTTCTGCATCAAACGGAACACGCCTCTGCTTTATTACGGCCATCTGGTCTGTTATGTGTCCGTAAAATTACGGATTGTTTTTACAGTGTAGACGCTGTGGCTGAAATAAATGAAACAAGAATCGCCGCATGAATGAACATTCTCCTGTAGTAAGTGTATTTGGGATTGGCTCACTTTTTGGCCCTCAGAAGGGCCAAGGAAGTTTTAATTGAATTTTTCGTACATTCATCAACAATCTAAAAGCGACCGCTCTCTTGGACACACGACGTTCTGCGTAACTAAATATAATTCATGTCTGAAAGGGTCTCATAATTCTGAAAAGACGCCTGCTGGGGAGAAAACCTCCGTACACCTGAGCGGAAACTTTATTCCGAGAAGAAAAAAAAATATGACGGCAAATACATTTCCAAATTTTAATCATACTCAGCATCAGCCTCTGTGAGTTGGCTGCTCAGTAATTATCCCGGTATTTTCGTCGTTGAATGACTTTATTTCATGGATAATTGAAAGTAAATATTGTTTGAGCAGATTAGCACAATGGGAGCATGATTCAAACCAAGGTTTCACGTAATCGGTGACACAGGAGAAAAAACCTTTTCCGACATTCTTATGCATTCTGTACAAGATGTGGGTGTTACATTAAAATGTGTTTTATAAGGTTTCACCGCTAAGCCAATTTCGCAGAAAATAAGATCCATCAATAGGAGCAGTGTAATGCCTAATCATATCAAAACTTTTTTGCAGCACATCTCACCGTGGTTAACTGTAAATGCATTATTACCGAAGAATCTTTTTCGCAATGGCGTTGCAACACTTAGCTGGAGTGGAGCGCTACGACTACAATTGTTTTTAAATGCATAGCATTTTAGTAACTCACAATGTCACGCGGCGTTGGCGTGCGCTGTCGTAGTCCGCAAGCGCGCCTTGTCGTAGTCCGCGTCCGCAGCCAGGAAGTTTACCTAGTGGGTTATCTCTAACTTTATTTCGTCTAAACATTTTGTCTAAGAGTTACTACTAGCGATGGCTGTTGGCTTGTAAACCTAAATCTTGACCCAGCAATATCTCTCCCATGAGGTGAGGCAATGATGAAACGCTATTTTGATACAGAAAACCTCTTCTTTACAAAGTAGTTGAGCGGCCATATCAGCCTACATAAGTACATGGCATCCGAGTTGCTACGAGTAACACCCTCTGAGTTACATAGCCATAACGTAGTAACATAGCATAGTACAAAACAAGACTAGAAGGCATGCTACAACCTTTGCATGTACCCCACTTTACACGGCCAGGAGGATTGCTTCTCGCGCGACATGGCTAATTTCTGCCGACAAGATTGTTCTACACACCAGTGTCGGGTTTTTTGTAAGAGCTACACCCGTTTCGACTTGCCGTCTGGTGATGTTTATTGATTGATTGATTGATTGATTGATTGATTGATTGATTGATTGATTGATTGATTGATTGATTGATTGATTGATTGATTGATTGTACCATCAAGGCCTGGGCAGGGAGTTACCGAGAGGAGGGGGTGTGATGACTGCATATAAGGTACAGGAGAAAGAAATGCAACAGCAGAAATAATGATTACACGACTGAAAAGTCAATACGCGCGTAGAAGAATACAGAGCACCATGCTGCCAAAACAAACTACAACAACAAAAAAAGAAGGGTAGGACACTGGTTTCAAAGGCATGAAAAAAGACTCGCACATGCGCAGAAATGTATTATGCAAAGGCGATATTCATAGATTAACAAAAAAATACGGGCGTGCGTAATACAATGATAAGCATATTCAGGCGTAGAGACATATTATAGCGGCAAAACAGTTCAAAAAAACACACTAAACAGCCAGGGCAACAGTAAAAAGCCAAAATGGCATGGTAAATGTACACAAAGGTGGTTGAAGCAGTTTACACAGAGAAGTAGGCGGATTTATTATCAGATATGGACACTAGTTGTTCGGGAAGGTGGTTCCACTCTCTTATCGTGCGAAAAAAAATATGTGTGATGAAAGGTGTTGGTGTCGCATGCGAATGGTCTGATCTTGTGGCGATGATCAAGGCATCGGGAAATGTAGGAAGGACTTGACAGGAAGGCATTGCGTAAAGCGGGATGATATTAAATTTTATGAAGCAAACATAAGCGCATCAGTTGGAGCTTCGGATCACCATTTCCACCGGATCAGATGTTCATCGGATCGCCATTTCCCTTCGTCCAAGCTTTCGTTTGAAGCCCTCCTTGAAACTTTCTTCGCACGTGAAACTTGGAGCTCTCAGCTCGCAAGTGTTCACAAATTGTTTTTCCAACAGACAATTAGGGAGGAGCCTTTCTGCCATTGGATTCGCGGGAACGGCAGTTTGGTGTTCATTTTCATTCTCGTGTGTTCTTTTTATGTTTCCTGTTTATACTAGCGCGCTGGTGGCATGTCGCACACATTTCTTCCGCTGCTTCCTCTCTTAGTTTTACCGCGGAGGACATTGAAAAAGCGATAAAGGAGGGACGACCCTCATGGTAAAATTAAGTCTGCCCCAGATTAGCCAAGTTATGTAACAATTTTTATTGCATATCGATTTTATAGCCCAATATTTACAGCGTGATCAAAGATGAGTCGACAGAATTTTTTTTAAAATTAGGTGCTTAGATATACGTGAAGACCACCTGCACAGTGAAGTTATGTGCTTTGGGGACGCACAATGAGGTAACTATTGATGTCGGTGGCTTGATTATTTCAATAATTAACAATAACAATTGAACTAACAATCAACTATTTAATAATTACCTTTTTATTGGTTTCAGTAAGCAGACAAGTTTGTATAGAAAAGTAGACGCAATCGTGTTCATACATAGTTCCATTTTGCATAATTCTTCTAGCGCAACCGAGATATCGAACTGCGAATTTTAATGGCCGTTCACATGATTACGCATGCAAGGCAGCAAGAACTAGAGCAAAGCTCCTTCCTTTTGTGACGTGCCTGCTGTGTACAGTGTTTAGTTTGATAACAGGGTGCAGGCATAGGCAAAAGTGATAACTGGCACCCTTTCAGTCTTGTCTGACCTCATCCCAATTTGCTGTTCTCGGAACCACTATCAAAACACAGAACAAAAGGGAGAAGCTTTGCGCCGGTCCTCACTGTCTTGCATGCGTAATCATGCGAACAGTAAATAACTTCCCAGTTCGATATCTTGGAGTACGGATGCGCCAGACCAATTCTGCCAAATGAAACTGCGTAAAAAGACGATTGCGTCTACTAAATTTCACTACAAGCATGGCTGCTTGCTCTAGCCACAGCAAAATATGATTCAATTCCATTTATTAAGCCACCGACATCAATATTTTTCACCTATGTCTGTATCACACTGGGCGCCTAACTTCAAGGTACAGGCGGTCTTCACGTATATATAAGCGCCTGATTAAAAAACACTTGTGGCCCTAATTTTGACCACCGTGTACATTGTATACTATAACACTTAGGCAGCCCAGGTCTCTCAAGAAATAACAAAAATTCCAGATCACAGTGAACATGGAAAACTCCAGCCAGATTAGCAATGCCCGCGGAATGATCGCCACGCCTATACTTCATTCGGTAAGTTTTTGCTGGTATATTCTGACGTAAACTATTTGTTTCAGATATCTAGCATGTCTACGTCTATATAGCCGAACAACTGACGCGTCAGCGAAGGCATACTAGGAAACTTTAAACATTGTACTTTTATCATATTATCTATTTTTCCTCAGAAAGAATCTTTTTTAGCTGGTTAGTGCAGGGTAGCAACATCTTTAACTGAACTGTCAATTACTGTTAAAATTACCGGTAACAATGAATAAAAATCACTCCTCAAATTTTCGTATATCACTGTTCCACATTTAAAGTACAATTTGCAGCAGGTTTTACGTTACACTTCATTTTTCTTCTTAGTGATTGTAAGTCTAAGGTAAGCCGGCGAGAACATGTACAGGTAACTTTTTGTGAAGGCGCCTAAACTTCGGGATAAAGTGGCGGCAATCGTGTCAGAAGAATTTGTAGAAACTAAAGGGATAATAGAAAACCAGGATTATCAGACATAAAGAGACAAAATCTTAAACCTACATAAGACACGTATAACATCAAGACGATTCGGGGACCACGGGTTCCTGAGAAATGCTACTCCAACCAAATATTTTACTGCGTGTAAATTTCATCTGAACAAGAAGGAAAACGGAAATTCAGCCGCATACTTCTTTGCATACTGAGGTCATCGCGGGAGATATATCTTGTGCGAACCGAGGTTTTTTTGGATATTAAGAACTTCTCCACAAAGCGAGGAAATGTGGCAACAGAGACAACCACTTCCTAATGCAAGGTTGGCCGGAGAATGATAAAGTACTCAAAGGCCCAGCCTTAACGTATGCGAGTAGCGGCACCCAACTGTTTTGTGGTTCAGAAGATACTTAAGGGCGATTTTTACGTGTCGGACATTGCGTGTGTCAACTTAAGACACCTCCAAGCTCATATTACTCGGTAAAGAGGACGCGTGTAATGGCTACGACGTACACGGGAAGACTATAAAAAATTACGTCCCGTTTAAACTGCAGCTGGCTCGTTTCTGG
Source organism: Haemaphysalis longicornis (assembly GCF_048455015.1). Classification (NCBI taxonomy): domain Eukaryota; kingdom Metazoa; phylum Arthropoda; class Arachnida; order Ixodida; family Ixodidae; genus Haemaphysalis; species Haemaphysalis longicornis. The sequence continues at coordinate 192,565,382 of NW_027526385.1, read as the reverse complement.
TACAAAATGTTTACACAGTTGCAAATTAGGAGTCCAGCTGTCAGGACGACAGGTGTAGCTTATCAAAGGTAATAACCACTAGGCACCGTGAATGATTGCAAGTACCTAACCACTATAGCGTAAACGATCAACCTTTTGGACCGACACAACAAACTGTGATACGGCACTTGTTGCGGTAAAGTGAAGGAAACAATGACGTGGCCACCAAAGTCGTATTGAGTGTAAATCTAACGATGGCTTCCGTGTGACGACTCATAGCTCAATTGTGATCGTAGGAATACAGTTGGGTGTTCTCAGGCCGGTGCCGCCGCATCTGTAGGAAGGGCGTCAACGTTTGCTTCACAGAGCAATAAACAAAAGTGCCACAGTATTCGTAGCATACCTTTCATGAATGTGGTCTCAAGAAACGGACTTTGCGTCGCTGGAATTACACAACGAGAATGACAAATTCGCTTTAGAACGGAAAGATGCAGTTTACGAGGGCTTTCGCAGTAAAAGAACCCTTGATGCTGAACAAAAACAACGTCACCGTTTTTTTTAAATTTGCAGAAATATAACCTGATTGGTTTTTCTATATACCAAAGTGCAATTTATTGGGTGTAGGCTTTACTCATAAAGTAAAACAGTGGTTATTTCATGCCCAGTGGAAATGGTTTGGCGGAGCGTTGCCGCGGGATGCGAGCTTTGCAAAGCGATACTAAAAACTCTGCCTTTTAGACACACATGAGATCTTCGCCGTCAATATAATTTTTTAAAATCTCCCAAAACTACTTTTATTACAAGAATAGGTATGGCGGTTTATATCAACAATAGGTGTTAACTCAACCAGAGAAGCTTAGAAATTAAGAAGTAAAAAAAGATGTTTATTTGAACAAGTGCAAACCACTTTAAAAATACCAAAACTTTAAATTCCTACGATTCCTTCGGTAAAAGTACTTTCGTTGACATCCTCAATTTTTAGTTGCAACAAATTAATGCTGTTCATCTCATTTGGCATATCTTGCATTCATATATGTTCATATTTTATTTTCGGCTTTGTTGGCACACCTATCATAAAATAACCATACATGTTTTTAAAGGCGAGTTTGATATCTGTGCGAAAACGTATTTTTTATAACCTATTGTGTAATGTGTTTTCTGCAAGCCAGTTCAGGTATATATAGACATAAAAGCAGCACGCCCAAAAATGACATGTGATGCTGAATAACGAAACCGTTATTTTCCTCCCGATCAGCAAGTCTCCTCGACGCCTGCGCTATGGACCAGAAGCAATAACATGGGCAATGCCACAATTTGGTTGAATGGCAACAATCTCACATCTTCAAACTACTACGTTCCTTTGTTCGGCCTCATGCCATATAGGAACTACAAAATGCACATCCGGTCATGCGCGGACAATGCTTGCAGTGAACAGAGATCCATCGAATTCAGAACATCGCCATCAAGTAAGAATAATGTCTGTGCATATTTCGATAAAATGTTTTCGCGATTTTTAACTTTTTCTCTAGTACCTAGGCGTTAAGCTGCCTGAATGGCATGACGCACTTAAGATGTTATTCATCACCTATGCCATCTTCTCAGTATTTTAGTCTTTATGCGAAAAAAGCAAAAGCTATTGCTTCTTGTGTGTTAAAAATAAAAACAATTACTAATGTTTCTCTGCATTTAGCAGAGCTGCGCTTAAATATATACCATTGGAACACCCTAAGTATAAAGAAACACATTTTGTTCTTGCGTTTATTGCTAACGCCTGCAAGGTTCACCAGGCAGCATCATGAAAATAAACGTTTGTTTCACTGGTAAGCTGGTGACCCAAAGTTTATTGTTACAAAAGTTTAAACTTTCACTAGAAGTTCAACCAATCCTAACCCTCATATTACTCACTCATGAGCTCGCTCTCTAAGTCCTCGTTACAAAATATTTCCTTTCTTAAGGCGCCTGTGGAGCCGAAGCATGTTGATCAGTAGTTGTCACTATTTGTGTGCGGCCAAATATGACTGCAGTTGATCTTGGAGCAGCATTTGTGAGTGATATTTAACGACACTGCCCCAAGAGCTTGTGAAACCGATACTTTGAAATGCATTGTAAATGAATCACCTTTCCTTGCTAAGCTACGCCTGCCTCAAGCAAGTGATGGCTGACGTCGAAGCTAAATTTTCCCCCATATCTCGTACTTTGTCAGTAATTTTATTGACAAACTGTATAAATCAGAGCACAGAACTTCTCGGAGAACACAACAAATTACACACAATAATTTCGGGCAAGGGTGTCTTACAAATGGCGCCGTTACAATCTTCAAAAATAACTTATATTTTCACACTGACATCTATGCAAGCTGGTAGAACAGAACGATTACCGATGTCTTTGCACCGCTGTAAAATATTGCTAAAAAACAAACAATATGTTTTAATTTCGCAAAAGAAACCCTTGACTCTTCCTTTGCAACTGCTTAAGCATGTAAGTTACCGTCAATATATAGGTTGCCACGTTATTTGCTCCCGTTTTTATTAATGCAGGTATCCCAAATGCCACGATCACCAAAATATTGTCTAATGACACAAGCTCAATCCACCTGGAATGGACTTTTCCCCGTCCGGAAGAATTGGTTGATCTGGGGCTTCAGTTTGAAGTGCGGGTATCAAACAACGGTGTTTTTCGAATTATTACGACGGAGAAATTAACCCTCACATTGAACAATCTCAGTTCCGGCACAGACTATGTTGTTGAAGTGCGGCCTTCCCTGAAGATTGTGCCGGGGAGAAGAAAATACGGCAGCGCAGCCACGGCAGTTGTGAGCACCTGGCCGCTTGGTAAGCAAAACGTTGGTACATCACAATACCATATATGTTTTTGTTTCCAATGTAGTTTTTATATTACCGGAGTTCAAAGGCCGGGCTATTATTTATTTTTACATAAACAACAGGGTGTCTTATTAAGCTGAACTCAGGCCCGAGCAAGTCCAGGTGAAGCTGTAGAATTTTTGAATGTGCGTTGCCACTAGTATAAAGACAATAAATTTAAGGTAGCTTGTGCGAGAACATATACTTGAAGTTCTTCAGGTCACATGTCATAGTATGCCCGCGCAACCCATTCATTCCAACAGTGATAGTGCACACAAACAAGCATACAGCCCTTATTCAAACCACAGCTGCTTGAAATGGCAGCCATTTGCAGATACTTGTCTGTGTCCTGCTGAAACTCCAGCAGAGAAAAAAATAACTACTATACCAGAATTTTAAGCGATTATTTTGAGATGTAGACACACTGTACTGTCAACAGAAATTCCGCTTCAAAAGAGGCCCTTCCATCGAGAGGATCTGAAGGAAGGCTGAAAAGATTGGACATGGTTAGAAAACCACCAAACTCGTAGTTCTTTATGAAAGAATCTGTCATTCAACGTTTTTGTTTTATTACCCACGAAGATGCATACTACGAACATTTATCATTATATTCTTCACTTTACTTGGAAACTTCATCAAAAATATAGCATCCTTTTTGGTTTCAAATGAAAATTTTCTTTCACTACTGTAAAAATTATGCTTCCATCCGTCACACGACGACAATTGTTGAACGCGAAGCTTTGTCGGGACCGATTATTTGGTTGTCATCAAAGTTTTCTGCACCGCTTCGAACATATCAAAACAAAAAAATGGAGCAGTAGGTCGCCTGCTTCATAATGCGAGAAACCAAAGTTCCATGCCGTCAACGAAAGCGCTTTTCCTGAACTTCGGCGTTTTCTCGTTACGAACGCCATCAGCTAGAACACAAGAGCGTTGCATTATTAATTTTAGGAACAAACAATTCGCTGAAAACTGTGGTTAAATAGATACTTTTAGAACTCGTTTAGAATTTGCAGATATGCCCAGCCGTAACGATTCATTCGGGAGTGTCTTTACGACTTAGATATTAGACACCCGTAGCTGAATGGTTTTTAAAAATACTGAACATTTGCAAGAAATTGTTTTGTTTTCTAGTAATAAGAATAATACAACATTTTTGTGGTTTAAAGAGATGCGCTCTCCAAACATTTAAAGTACCCACAAATACCCCGACTTCTGCTTTGAAGACTGTATTAGCATGGACCGTGATACTATAGAGACAAACCGTATGCAACATTAGCAAAACCTATAACCTCATTGGCTTATAGAAGAGTCACAGATCATTGATAACGGGCTCTGGATACTCAAATATTATAGTTGCCGGCCTAGGAAGCAAACACGTAAGTGACTGGAGAGATGAATGAAGGGGTTGGAATAAGCAGCAAGCAGACACCACTTTTCACGTGAGTCCGAAGGGCATATTTTCTTCTAGAGGCGTGTAAGTAGATTGACAGACTACCACAGCTATATATTTGAGTGTGTTTCGAAATATATAGTTACACTTTACTGTTTGCTATTTCATTTCACCAGTTCCTCTGCCACCAACTTTATCGATCAGCGGCTTCGAAAATGCGGCGGATGTTGTGGCTGTTTCCTGGATTTTCGTCAACAGTACCGTCGGGCATGTGGAGGTAAACTGAATTTTATACATACATTCAGATTCCGAGCAAATTATAATCACTGCAATGGGAGCTTACCGGTAGCGACAAGAAACTCAGTGTAGGAATTGGAGAGCGTTAAACAGCTACCACTGTTACGCCGATTGTCACTGGTACACTGAGGACATTTTATACAGAAAATAAATAACAAGTTTGCATAGGTTTTCAAATCTACACTTGGTTGTGCACGTTTGAGAGTGTTTTAATATCTGGAGAAAGATTGTGCAGAATATAAAATACACCCTAGGTGAGAGTTATATCCAGAGTGTACAACAATGAAGGAAGCTTAGCTGTGTTTTAAAACAACCTATATTTTGCAGATTTGCCTTCTCTGACATCATCAGAAACACTTTCTAAAAGATAAATTTCGGATTATCTCTCTTACCACGAAATAAAAGTGACTATACTATGGGAACATCATCATAATCATCAGCCCTGCTGTGCTCATTGCAGGCTAGAGGCATCTCACCAAGATCTCCGGCCACACCTATTGAGTGGTAGCTGAGCCAACCATTTGCCTTCAAATTTCGCATATTTACCTCTCCATCGAGTCTTTAACCGGTCGACTTCAATAGAGTTTACCGTCTAAGGGCAGCCACTCGTTTACACGAATTGTCTACCTGTTGTCCGGCATGCGCTTGACGTATACCGCCCCATTTTAGTTTCTTAATTTGAGGTACAATGTTTTCAACACTCTCCTCTTTTCTAATCCATGATTTCCTTTCCTTATCCCTTCTCAGCTTATTGTCATTAGCACCTTGTTTCATTCAAAATGCCATCAATCTTCCCGCCCACGCGAACTCATTTGTTATTGTTCCAATATTGTTTTTTATGAAGTAAAATCGAGTAGACCTAAATGATATACCAAGATTTTATTGCATCATCAGCAAAATTGGCAGAGTTAGAAACTCTCCCGCCGGCAATCCGGCTCGAAAGTTCAGGAAGAAAAAATAAAAACGCACGACTGCTGTATCACTGCCTTCGCCCATTCTACTGTTTGCACAGAATTCTGGGGTCTGAAAAATACCATTTCCTTCTCCCGATGCCACCGAAAAGCATTGGCCTAGGGCTGAACCCTGGGTATCCTACAAATAAAAAACTGATTCTGCATTCTAGAAAAGCCACCAAAATGTTCACAAAGAATGTTCGGACTACCCGGATGGGATCAAATTGTATTTTTTCTTGCGCTCGCTTCCCATTCAGCGTCAATATTTCGTGCAGTGATTTGCGTCCACGATTTATTTGTGCCATCTGCCATGATTCGTTCACTGGGGTAAACGAACGCCTTCAAATTGCAGGAATGGGCGCCTGACGGACGCGCGCAAAACATTGCGAACCACAAGTTTTTTTTAAGTGAGTCTGTGCTGCGCGAATAAAACTTTTCATTGCTTTCAATCAGTACCATCTGTTCCGCGAAAGACATCCCATATTTCAGTAACAACATACTATTTGTGGTAAACGCAAGGTTCTTTCCGTTCCTGTATACCATATGGCGACCGTGACAGGTGGCGATCGCGGATGTTTGCAATGGATATTTTCGTCGATTTCGGTATGTGTTGTTGCGGGACTGATAAAAACCGGAAAGGAAATTGTAGGTACCCTTGCAGACAAAATAAAATAGCAGGTGTTCGCTGCCGGGCGTAGATGGCGGAGAGGCGTAGGGTAGAGTGTTAGACTGAAACAAAGGACAATAGTACAGCGGTGATGGAGGCGTTGTGCTGTTTAGGAGGGCGGGTCACCGACGAAAAACTTCGTTTCTGAGGTAAGGTTGTGGGGTTGAATATTTAGAAGAGAACTAGGAAGGTAGAGTTGGGTGTGTCATCATCCGGTACCAGACCAGAGCGCCAAATCTGGATGCGCTGTGGGTAAAATGAAATGAGCTTTAAAAAGGCGGCCATTTTTTCCCCTCTAGCTCTTCTCACCGTGTTTAAATGGTAGGTCAATAATTTTGGACAGCTCTGCTCGCAATGAATTATACTGAAATTCCTCAATTTTATCGTTAAAACCAACAGGTATTGGGAGACAGGAAACAAGTGCTTTTAACAAGCTTCTTAACTTCAACAAAATTGGGGGGGGGGGGATTGCGTTTACACGCAAATGCCAAATTGTGAGTCACCTAAACCTATTTCCACTGGCCTGATGGTCCTCGCCAAACAGATTCTTATGCTTTAAACATAGTTTCTTTAATCACTACAACCTTAAAGCATGTGTGTGAGAAGGCATAGGGGGCTACTACAAAGTGTGCTCCATTCTGAGTTCAGTGATGTGGTGTGATGGTTGTCTTTCGGTGCAAATACTTACGCTCTTCAAGGAAGTTACAAAGTCATATTATTATTTTGTTGAAATTTTGCCGTATACAATATTTTTGTCTTAAGGCATATACATTATTGCCCTACTGAGTGAACTCAAGCTCACAAAGTCAGGCCTATTTTTAGTAAGCACGAGAGAAGAATCGGTAACAATGCCTTGTCTCAACTTTTCAACAGCCTCAAAGGGCTTGGCACGGAGGCTTCCATTTTGAAACAAATTACAGAGTTCAGTTTTTCGGCTTTGCTTCACGCTATTATTGTGAAAGGCAAAAGATGGCTGCTTATAAAGATTGCCCGGAAAACTTTCATAAAACCACGAATGACAAGATGTGTCCAGCTTGCCTGGTTTTAAAGTTATCATCGCAATAACAAAACCAGTACTAATGAAAAACTACCTGATATTCACTGGACAAATCAAAATCCTTCTGAGAAAAATGCGCTAATAGTGGTCCACCGAAATTGGCGTTGAGGACTTTTCACAGTTTTGTGATTGCAGAAAGAGATTGCAGCGTTATTTAACTATACTTCTATTACGTTACATCCAAGATATTATTTTATCTCTTGCTCTACAACATATCTACGGAAGATTGTTGCACAAAAATATATTTGAATCTTGACAGGGAAACCTTTAGGCAATATGTTTAACACTGAAAAAAATCTTTTACCCTGCCAGGTGGCTACGAACAGCAGCGACTTCACAAAATGCGAAACCTCGGCGTCCTGTGATTTAGTTGTGTTATCTGGTTGGAACACATCTTCGAAAGCAGGGTTCATCAAGCTCTCGAATCTAAGTCCCCATGAAACCCACATCGTGGACGTCCGAGGCTGCAACAACCATGGATGTGGTTCCCCAACCAGAGTTTGTGTCACTACTGGCCTCACAGGTGATATTTTGTTGCTTACTTTAATATTTATTACGCTAAAAATGGCGGTATACAAGAATAGTCTGGGTTATTTTGCCTTAGAAAAATATTTCAGGTATGTTGAAAAATCATGGAAGTTACAAATTTTAAAGCCGCATTACTCTAGCGAAATTGCCACGGGACCGGTAAACACAAAAATCTTTTCACAATTTTTCTGAGTAATTTTTTGGCGAACCTACATTTTCAAAATCAGAAAGAAATAGGAGAAGAATTCGTAGTTCTGGATCTCTGTCTTTTGAGGGGCGTGGTTGAAGTTACTATTCATGATGGGGTTTTGCAGCATTCTTCTACACTAGTGCGTAAAATGGCATTCAAAGCAGAAAAAGTATACAGCAAAAATGATTCAATGTACCGTCACGTGATGCGTGCACGGCATTTTACAACAATAATGTGTTGTAAGGAGTACTTCATGAGAGATACATAATTGTGTCCACGTGGTGGCTGACGCTACGCCGTTTATGTCACCTTGCCTCTTGTTCGCCCTTCCCTTATATCAGCAATCGGGCTCGCATAAGCGTATATGCTCCTGGCACATGACGCACGTAAATACCAGGACATGGATCGAATCAAGGAGGTAAAAGAAATACCAGCATTTCCGTCACCCTTATCATAAGCCTGTTTCTGCCAACTGCAGGATGAACGCCTATCCCAAATATCTCTATCAACGCCTCTCGAGTGCTAGCTGAGTCAGTGCTTGCCCCTCAAATTTTCGGAGCGCATCTCTACCTTGAGTTCATTGGGCGACTCCTACTACGTTTGCGGTGTACTGGCACCCACTCTGCTAAACTGATGGTCCACCTGTTGTCCCTAATATGCATGGGATAACCCGCGCACACCCATTTTTTGGCTTAATTTGAACTATAATATCCTCCACCTTAGTGCGTTCCGTCATCCAGGCGGCTCTTTTCTTATCACTCCGTTGACCCCTAGCATTCTCAGGTTCATGGGCTGTTGGGCCGTTATATGTTTCTTTTCAAGTCCTTCGTGGAGACCCAATTTTTCTGCCCCGTAAGTCTATACTGAATAGAGCATTGACTTATTACAAGCTTTTGAATGACACAAGAAGCTTACTAGTCATGTTTCCTGAATTCTTACAAAACGTATCCCAACCCATGCTTCTTCTGCGGGTAATTTCCCTTTCATGGTTTTGATCAGCAGCTATTACTTGCCGGATATTTACGCATTCTCCTAGTGTTTCCACGGATTAATTACCTAACTAAAGTGATGTGTCTTTGCATGCTAATTGGGCATTGTCTTGTAAAATTTCGTGTTGATTTTTAAACCTGCAGTCATCCTTTCCCAGCCCGATTGGAAAATCATGCACAGTAGATTCAGGCTCCTTTAAATGAACCGGACCACGTCGTTTGGAAACCTTAGGTGGCTGACATAATCCGCCTTGATTCGTATCCCGGATTTCCTCTACTTTATCTTTCGGAACACACCCCACAGACAGGCTGCCAATATTTGTGTCGATATTGTGTCCCTTCGCCGGACAACCTTTTATAAGTGAAATTAACAAGTTATGTGATGGAGCTGTATAGTTGCCGGGCAATCATCGTTGTATCTTTGCAGAGCGCCCTGAAAGCCTCCTTGACACCGTGATCACGTAACACCTTGATTACTGGTAAAGTGGGAACTGAGTCAAATGCTTTTTTATAATTGATTAATGCCATACAGAGCGGTCCATTACACTCGGAACACTTTTTGATTATTTGGTTGGTAGCGCGAAGATGGTGTAAAGTTGAGAAACCTTCACTGAAACCGGCCTGTCTTCGTGGTTCCAACGTATTAGGCTGGCACAGAAAATAAATTGTATGTAGTCCAAAATTGCTTTTTTTCTTTTGTTAACTTATCGTCAAGGCACAAGCTACTGAAGCAAACATATTGTATTTTGTTTTTTCTGTTCCTCCAGAACCAAGTGAACCCCTGGACCTTCACTTGGAAACCGAGGGTAATATGAGAGCCCTCCTGAGCTGGAAACCGCCAGGCCAGCCCGGCGGACCCGTAGCGGGTTACTTGGTTTCTTGGGAGTGCGGCAATAGTGCTACCATAGCCGCCACTACTTCTGAATGCTTCTTTATAATTTACGGTGAGTATTCTTCTGCACGTACCAAAATAAATAAATCCACAAGAAATATTAAAAGCACCAAGGGTTCGCAAGCCACAAATAAATTATTCGGCGGTATTACGGTGTAAAAACGTAACACCTCGTAATTTTATCAGTTGTAATACCAAGTAATCTAAACTGGGGCGAAGATGTGCTAAAAGAAGTTTTAATAAAAGGTTTCAATGAGTGACTAAAATAATATATTCGAGCATCGTTCGTTCCTGTTTACAGGACAACCCACCAGTGCGTGCACGAGACTATTCTGTGCTTAAGCTGGTTTGAAGCAAAAGCCCTGTACAGTAGTCACATATCTGCGATCCCAAGTTTTGGCAGGTAACAAAATTGGAGGAGATATTGGGTATACGTAAGCGGACGAGCTACTATAGTGCTTTGTGTTACACAGCTTTAGGTTAACAATGGTGGAGTGAAACAATTCTGGAGAAATTCATAAAATTGTCCTATAACGCTCAGTATTCTTACACTGCTTGTTTTCCGTGTCACTTCTTTCAAGCCAATTTTTATGGGTTTTCTGAAATCCTGTCTGACCAATTATCTCCAATATGTTATAATATTTTATTGATATATTATAATAATATATTACGACATAATTATACTAAAAAAAGAATCTTACATTATCTTATAACAACTAGATTTGCAACGTTTCCGTCAAGCGTTCTTGCTGAATTGCAGGGCGTTACACGATTCGCCCTTTTCCGTACTTTTTTTTATACTTTTCATCTTTTTCTGTTTTTCGAAATTTCGTTTCAGCGTTATCTCTATTTACGCTATTGTAACGATTCCATTCGGAACCTTGGCGAAATCTGCCATATTGTGGAAGGGCAGGGCGTTAAACGATTCGCCATTGTTCGTAATTTTTAAATTTTTCAATATTGTTGAAATTTTATTCAGCATGTAGGCTATTATAACGATTACAGGTGACGCTTTCGCGAAATCTGCATTATTGTGCAAATGCCATGCGTTACACAGTTGGCCGTTTTGCGTAGTTTTATAGTTTCCTAATTTTATTTTTTCTAAATTTTGCTCGAACAATGATCTTCATTTACACTACTATTATGACTACCTTTAGAACTGTCTCGAAATAAGTATTATGCCGTAATTTTCTGATTTTGTTTTTATATTTTTTTTTCAAACATTTTTTTCCAACAGTTATCTCATTTATGCTAATATAACGATTACAGGCGAAATGTCCGCAAAATCTGCATTATTTTGGAACTGCAGGGCGTTAAACTGTTTTCTATTTTTGTATTTTTGTTATTTTTGTGCGACCAATTATCTCCTCAGGTGCTATTGCAATGATTACAAATGGAACTTGCGCAAAATCTGCATGTCTGGAACGTCGTGGTGTTACACGGTTCCATATGTTTTTGTTATTGTCTTGTAGTTTTACCAATTGTTTTGATTTTTCAAACTTTTGTTCGACTAGCCTTCTACATTTACGCTAATTTAACGATCACAGTTGGAACTTTCGCGCAATCTGCAATATTGTGAACATGGCATGCCTTCTACTCTGTCCCATTTTCCGTATGTTTTATAATTTTTCCTCTTTTTTTTCAATACTTCATTCAACAAACCCTTACAAAAATGCTTCGTTACTATCTGTACACATTCGTTTGACAATCTACCAACTTTATTGCTATCCTACCGACTGTTCCATTCCATTGACAGTTGTCTGTAAAAGTCTAATGTACATTGACACTAGTCTATTGACTGTTGTATATAGAAAGTTTACTTAACTTACGTTGACAGTTGTCTATTGAAGACCTTCTGTAGAATGGCCACTAAAAGTGTTTTAGGACGCTTTGTCGCAAGTTGAAATTAGGCCAAACATCTCATCCCTTCATCCTGGAGTTCTATTTAAAATAATTTATATTGCCTTTTTCTAAATACCCGGACAGGTACACACTATTTGTGCAGAAACTATTTACTCTACTTTTACAAATTTATGCTATTTTGTTTCAGTCAGGTTTAAACACACACGCACGCACGCACGCACGCACGCACACGCGCACGAACACACACATACATACATACACACACGCGCGCGCAAGCACGCACGCACGCACACACACACTCACGCACGCACGCGCACGCACGCACGCACAGACACACACGCACACATACACACACACACGTATTTTTCTCTCTACCTCTCTCTCTGCATGTATCTTCAAAGTTGTGCACTCCAAGAAAAAAAGTAGTAAAAGGGAGCAACTTTCCCTGTTCGTACCGCGAGCCGCGCAGTTTCTCCCTCGGAACAACCAGTTCGTGCCTCAGGCACACGGGTTGGTCGTTGACGACCCGCTACCTTTCACTCTTCACGGTGATAAACATGGCTAATCAGCGGTTCTGAACAAGCGCCTGCCAGCGGCATCAAACACTCGCCACCGCTCATCACTGTGAGTTTATTTGCGCAAGCTAAGTGCTACATGGTTGAAAGAAACGAATTATGTGCGTGAATATTTTTCGACAGTCTGCTGGACGCTCCTCTAACAACGGCGATAATCGAAAATCGCCACCTATGGTAACGTAATTCGGTCGGCGCAGATGCTTTGGCCTCTCTCGACGAACAGCCACCTGCGCCCCTCCCTCCTTGCGTACATCCGGGAGAAGCGCATGAATCACCGGAGGCAGCCAACACGTGGCACCGATTCTTGCAACCCATTCAAGATTTCTGCTTGGTTTGGTTACAGCTTGCAACTATAAAATAAACAAGAAGATATGTGCAATCGTTGACGTCCCAGTGTTGCCCGGTATTGTATTCTGTAAATAAAAACGCACAGTTTTAAACATCCAATGAGGGGCACGCCTCACCGCGGTATCGGCATCCCGCGGATGGCGGCTATATATAAATTAAGTGCACGGCTGGTGAATGTGTGGTGACCATGGCGAGCTTGTGTGCATTGGTGTTTTTTCGGTGGTAGTACGTTTCTAAGGTGGGGTTGTGTTTTATTTTATATTTCAGGAAGTCGTGCGTGTTACTGTATGCCTTCGAAAAAGCTGAACGTTTTTCTCTTGAACAACCCGATTAACCTAACCTGTTGCTGTTTCCTTGTTTTCATTTTTGGGGCCACCATACGACCTTTTAAAGAGGAATCAGGACTACCTTCAATTAGGTTGTATTAACAGCAAGGTCTACGAATGGTCGGCTTTTCCCACTGCATTGCATTTTGAAGGTCCTGTCAAAAACGCTTCGGTTAGCAACAGTGATTGAGTATAAATTCGACACGAAACCTTCAGTAGAAAGTCTACAGAAACGTTTCAATTCAAACACGATGGCCAATGGTTGACAAAACATTGGTTGGCTGTTGCTAGGAAGTCTATAGACCGTAAGTAGACAGTCTACTCCATGTTGGTAGCTTTTGTGGACTTTTGTCAACAAATATTGAATTCAATGTTGGTAACAAATTTTATGAGAGAATTATCTCATTTTATGCAATTTTAACGATTAAAGGTGGATCTTTCGCGAAATCTGCATTATTGTGGAAATGCATGGCGTCACAAGGTTACCCGTTTTCCGTAATTTTTTATGTTTACCTTAGATTTTTGGTTTTCAAAACTTCCTCTGTCCAATTATCTCCATTTACGCTATAATAAAGATTACAACCGCAACTTCCGCGAAATCTCCATGATTGGGAAAATGCAGTGCGTTTCACGGTTTACCATTTGCAGTATTTTTTCAATTTATTGGTTTCATTTTTTTACGAAGTTTCTTTGGACCGATTATCTTCAGTTACGTCATTTTAGCGATTACATGTGAACCTTCCGCGATATCGAATTTTTGTGGAAATGCAGGGCGTTACTCGGTCCTCGCTCTGGGGGTACCTGGTAAAGAATGCTCCGCATTAAGATGACATCTCTTTACAGTCTCATGTGAGCTTTTGGGGATGCCTTTTTCTTCTACAAGTAGCATCAAACTATGGAGCTATAATTAACATGCATATTGCTTTATGTAGAAACAGTTCAAATAAAAAAGCACATTATATTCAAAATTTAAACAGTCTTCTTCGCATAAAACAATAGCAGGTATGGGGTAATGGCACGCGATAATTGGTGCTCCTGTAGATATAAGTTGCCGTCGCGGATTTTAATTTACTATGCATGTAATCATAGAATACGAATGTATTCCATCCTGGGATACCCTACCTAGAATACGCCTGCACAATTTTAAACCCCTTTAAAATGTCTTACGTTAACATGCATCAATCAGTTCAACAGAAAGCATTTTGTTTCATTTCCCGCCATTTTGTTTGGAGCTTTTCACCATCATCTCCCCTTGCCACTATAGAAGTACAACCCTTGTCCGAATGCCATGATGGGGAATGTATTAAACTTTTGCACATTCTTAAGAATGCTCCACGCCCTTTACTATACACCAACTATTGGTCTCCTGACAAAGTGAAACATACTAGAAATGGCTACAAAAGCAACCTTGCACCTTTTCAACCACAAAACTAATTTCGGTACAGTTTCTGCTCCGCAGCAATTGAAAACATAAACTATTACCCAGTGAAATTCTGTCGTCTTCAGGAAACATTTTCTGCAACTGAAATCGGTTGCGTTGCCGGAGTTCTTGTGTAATTTCATTCAGTCTTTCTTGTATTGGCTCTCACCTTATGTGTCCGAACATCGTGAAACGTATGCCAGTTGTAATCATTTGTCAATTCTGTGCGTTGATCCGTGCACAATAGTGTTACTGCACTCTATGTACATACCCACTACTGCGATAGCCCAAATGGCTACAGACTGTAAATTAAATAAATGATGTAAATAAGTAAATAAATAAATTATTACATATTTGCTTTTTTCGAGTTTAAGTAAACGGCAGATAGGTTTCTTCGGTTGATGTATGCTGAACAGCTGCTTCAAAAAGTTTACATAAAACGCATAAAACATGAAAGACTGTAAATAGGGACATTTACTGCTAATAATGATTACACTGCTTTTAAGGCATATAAATTTTGGGTAAAATTATGTTCAGATTATATTTCTGTCAACTGTTCAAAATCTAGTGACAACACTTAATGGCTGGCTTGCAGCTTGGTGAGACTTTCGCAACTTAAGGATGAAGTGTGTGTACTTCCAGTAAATTTTTCGTATAATTGTTTACTTGCGTAAAGCTCTACGAAAAATTTACACAAGCTGATATCATAAACGGGGGAATTTTGTGTTCTAAGAAACGAAGTGAATGCTTTTACAGTGATTAATAATAACATACGGCACAAAATTTCTGTAGTAAATATTTACGTGTTTAGTATTACCGGTGGATAAATCGCAGATCAGAAAATGGACGATACCGAGCACAACGTGATCATATGAGGTGTTTTTGTCACGATCTCAATTGCCACGACATTTGTCTGTCAGCAGGATTTGTTTCCTTATAGGAATTGGAAAATAAGAATTCATCTTCAAATAAAGCGCAGAGTTACTACGATATGAAAGGTCTACCTCAGGCCGCAGTGTGATTGAAGCAGAATATTTCGAAGAAGCTGCAATTTGTATAGCTATAAACAATAAACTAGAGGGCCTTAACCAGCACTTTATGAATAATAAATTAACACACCCAAACTGGGCGAATGAACTTTTTGGAGAAAAAAAATCTTGGCTGCAGCTGGTCGCTTAATTAGTTCTATTCTACAAGTTCAACATTACATCCCGAACTTGTTGCAGATAATAATTTCAGGTGTGGGCCCGTTTGATTGAAAGTGAAGTTGCAGCGGTAACTGACACTACTTTTCTTTTTTTACATTTGAAGAGCTCAGTGTCCACAGTCACCACCGTCTTGTTTTTGTAACAGGCCTGCCGACGCATCCTCAGGAGTGCTCCTTCTCGGTCTCTGCTTACCATGAAGGAAACAATGGTGCCGAGCTTCGTGGGAAGCCAGCAATGCTGGCCACGCAGTGGCCACGAGGGTGAATGGGATTGTAGGCTATTTTTCATGCCCTGGCCGATGTTGAAACATGGCTCCGAGAACAATTGTCGCCCTGTCCTAGAACGCACAAGGCTGCAGCATACATAAATGTATGTTCGAAATTACACTACAAAAAATAACCACGCCTATATGTCAAAACACTTCCAGCCACCCATAACGGACATGTGGCTTATGCTGGCTGGACAATGCTCTAAAGTGTCAATAAACATTATTAATTGTATTATTAAGATGTTATATAATTATTACCTGCACACACACGAATATAAACTACATGTCACGGCATTTATTCATTCTTCCTATTAGGTTGGCAGTATAAAACTTCAGATATGTTTTAATTTGGGTATAAAGGCGTCCTAGCCAACTATGTATGTAGACGTAGCATTGTATTCAAATCCTTGCAAGTACAACAATAAATATTCAAATTAACCTTCCTATTGAAAAAAAACGACAATGCTTAACTAGCCACTCCCACATATCCACTTAAAAACTGGAGAGTTTTTGCAAAAATGTGCGAGGTATATATTTGGAAGCGTGTTCTACATACCGTGAAAATTAAGTGGAAGAGCACCACATATTTTTGCAATTACCTTTTGTGAATCAGCGTTTCAAATATTAATATATAGATCACTGTTCCAAATGAACAAGTAGTTTAGGGTACTGGAACGTTGAACCACATAAAATAAATATGGATTTATCCGCTTAGCCGTTCCAGGTACCTTCAGACCGTCTGTTTATATAAAACGGTGTTCCTATAGACGTTGAGAAGCTGTCTATGGGACTCTACTTTTCCGATATTTCTGCTTTCATGTATGTATAGACTAAGGTCATATGGCGGGGTTGCGGATACATTGGCATCGGATGGAAACCACAAGCACCATTTTAACAAAGCCTTGGTATATGACCCGCCGAGATACTAACGCTTGGAAAGCAGAAACTGCCGCAGCATTGTGGTAGACGACAGTTCCCGAAAGTTGCATATGAGACTACAGTTCCATGCAAAAGTTATTCTGAGGTACTTACAGTGGCACACAGTCTTTGACTTCATCCGCAGAATCCTGGTCTGGGTTTTAGCTGCATGTAAAAGAAACAAGATACTTGCGTTAAAGACACACGAAACAAACCATTCAGACTCGTACACGGCTTTTCAAAATACTATATAGCTTTATTGGGTGGTGGTATGAGTACATTTGAGATATGGATAGCTGTCTGTTTTAAATTGCATAGAAAATGAACAACAAACACGTAATAAATACCATAATGATTATCTAGGCTGTAAAGGGCATTTTAAAATATTCACCTTTACTCAAAAATATGGGTAATAAAGACGGCTTTAGGGGCAACTGCGTCACAAACAAATATATTTTTGCATCTACCACGGCACTGACACAGACAGACAGACAGACAGACAGACAGACTAACCGAACTCAAATCTCGAGCTAATCTTGTCCTAGCGTCACGGCGCAACATTCACCGACTATGCCTGTTTCATCGTTGTTATCACGCCATACACCTTCACCAGGCTTTCATTCCTGCTCAACGCCTTTCGTTTCGACTAAGCTATTCCAAAGCTGTTTATACCGCTGGTACGCATTATGCCGCCCATCATTCTTAAATTTTTTCTTCAAACATATAGGGACTGCAATGATCAACTTTCTGACGCCGTGCACCGCTCCTGCATCACTCATTTCAAAGAAGCCTTCGCACAAATCATCGTTCATTGACTTCTTTACCCCCTCATGTAACGCCTTCAGTGGGGCCATTTCGATATAATAAATAAATAAATAAATAAATAAATAAATAAATAAATAAATAAATAAATAAATAAATAAAGAAATAAATAAATCAATAAATAAATAGGTAAAAAATGAAATAAAAACTTAATAAATAAATAAATAAATACAACAGTGAGCATCAATTATGCTGCCTTATCAGATAATATAAGGGAACCTAAATGCGGAAGTACGCATTCTTGCCACAGCATGTTTACGCATAACTGTTTGGTTAAATGCAGTTTGCTATTAGATTGTCAGAATATGCCTAAAAACAAGCCATTTACGGTTGTATAATCACAAACCTACAAGAGTGCAGTGCAAGAGTTTAGGAAAAGAATGCTCAAGCCAATATTTACGAGAAAACATTTCGAAACGAGACGTCTCACGTTGCATTACACCCGAATTAAAACAGATATATTAAAAGAGTACCGTTTCCTGACACCAGACATAACATCAAGCTAATTGTACCGAAAACAGACTTTACGAGCGCCCTTAAAAGGCCTATGGCTTAAGGCACTTTACTTGGCCCGGCAATGTGTAGTTGTTCAAAATATTTCATCCGATTGCCAGCGTGAATCCTATAAATTTTTACAAACCAGGTAGCTGGGGCTTGTTACACATATTAAAATTTAACAAAGAAACTAATTATATACACGTCACCAATGCCAGAGGGAACAAGTCAGACATAGAATTAGAATTTCCGCTTTTTTTGTGAACCTCATTAATGCGAGGTCACATTAAGAACCAAACAAGCCAGCATCAAAACGTACAAGTGACCATTTTTGCAAAGCAAACTTCAAAGCATTTTTTCCAGTCTCAACATTTTACGTGAGGTAAAATTCACAGTGTGTGCAATAAAAACCCTGCTATCTTGCTTTCAGTGTAATTGTGACCAAAGCCCTGCTTCTGCCAAGCAAGAAATGCAACTTTGTTCAAAGTAGAAAGCTTGTTCAAGCCAAATACGCACATTTTCAATTCTTATTTATTTATTTATTTATTTATTCAAATACCTACATCGCCTTTACAGGCATTAGTGTAGGGGGGAGGGGGAATAAGAAAAAATGGACACAAAGTACAAATGCAATTGTCGCATAAACAAACAAACAAACAGGTGGCGTTTCCTTAAATAATGAGTATACATCAAAGCGGTGAATTGGCGTTGGAAAAGGAGCACTTCAAGAAAGGAAGATGTACAGAAAGGATGTACAGACAACAAGCACTTCGTAACACAGATAACCCGTAAGCCCGGCAAACAAGGCGGCGGGATATTACTGACGCATATAATCCTGCAAACGCTTTCCAAAACAAGATGGGGGAGAGCAGACAATTTCCTCCGGTAGAGCATTCCAGTCATGTATTGTTTTGGGAAAGAAACTGTACTTAAATGTGTTAATCCTGGAGTTAAGCTCGCGAATCTTTAAACAGTGATCGGTGCGAGGGGATACGTATGTTGGTTGTTTTAAATAAGTTTCTTTCTTAATGCCAGTTCTGGAGTTGAATATATTATAGAACAACGAGAGTCTCAGGTATTTGCGTCTTTCAGCGAGTAGAGGCCATCCAAGTCTTCTGCAAATGTCAGCTGATCTTTTAGAAAAATCGTAATCGCCTGTTACGAAGCGAGCGGCGCGAGCCTGTATTCTTTCTAGTGCATCAACGTTCGTCTTTGTGTAGGGGTCCCAGACACTGCAACCATATTCCAAAATGGGGCGCACATTCGTCAGATACAGAGTCTCCCTGACCTTAGTCGGAGCTTGCCTGAAATTGCGTCTTAAAAAATTTAGCACACGGCTCGCTTTTACTATCATATAATTGACGTGATGGTTCCAGGACAGGTTAGAAGAGAAAAAGATTCCGAGGTATTTAAACTCTGTGGCTACCGGTAAACATGCCCCGCCCATGCAGTAGTCAACAAGTAGAGGGTGCTTTTTGTTGGTGAACCTTACCAGATTACACTTTGTTAGATTGAGCGTCATCCCCCACGACTGGCACCAAGAAAAAACAGAGTTAAGATCGCGTTGCAAAAGGTCCGCATCTGCTACGCTGGTTATATCACGATAGATGCAGCAGTCATCAGCGTACAATCTAGTGCAACTGGAAGTGCAGTTCAGGAGATCATTAATAAATATTAAAAAAAGAAGTGGGCCTAAAACTGAGCCCTGCGGGACACCGGATAACACAGAAATACTTGAAGAACTCAGGCCTTCAAGCACCACACACTGTTTTCTCTCGAAAAGATAAGCATCCAGCCACTTCAGCAGTTCAGTAGGTATGTTAAGAACAGATAGCTTGCGCAGTAACAAGGGATGCGGAACAGAATCAAAAGCCTTGCGAAAATCTAAAAATATACAATCAACCTGAGTGCCTGCGTTAATGGAAGTTGCAATATCGTGCCCAAATTCAATAAGCTGCGTGTCGCACGAGAAGCCCGCCCTAAAACCGTGTTGCATTGGGGAGAAGAAGTTATTGTTTTGTAGATGAGTCATTAGGTTTGTGTAAATGATGTGTTCTAGTATTTTAGAGCAAACGCTTGTCAGCGAGATAGGCCTGTAGTTAGAAAAATTGGTTTTGTCACCACTTTTAAATATCGGATTTACATTGGCATTCTTCCAGTCAGCCGGTAAAACACCCAGCCGAAGTGATGCTTGGAACAAAAGGGTCAAAAAAGGGGCTATGGACGCAGCGCAGTGCTTTAGGATAAAGTTTGATATCCCGTCTGGGCCGGAAGCTGAGTGCACATCCAATTTTTCCAAGAGAGACACGATGCCGGCTTCGGATATTACTATTTCTTGCATAGGCGCAAGCGGGTTCAAAATTTGCGGCATAGTATTGGGGTAAGTTTGCCGATTAAACACTGATTGGAAGTACACGTTAAAGCTTTCGGCTTTGCCCCTTGTATTTCCTGTGTAGTCTATGCCGTCCATGACGTCAGGAATACTAGCCTTAGAATTATTTTTGTTCTTGACATATTTCCACATCAATTTAGGGTTGGTTTTCAGTTTTTCGCCCAGGGAGTTTAGGTAAGTTTCATGCGCTTTGGTCATTTCTTTCGTCACTGCTTTGGTCATCTTTTTTATTTTGGACCGTAGCTCAGGCTGCGGCAATTTACAATACTTTCGAAACAGCCGATTTTTTCTGTTTATCAAAGACCGAAGTTCCTTATTGAGCCAAGGCTTATCAGAGCGGCGCTTAGCTGAGATAATGCGTGAAGGAATGAAAGTTTGTGTTAGGGACAAGATCTTTGTTTTAAAAAGATTCCATTGTTCGTTCATGCCAAGAGATAAGCTATGCTGCTGGAATTCAGGCAAAAATGCATCTAGCGCACGCGAGAGCGGGCTGTAGTTGCCTTTATCATAGGAGAACACTTTTCTTGGTTCTGTAGGCCGGTGGCTCTTGACCGTGCAGGTTACGTTAGCGATAACAATATCATGATCGCTAATACCGGGAATTGTGAGTACAGACGATACAAGGGAAGGGTCATTGCAAAAGAATAAATCGAGCAAAGTCGCGCTGCTAGCACTGATTCGAGTGGGTGTTTCTACAAGTTGGGATAATGAATGAGCATTGATCATTTCGTAGAAGGCTGAGTACAAGAGAGATGTATTCCGCAGTATCGGCTTGCTGGACTGCCATTCAACGTCAGGCAAGTTAAAATCTCCACCAAGAACTACATAACTTGTTTGCAAGCTTAACAACATGTTACTCAGCTGGAACAGAGGCTCAGGAGTTCGTAACCCAGGCGGTCTGTAGAAGGAACCAACGGCCACGGAAACACCATTTTTCAGTAGAACCTTGCACCAGACAGCTTCGCAAGACTCTGTCTCGAAGTGCATAGGTTGGCTTACTATGCTATCATGAACAAGGATGAATACGCCACCACCACGGGAATTGCGATCCTTCCTGTACACGGAATAATAGGAAGGGAACATTTCGCCGTCATTTATGGTGCCGTCCAGCCAGGATTCCGTACCAATAACTATATGCGGCTTCGAAATTTCTATTAGCGAGTTGAATTCGGCCGTTTTATTCTTTAGGCTGCGGCAGTTAACTAAAATGCATACAAGGTCATGGCTACCTGAAGACCCTCTACCCAAAGAATGAATTGTCTGTCGTGGCTACGAACTACATGGGACCACAGCATCCGTTACGTTGTTATAAACAAAAGTTTCTTTACCCATTTTTAGTTTATTAAACCGTAGTCTGTATTCCCCACCCTGTTCTCGTGCAAAGTGAAGCAGCTTCTGCCTTTCCTGCCTAACCTTAGCCGAAAAGTCTTCACCTATCGCATAATCAGTTCCTTTTAGTTTAGCGGCCTCCGCAAGCACTTTTTGTTTGCCCTTGAAGGAGAGAAACTTCACAATTAGGGGCCTCTGTTTTGTAGGGGTGAAACGGCCAAGTCGGTGGGCCCTTTCTATAGAGGCAGGATCAACTGAAACTTTTAGTTGTTCTGAGCAGAACGCAATAACAGTGGCCTCTGCATCGGGCCAAGTTTCGTTTGCGTCATCTCGAAGGCCATAAAAAATCAAGTTGTTCCGTCTTAACCTGTTTTCTTGATCATCTTGGCAGTTGTCGAGCCTTGCGCACGCAGAAGAAAGGGCAGCAGTTTCAGAAACAAGCCGCGCCACATCGTCCTTCATCGGTAATACCGACGAAACGTCCTTTTCAACAGCCTTGACCTTCTCAGTTAGGTCGGATAACTTGTTATCAAGTACTTGTTGTTCCTGCCGAATAGAACGAATTTCCTCAAGTATTTCCAACTGTTTTGATTGCATTGAAGGGATCGTCATGACCACGTTGAACATTTGGCTTAGTTGATCCTCTGTCAGGGGTCCCGGGTTTTGTTCTATGTCACCGGACAGCAGCAATTGTTTTCGCAAAGCAGTGACACAAGACAGACAATTCGCGACGAGCTCAAGAACACTCCAAACGACAATAGCCAGGCGAGAGTTGGGATCTGGCCCCGACTTTTTGAAAGGTCTGCCGCTTACAGAAAGGTAAGTATAACCAACCTGAACAAAAAGCAGGAATGAGCGACTGGCGTCCATGTCGGAGCCAGATCCCAAAGTGAGGGGCGGGAGCAACAGCTTATGTAGATGTATGCCGTCTTGCCGCGTCCCGGGTTGCCAGCCATGGTGAAGATAATCGGAGTGTCTCGGCAGCGGCGACTCTGGTTGCGTTGGGTAGCAGTTGCAGATCCCACGATAAACAGAACAGGCGTCATCCAGGGCTGAATTTTCTTGAAGAAGCGGGCATGTTGTCGGTCCGGATTCACCGAAATTTGCCTGCGCAACCTGCGCAATCTGAACAAAAAGCAGGAATGAGCGACTGGCGTCCATGTCGGAGCCAGATCCCAAAGTGAGGGGCGGGAGCAACAGCTTATGTAGATGTATGCCGTCTTGCCGCGTCCCGGGTTGCCAGCCATGGTGAAGATAATCGGAGTGTCTCGGCAGCGGCGACTCTGGTTGCGTTGGGTAGCAGTTGCAGATCCCACGATAAACAGAACAGGCGTCATCCAGGGCTGAATTTTCTTGAAGAAGCGGGCATGTTGTCGGTCCGGATTCACCGAAATTTGCCTGCGCAACCTGCGCAATCTGAACAAAAAGCAGGAATGAGCGACTGGCGTCCATGTCGGAGCCAGATCCCCCTAGGGCATCGGTGTCAGCTCACACACCGTACTAAAATTGGTCAATGAAGCCCACAGCCGTATCCGTAAATACACTCTCACTTTCGCACCCATCAGCAGCAGCACTGCCATGAAAAAAAGTCTATCGAGCTGCACTTGAATATAAAGGACGCTACAATGCGGTGACAATAACTACATTAACAGTGTAGATTCAATAGAAGCCTGTGCTTTGTGGCAATTATGAGAAATTGGGAACAAGGACACAATTATAGTGTTCAGTTGACATGCAACCTGCATGTGCCAGTAATCTAAACGTCTACGTCACACCTGACACTTCATGCGTATCAAGAGAGACTAACTTCTACCAATAATTGAAAATCCCAACTATAGCTGACCACTTCAAGTATTTAAACAGAGACTCCAACATAAATGAAACCTGGCCACTGTCAAATTGCTGATGCTTTCCATGAAAGCCCTGCAAAGGTCTCAAGAACTCTCCAAAGGCACATAAGTATATGATTAAGATGACAAGTGTGGTGATCAGGGTGACCACAATCTGAACTGACAGCGCAGGCGGCGAATCCACGATCTGTTTCTTGCGGTCAATGTTACTAGGTCATTCTGTTCTCCAGAATAAGCGGGCCTTAAGAAGTCTTACTGCCCACGTCAGGTACATTTAAGTAAAGAACAAGAAAATTATCTTACACGGTCGCTTTAAAGGAGTGAGTTGTTTATGCCCTTTCACAACAGAGTAATTTATTTAAATATCAGTGATTTTCTGGTTTATATTCTGGAAATGCTGCTACAGGTGCAAGCGTGCACAAAAAATATCGGCACAGACTATAAATAACATTGCGGTGATTCTGGCAAGTGTCCCACTTTTTTGCCTCGGTATTCTGTATATAAGGTTCTTTATCCTTGAGATGTTTTGTTTATTATTCAAATAACATAATCAACGTTGCACAATATTTAAACACTCAACTTTTATGGCACAAGCGTGTTGAAGAAATTGCTTGCAAGATTTAAAAAAAAATCCAATGCTCCGTAAACTACGTCCTGACTTACCTCTTAAAAGTATGACTATACTGTACCACAGTTTACTGCATTCTCGCATTACATACGCAGTCAGTGTCTACCAATTAACATATCGCCTCGCCACTCTTGTGCCTCTTGTATTCGCCCAAAACACAGCTCTCCGTGCAATACTATTCACGCATAGAAAAGAATCCATTAAACTTGCATATCAAATGCTCAATATAATGCCCATGCACCTGTATTAGATATTATGCCCTGTTGCTTCTGCATAGGAAAATTCACAATATCAAGAACTGTCCTTCGATTAGAATTACTCACCGCACCACTACATATTCCCTTCGAACCACATGCTCACCCGCATTAGCAATACCCGTGATAAAAATTAACTATGAATTGTTTTCCTTTTCGTATATGGCTCCACACTTATGGAAAAAACTCCCACACAGCGTCACCTCAACACCATCGTTCTATTTGTATAAAAAACAGCTAAAAGCAGAAGTGTTTACGTTATTTGACTGACGTAAAGACTTTTAGTTGTGTTTATATACCCAGAGTTTTGTTTTTGCAACAGCTTTTAGCTTTCTTTTCAAATTAGGATCATTCTTCCTTTTTGTCTTTCTTCTTTTCCCGCAAACTCTTCTATTTATTTTCTTTTTTCCATTTGCCAATGACTGTTCTCCTGTTTTATGATTGTAAATTTTTCGTGTTGTTATATACCTGATTTCATGGCAAGCCATTGTAGCGGTTGTCCAAACCAGGAGAATGTATTTTGTTTAAAAATGCTCAATCAGACGGTGATTACCTCATTCGTGGTAGGGACCCCTTTTACAACCAATTCTCGGGTTCTGGGTTCCAACCTGTATATTTCTATTCAGATGTATTTATGTACAGTACACTAAAAATTTGATTGATTGATTGATTGATTGATTGATTGATTGATTGATTGATTGATTGATTGATTGATTGATTGATTGATTGATTGATTGATTGATTGATTTGGGCATTATATTTTTCGCACCTCCTAAGTGCAAAAAAATGTCCTCAGCACTGTACAATGTGCTCTCTAGAATGCTGTAGCGAGGCTTGCTGAGTATAACCCACAGCTAAGCGATGCTTCTACCGCAAAGAAATAAATGGCCAGTCAAAAAAATTGCAAATATCGCACTGCGGCAGAAAATTTGTTTTACGGAGGTATTTTCACCCAAAATATTCGCCTCTCGATATGTGTGATCTTCATGGTGGCATAGTGGTACGAGCAAAAACGTAATCTGACTAATAGTGAGTTAGGCTCTTCCATAAGTTTCGTATAAACCACAACTATAGCAAATTTTAGTGCAGTCGTCACTTTCTGTGTTCTAAACGATCCCCTTCAAAAAAGAATTAACCCTTAATTAGCCACCAATCGAAATCCAATGGAGCATTACTCATGCTACACGTGTATTTGGGAGTATTATTGGTACTAAAGGAGTATTAACAGCGGGAAATTTAAATCTTCAGTTGCCACTGTATAATTGCAGCAGCAACCACTTTGGGCGTTTCCGCGGTGCCGTCATGTCCGCGGTGCCATCTAAATATTTGCAAAACCTAAATACAAAACAGTTGTCTTTTTTACGACTGTTGCAGCACCCGAAATATCCTGAATGTGAACACAATGCCCAATATTGCCGTTCACGACCGCTTCTAAACAGTAGATTTTATTACAATGAACACTCCTACAAATTGAGTCCCGGAAAAACAAAATGCCAGCTTACACAACCAAAATAAGATCGTCGTGTTTCTACTAGGCCCGTCTGATTCCAGCAAAGTTTGCCAACGTGTTACAAAAAGTTCCTACTGTCGCCTTGAACCACATTTTAAGCTATCATTCAAAAGATGTTTTAAACCATTATTTATAAAGCAACTACCAAAAATGCACCATGAGTACCCAATGATTATGCACTCCCAAGAAGGGTTCAAATACAATTATATGGCCATACGCATTCCTTCTTTTGTTGTTTTAAATCTGTGTTTGCCCTATTTCCTAAACGATAAACACTACAAAAATATCAGGGAATAAATTTGTACTTTCTAATACGTAGGAAACACGACAAATAATTGAACAATTCCTCATTCTTTGTACTAAACTGGAATGTTTTTTACAACACAATCCCTGGTAATGTTTCTTGCTAAATAATTTGAAGTATAAAAATACTTGAACAGAATTAGGCTCACCTGACCTCGGTCCATGTGACCTGGTGAATATCTGCACAATAGCAACGACTCAAAAAGTTCTTTTTGGTGGATTATGAGCTTCACAGTGCATTCATATTCCGCCATACTCTCCACGACGACCCCTGAGCTTGCCAAAGATGTTTTCAGCCATCGTGAATGCCTCAGCATGACTTCACAGGTTCATGTAAGGAAGGAAATCTTCTGTTTTTATTTCTCTTTTGCACAGGACAAAAACACTTGTCACAAGCTATCAGTGGAGAGCCAAATGTCTCCACTGTCAGCCACCGACTGTTTTTGGACCGGTCAGTGAGAATGGATAAAGAGGGTAGCAATCTGTTTTTGGAGTACAATTTCCTAGTTCAAGGAAGAGCCTAAATGGAATAATGTTTGGTGCACAGCGTAATGCAACAACTTTAATCTTGAGCGTTTTGAAAATTATTCCGACTCTCGAGCTGCCACTGACACTGACCGCATAAAATTGCAGGAATTGGTTATTTTTAAACGCAGTTATTGATGTTAGAACTTTTATTTGTGAGCACGTGAGCTTTATGGACAATTATTCTGAAGTCTCAGGTTATCGCTGACGTTGATAGCATAGAAGCGGCACTAAAACTTTTTGCGTGTTTCCGCTTGTCTTCCGCTCCACAAAACCAATGTTTCGTTACTACGCTACTGCTAAGATAACCAGTGTCCGTTCGATCCCTCCACACATTAAGAAACAAACTAGAGCCGACTAGTGTGAATCAACATTACCCGGAATAGCGTGACCTACCTCTCACGCCCTTCTCGGTGAATACTACGTTTAGTGAGGGCCAAGGGCAAAGTTAACGATTCTCGCTTTGGTTAGCACAGTAAATTTAAGCTACTCAGCAGAAGGTGTTGCACCTGCTACTCCCTTTTTTCTGACATCCAGAAACCTCAACTTGTAATTCTAGCATGCATCAAGACAGTGGGGTTGGAAGCGCAATGTCAAACGCCATGAACAATAATGAAATATGCTTGCATTCTAACCTAACGTCATCAACCTGATGTCCCTGAGCTGGGCCACCGCTTTACTCGACTCACGCTGCGTTTCAATAAAGATACCTAATTCCTCAACGTGGGCCTTCGCTCCCTAATGGCCTATAGCGGGTGGGCTGGTCCAGTTATACGTGAAATACATATTTCACAGCAGGCGTTCTTTGTTTCTGGCCACACAATAAAAACAAAAGAACCTGTGCGCAAATAACATCTCTGTAATTTTTTCTACGTAATAATGCCGAAACGTTGTTTATAACTTTGCAATAATCTGATGACTTATAAAGGCTTCTGTCGAGGCGTTGGTCAAGTAGTGAACAGCAACGACTCAAACTTCAACAAAAAGTTTAACGGGGCATGCCTGAATAGTCCGACTTGGGTTTTGCTTTCACAATCTTAGGAAGTTTTAAGCAATCGCCCTAATTCGTATGACATTGTGTGCAATAGTAGTATGTCTTGTCTACTTCTATTCCCCGTTGTCTTTAGGCGAGCAGCAAAAAGAGTAAAGTTAGAATCGCTCAAATGCTTTAGTGGTGAGGGGATGGGCTGCAAACGTCTTGCTGGTTCGGTCGGTAGAACGTTCTGCTGTTAGCCGTCAGAAAGTCTCCAGACATAGTGGTTAAGGTCTGGTATAGGTTGGGCTGTGTATTTTAAACAAATCTACAAAGAGATGGACAAATATTAGCACAGCTTTTCACCGTCCAAGGTTACCCGAAAAATCTTGGTTATAGAGGTTATAGCGACAGAATGAGGTTATAGCGACAGAAAGCTTCACGTGGAATGTTCTATACCTTGCGGATAACGGTGGCCATTCTCACTGATCCAGGATAACAGCCAGCTAGGTATCGTTCTGGAGGAAACACCAACACCAGTCTGCCGAATTTCAAGACATGTAGAATACAGAATAAAGCGCTATATTTTTTTCCACTGTTGTGGTAAGATACTGTAATAGTATAAGTAAACAAAGTGCTTCAGGTGCCTGTGGCGTTTATAACATATGCACTCATTTTAAAGTTGATGCTTCTCAAAACATCCTGCAGAAGCCGGCTAAAGACCGTTTTTGGAAACTATCACACTTGTTAGAACACAAACAGTCCTGGAGAACCTTGCGCTTTCGGTATGCCCTCTAATCAGTGCTTTATTGCTGCAGGATACTAAATATTTCTCAGCCATTATCCAGTGCTCAACATATAGAGGCATTTTCGATGTCGAGAGCCACGAATCACAAGGGGCACGCCTCACGAGCTACACAAGCATGTGTACATCTATGCGTATTGATAGTTTTCAGCTTAAAATACACGTAAACGGAGATTTGGGGATTAAGTTGGGCAAACAGGCTTCCTATGGCTGGGTGAGAGCAAAGTTCAGCGTTCCTGTGTACGCAGAAAATTCGTCCAGCGCGATCCCTTGTGCAAGCAAGATAATCATCTGGGTAGTAAGGTGCACGGCGCGATAGCTTTACTTGAACGCCCAGGATCGTTTTAGAACAGAGCTTGTGCATTTTAGAACAGAGCCTGTGCCTGTGCCTGTGCCTGTGCAAGAGAGATAGACTGGAAGGAGTGGTTTTTAATCAGCTCGACTCTAGAGAGACAGCGGCCCTCTCAGCTTCGGTGACTTAAGATGGGGGAGAGAGAAGTTCAGGCTGCAGGTGTTTTTCTGATTAAGTGAGAAGGCGACAGGGTCAGTATTGCAGTTTTTTTTTATTTAATGTCTCCGCCGGACTGAATGTTTTTGTTTTTTCAACAGAAAAAGAGGAAGTCGAGATTTTTGCTGCGGACGAATCGTTACAGGTTTAGAAAAAGAGGGTAAACAAAGGATAGTCAGCTCAAGTGTGGAACCTGAAATCCGCAGCCACAGATGGAGTACCTCTTTTCCTTGCCCTCATCACCGCACGCCGATCTTCCTGTAACGAGCTGCTCCCAGCTGCCTCCCATACCTCTAGAGAAGAGAAATATCTTCGGTTTGCAATATTCCCCGGAGCATACCTTTGAACTTGGCTAGATTTCGCGGAGAGTGGGAAAGCTTTTTTTTATAATAAAAAGGAAACTTTATTTATGTTCCATATACACAGATACAGATACATAAACACAGATATAGAAAAAGGAACCGCAGAAAAAAGGTGTCATACACAGCTTGACGAGGCCGCAGCCCCCTTCTGCTCAACAGCAGCATCATGACAAAAGAAAACAAACAGTGATAAAAAGTAAGAATCAAAGATAACAATGAGGCACTTCTTTTTGTTGCACGTAATACGCGTTGTTTTCAGCAGGTATAAAAAGAACAGTTAAAAAACGCAAATAAGAGACATAGGAAGTTTAGCCCATTTTAGTACACATGATACGTAATTGACGCTTCGAACATTTATAGATATCAAAATCGGGGCATTCAAATACATTTAAAAGACAAGACAGGGTATACTGTATGAGCCCTTTCCCAGTTTTTAAACGGGCTGTAGGGACCGCCCAAGCTTCCTTATTCCTGAAAGGGTAATTTATTTGTTTCTGTCGTAACCTGGCCAAATTACGCATTTTGTTTATGTTTGTGTTTGTTTCTATTTTGAATCGGCTACTCGAACGATATTTGTACAAGTTGAAGATTTTGAAAACGCCACTTTTAAGAAAGAGGTCCCTGGTTGGCTCCCTCTAACCATTGTTATAAACGTGATGGAGAAATATTTTTGCAGTAAATAAACCTTTTGTAAACAGTAATACTTTGCGGTACCCCAAACGCGTTGGCAATTATTTAAATTAGAATAAAAAAGAGAATTGTAGAGAAGCAATTTCACAGATTTGGAGAGAATGTACCTTAAACGACCAATAACACCAGTGATTTGAGGCAACTTAGTAATAACATGGTAGACATGATTATCCCACAACATGGTTGCGGAAAACACGACACCTAAGCATTTGAAGCTATCCACAAACTGTAAATTTCGCGAATTTAGTTTAATGCCTGAATGAGAGGGAACCGGTTTGTTTTTAGGACGAACCTTAATGGCTTTTCTTTTTATTTCGTTTATGCGCATGTAGGTTGCATTAAACCATTTGTGCAGTGCCTCCATCGTGAGATTGCATGTACAGATAAGTTCATCAATATTATCTCCAGAAAAAAACATACTAGGGTCGTCTGCATAAATAACAAATGTAGCTGTGTCACTCATATTCAGAATGTCATTCAAAGAAAGAATAAACAGCAGAAGCTCCAGTATACTGGCCTGCTGGACACCAGAGACGAAAGGGCTAACACTCGAATATGTGTCATTTATGTGGACAACCAGCGTTCTGTTAGACAGATCTGACGCTATCAACAAACCAGTAGTGTCCCTAATACCGTAACATGTTAGTTTCTTTATTAGTAGTTCAGGGGTCACTAAATCAAAGGCTGTGGACAAATCTACAAAAATTCGTATGACCAGAGCCTTATTTTTAAATTGTGTCAGGACATATTCTTTTTGATGCAGTAGCGCCAGTTCTGTTGATTTGTTTTTGCACAAACCAAATTGATTTTTGTTAAGAATGTTGTGTTGATCAATGATTTTAGACAATATACAGTGAAAGAGTTTTTCAAACACTTTAGAAAAAGCAGAGAGAATAGACACAGGTCTGTAATTTCCCCGGTCATTGCGATCCCCGCTTTTGTAAAGAACAGTTACTTTTGATACCCGCATTTGTTCTGGAAATATAGCTGCAGTTATTCAAATAATAAATATTTGTGCGAGAACTGGCGCAAATATATCCACCGCATATTTAACGGGCTTCACTTGGATGTCGTTAATGTCCCGGCATCGGCTGTTGTTCAAATTTGAAATGACTAATATGACTTCGTCTGCCCTAACTGGTTCAAGAAATATTGCTTTATCATTGTGCACGCTTACATACTTGCATGCATGCTGCGATGAACCACTAGCTGCTATGGTCGTGAAATGTTTATTGAAGGCATTAGCTAGTTCAATTCGACAGAGTTCTATCCTTTTAATGTTTAGGTTGCAAAGTTGGTTTTGGTGCTTCTCAGCCTTTAACAGAGAGTTTAGGTGTGCCCAGAATAAGTCATTCCCGACATTCTTGTCTTCAAGAAATGCCGAGTAATATTCTTTCCGAGCTAAACTCAGTTTTTGTGTTAGCTTATATCTGAACTGCTTAAAGGACTTAAAATCATCACTTCAACGTGCATTTAGAAATGTTCTGTACAATTTGTACTTAGGTTTAATTTGTAGCCTCAAATCTGGCCTAATCCATGGTTTTCGGATTCGGCGAGATATTTTACGGGTTTTAAAGGGAAGTGAGTTTTTTATATTTGGGTAAATATACCAAGACAAACATTATAGGCGTCGTTACCATTATTGATTGTAATGATACTGGCGCAATCTTGCTAAATTACAGCCATTCGAAAGGCCTCAAGGGTACCGCCTGTTATGCATCGATAAGTAAAAGCTTCTTGTTTTTGTTACCGTTTCTAGAGGCATGTCCATACATAGGAAGACAGGAAGATGATCACTAATAGCACAGGATAAGGCGCCAGCTTCAATTTTTGTCGGTAAGACATTTGTGATAAATAAATCTTAAATAGATTGGCTATCAGCGGTGACCCTGGTGGGCACATTAATTACATTACCGAAACCACTGGATAGTAAGACGGTGGTAAATTGTTTGGAAAATCTATTGTTCCCGCTCATATCGATATTAAGGTCTCCTGTACTAAGAAAAAGTAACTATTCTCCACCAGAAATGACAGAAATTAATCGCAGAACTCCAAAAACGCAGTTATAGCTCCATTCGGAGGTCGGTAGCACACATAGTAGCGGATCTACCCACCAAGAGTGACAGTATTTCATATTAGGGTGTAAGTGCACTGTAAGAATGCAATATTTGACCGTTTTTACTGGTCTCAAGAAGTAATGCAACTCCTCCACACCGACCAGAAGATCGGTTCAAAAAGTACGTTTTATAGCTATTCATCCCAGAGACATCATGCGTGCCCGAGCTTCAGGTATAGGTAAGCATTATGACCGAAAATGTAACATTGAATTCACTGAAAAACTCTTTCAAAGACTGCATTGTATTTCTTACCAAGCGCGAGCTTCGGTGTATTGCCTTTCCCGACGCAGTTGGAAAATACGAAGCGATACGGTTTAAATTGGTTGGAAGGTAAAAGTGAGATTCAGCCATTTTATTGCTTTCCTCGCGCTACAAGCAAGAAGCATGTTATATACAGGCGGTCGAGGTCGGTTTTTGTTTTGATACGAATGATGAGCGTACCATCAATCTTGCGAACAAGAATCCTTCCATGAGTGTGCCACGCAAAACGGTACCCCTTCTCTTTGGCACGTTCCTTTGCTGCTCGACGCATCTCTCTGTTTTGATGCATAAGGTTTTCCTGAATGAACATGCGTGGTTCGCTGCTGCTCGACGCATCTCTCTGTTTTGATGCATAAGGTTTTCCTGAATGAACATGCGTGGTTCGCTCCCCATTAGTTTGCTATTTTGCTTAAGCCAAGCGTCCCTCACAGCCTGTTTCGTAAAACGGACGATTATGCCCGGAACCTTATCTGGCTTTGTTGGAAGCCTGTGAACAGTTTGCACATCTGCTTCTGCTCGGGGCGGAACTTCCAGTTCTTCCGCTACGTTATTCAACAAGGAGAGCAGGTCCTCACCAGCCACAGAAGGAATACCATGAATTTCCAAGTTAAACTGTCTGTTTCGGAACTCAAGCTCATTAATTTGTTGTTGCAAGTGTGTCTGGAAAACTGGGTTTATGTCTTCATTTGCCTCAAGCTCCGCTACTATTTTATTATTCCTTTGATTTTACTTTCGTGACGGCTAACTTGTTTTTTCAAATTCATCAAACCTGTCAGACATGTGGTGGAACGATTGCTCCATCTTCTCAACCTTTTGCGCTAGGATAGGCAGGCTGTCTAGCTTCTCGATGATGGACGCAAGAGCCATTTTGATGTGAATCGCTGCCCTCGCTGTTGCTAGCACGGGGTCTGACATTGCGACACTTAGGGCATTGCCAAGTTTTTCTTGCAGCTTTACTCTTTCCTTTGAAAGATTTTTCTGTCACAGCAGCGCATTTTCCGAAATGATACGTGCCGGAACACTCAGCACAGTTTACATTCGGCTCATCCTCATGAAAGATGGCCCTACACGACGAACAACTGTCAGACATTGGTACAATTTGTCTACCACACACACTGCTAATTAAATAAAAATCTGTCAATTGCAGCAACAGCAGCAGCAGCGGCAGCAATAGCAGCAGAAACGTGAATTAAGAACGCATTTTTCAGTAGGTACTAACCTGCAACGAGGGTAGTCGTCTGGTTAGAGCTGCGAACAGGCCGCTGCCGCTGCTGCCAAGTGACCGCCGCCAGGAAGCTCGTCGTTTATGTTGGGCCGATGCTGCAGGCCACACCGGCGTAGAAGGGTCTGCGGTTCCTTCCGCAGAAACGTCCGCCGATTTCCCATTCGGGAATGATGGCTTCTAAACGTTGTTAACACGGCGATCTTAGTCGAGCGCAGCTTGGTTCATGGGGAGGCACCGGGTTATCTTGGACGCGGCAACTGCAACGAGTGTAGTCATCTGGTTAGAGCTGCGAACCGGCCGCTGCCACTGCTGCCAAGTGAGTGCCGCCAGGAAGATCGTCGTTTATGTTGGGCCGATGCTTCAGGTCGCGCCGGTGCAGAAGCGTCCACCGAATCCTTCCGCAGAAACGTCCGCCATTTCCAATTCGGGAACGATGGCTTTTAAACGTTGTCAGAAGCCATCCTTCTCAGAAGCTATCCCACTTCTATGTAACGACTGACATTCCAATTAAACAACTTCGCCCACGTAGATATGAGTACTTTGTTTACCTTCCAGCCTTAATGATTTCTCAGCATTGAGAACCCCTTGTTGCGCGGGAAAGAGCCATGTGCCTACGCGTAGTGTGACGAAACATTTTACAGTTTTGGGGGGAAGGGAATGTGTGTCACACGTACTGTATGGCAATTTGATGCCACAGAAAAATTGCCGGAACATGGCATGGGAGTCGCCGCTGCTTTATATGTTTGCCTTAAGATCTCGCTTATTTCTTTCAAGTTTGTGACATCCTTTTTATTTGTACAAAACGGTTTTTTACTGAACCAAAGCTACTGTTTTTATGGCCCCTTTAAGAGTATAAAATTGTTGTGATGTAAGGTGGTTGGAACATAAAACAAATTCGTTGATTTTACGCCGAAAAGTCTCGTTGGGTATATTCTGGGCGCAATGTGATAGCTTGCCAATAAATTTCTACCGGAAACTGTTCAACTTTGGGTAAAATCCGAATACAAATGCGTATACCTTCACAAACCCCTGAAAAGAGCGACGGCGGCTGCGAGCGAGCACCGGTCATTGGTTATAGCAGCAGAACAGCTTTGTCACTGACCCATCACTGCAGCTTTCAGTTCATTTTATAGCTTAACTTTTTCTTGGCTTTTTGAACTTCTTTGCAGTATTTTTTTGCTAAATGGTGCTGCTATATAACTCCACCCAAAAAGGCTTTCTGACACCCTTTTTAGGCCTACAGATTTCAGACAAGCATCCGCAACAACTTTGTATAACCAAACACACGTTTTAAGCAGTTTTCTGGCGTTTTTAAAAAAATTCCACAAAAACCTTACTTTTGGTGCTCTTAGCAAGCCAACGATATGGAGAAATATTATCAGATGCTGAATGTTTTTTATGATTATCGACAGTTGGTGTTAGAGTCAGAGCCTTTTATCGCTTTCTTGATAACATCGGCAAAAGCACCATCAATGGCGGAATCTGAATTAACTGATAAATTATACGTCCTCAATCAACATTTCTGGCGGGATGGTGGCCAACAGAATCCAACAATTCACTTGGAGTGCAGATTAAAGAGAAGAAAAATACTCTTCCTCTAAGAGTAAGTTAACAGCAACGTTCATGTGACAAACTAAGCTGACATATTTCTTGTCCTATCAGTCAGCCATGATGGCAACACCTAGAAGCACTCTTTCGCGAGGGATTTTTCTGCACGCCTGCTGTTCTCGCCTACTGTGAATTTCGCGCAAAAGTCTACCATCGTGCTTTCGCACGGCAGGCCGTTGAATGATTGCGCAGCTAAGCTCCGCAAGGCGAGGGGATAAACCGTTTGGGCAGCTTTTTTAGGCTTTTTTTCTACAGAGACATTGCTTCTTTGCATTCCTCCACAAAAATACCTATCAAAACCGCGAGACATACCACATGATTCTCATCTTGTGCTAAATACGTCGACCAGAATTTGGTCGAATAGCCCATTTTGATTCTGGGGAATTTGATTAAACGAGTGGTGTGGGTGAAACACTTGCAAGTGAAACCGTTGCACATTCGTTGATTGCAAGCCTTGTTCAACGCAATGTGCGCTCATTTTGGAGTCTGCGTTCTGTTCATGGGCTGTTGCCATCTTATCTTGGAAGGTCTGGCGCCTGCTTGACACAATCTGTTAAGAGGTTTCTTGAAGGACTCAGAGGAGAGGTGTTCATATCTTCGCCGGCAAAGCATCTGCAAAC
Organism: Haemaphysalis longicornis; assembly: GCF_048455015.1. NCBI lineage: Eukaryota > Metazoa > Arthropoda > Arachnida > Ixodida > Ixodidae > Haemaphysalis > Haemaphysalis longicornis. Next base: position 192,529,373 of record NW_027526385.1, on the reverse strand, counting down.
AGCGGATACAACCAACGGGACAGCATAGGGGCGGACGCTGCAGCACCCACTTCTGACATATTGACTTGCAGCTTCAGCTTCAAACACAATTCTCTGAGGAATATAGGTATTCATCTCAACCAGCTGCTCCCGTTTTTCGTGCCCATGAAGATACTTTGGATTCTCATCGGCCTCCTTTTTTTAACAGGTATGTTTCAAAACCCCATCGAAATTGTAAGAAGACATTGTATCCGAGAGAAACTGTCGAGGGCTGGGCTTGTAAGGATTCTCCTAAGTTACGAGGAACTTCTCTGGTGCCGTTACAAAACACAGCATCGTGCACTTCTTGAGTAGCGGTAAATTGGGAGAGCCTATTTATTACAGATCAATCATAAGGGCAATAAGCGAGACTTACATTTTCGATATCGCCATGCAACGAAGGAAACTCAGTACCCACATATAGCAGCCCATTATCCGTTGTACCTTTTTGTGTCCATTTTAACCATTTGTTAACCTTTTAGACTGAGGAGGAGATATATATCTTGTTTACAGCGGCCTTCGTTAGGCTGAAGCTCCACAAAGCTACCTCTTTGAATTGCACAGGCAATATCACTGTACAAGCCATGGCAAAGCGTGAAAGAAGCCTTAGAAGTATTTTATTAGTACTAGAAAAAAATTCTGCGGAAATAATCAAATATGGTATTAGGTTTCTGGTTTACATTATTTGCCACTAAAGCTGCTTCTGCCAGAGATTAGCAGGCTTCAAGACGATAATGCTCATAATAGCCACCCCAATCCTTTCCTTTCTAATAATAAATGTATTATTTCGCCTAGATGTCACGCAATAGTTGACTTCAAATGGTTTTAACTAGAGAAAGACCGGCCTAAATAACGAAGTTCTGTAGTGCGCTCGGTAATGATTTCGGTATTTTAAATAGATGTCACTATTTCAGAAAGAATTTACGATGTACTAGAAGTATGCAAAAGGATTATTGTTACGGACAGCTCCTTGCGGAGTTCTCTACTCTCACGCCCGTTTTCTTCTTTACGCAGGCTACCAATTCTTTGGACTTGCAACTGACGAACCAGCTTTGCAACATAACACAACCCCTTTGATGACAACAGAAACTTCCGTGCACAACTCTTCATATAAACTTTGTGAGTGCAATCTTTCTTTCTTTAAATGCAACTTATGCTTGACCAGTTATCGGCTCAAGCAGAAAGATCCACCTAAATGATCAGGCATGTTCGTTTTTTCTAGAATAACCCCTGGTGTAATCACTAATTTCTTTAAATAGTAACTAACGACTTGCTGCGTAGCCATCGCCAAATAATACTTGTCTTTAGTTGCAATACAAATCTTTTAGGCTATAAACTAAACTTGTGGTGTGCCATGGGGGGTTCCGCTTGTTTAATTCTTTTCTGGCGGGACAGACCTGTTATTTTTAGATGGTTTGAATATTTACCGATTACATAGCAGTTTCGTTCTTTTGAGAATCTGAACAATCGCAACAAAGCGTGACACTTCTCTATATTTTCTTTTACGCTTCACTAAGTAAGAGGGCCGGCTGCGCAAAGTTTGAACTGCAAAGGACACCATTTTTGATAGAAACGTTTACTGTGGTCATCTATTTTAAAATGTAACAGGAACGGCAGCTTAAGTACTTTTTATTGACTCTATTGACACTTTTATATAGGGCAATTGATACACAGTCGTTATCTAGGAAAACCTCAGCGCACAGACAGACTGCGCCGAAAGTAACAGACACCCTACAAGCATTCATTCGCAAAAAGTATTTTATTTTAAGCACAAGTAATATAAACGGGGAAGAACGTACATCAATAGAAACGCTCGTAGTCATGTATGCAACGCAATATAAAGCAAAGGAAATATCCGCGAAGTATGGCTGCGACATCACGTTAGGCTGTAACTGTTTAATTGGTTCCATTATTTTCTGTAGCAGAAGGACACTTTAGCTCACACCTATTTCGAGCGAGGTTGATCTACAAGGCTTTTAAATTGTCTCGCGTCACCTAATCTCGATGTCCGAAGAGTACCTTCGTGTTTTAAAAAGTGGCGCTTGTCAACAATATGACTGCAAATATCCCCACTAATTGATACGCAGGGTGTTTTTGTGGTGCTATAAGGCTTTTCTTGATTTATGTTAAGGCAGCGTACTATATGTTATATGCACACTTTCCTACGAAACGTAGTGGGGCCGTACAGGAAACGTATTCTACATAGCACAAAGCGACGAGTATTTCTAAGAATACAGTATGTAAGCCCGACCCCTTCCACTAAACTCCGTGGAGTGTTTGGCAGGCGGTTCTTGAGTTTTCTCATTTCACGCAGACTTTTTATTCTTGTGAGGGTAGTTTCTAGAGGCTAATGTGAAGAGTGTAAAAGAAATTTGCTTATTGTATGTTTAGTAATGAGTGCAAGCCCCTTTCAGAAGTAGGTTTTCCGGACTAGGTTTTTATGAGTATTTTTTAGAATAATAAACATTTTCACTAAACTTGTGCTTCCATAACAAAACTGATATTTTGTTTTAGAGATCTTCAGATTTTTGGGTATTTAAAATGCGCATACTGTTTTCCTATTATGAAAACCACACAACTTTCTTCTCGGAAATAAAGTGGTAAAAATCTCTAAAAGAGAACATAACTTTACGGGCAGCGAATTTTATGTATACTGCGAATCTCCTTTACTCAAGTGGCTCCTTGAGCCTGTTGATTTGACATGAGTAATAAAAATTTAAAAGCAGATACAGAGAAAAAAGGCTATCCAGACCGAAGCACCATACCAGATATTTATTGAAAAATTACGCCCACCTCCCCTCGCGGGAACCCCGGTGTGATGCGACGCTGAAGGGGGTTCCATTGTGCGTTTCCGTTGAGTCGATTACTCGAATTGCGTGAGCAATCGTCGGGTAATGTGAGAGAGAGAGAGAGAGAGAGAGAGAGAGCAAGCGTAGAGCGGACGACCGTCGACTGAGAGACCGGCCGGAGCGCGGCACTCCACTTATATGCGCAGCGCGCCCGAAGGACAGGAGACCGCGGAGAGAGAGAGCACTGCACATCCGCACAGCGCGCATGCGCCGCACGCAGCGCCGCCCACCGGCGGGGTAAGAGAGCGCGCCGCACTGCGCGCGCCACAGATGTTGTAGGAGGGGGCGCGCTATCACGGCGAGAGGAGAGGTGATGAGCGGAGGAGAGACGCAGCTGTGCGGACGCGGACAACGACGACGCCGGAAGGACAGGGCCGCCGGCAAGAGATGCTTTTGTCAGCGTCGCATCTAAAAATTGAACATCCCAAATATATGCAGAGTAGCTACAACACAGTGTAAAACCCTTTTCACAAGGAATTCAACTTTTTTGCGTTTTGTAACGCTCCTCTAAGCTTCTTTTACAAAGTGTTGAAAGCTTTCTTCCTATATATTCTCTCTTTTTCAAAAAAAATATGATGTGACAAATTTGAAGTCGCTCGAATAGTTTCAACTTAAAATAAATATTTACAAATAAGCCCAACAAAGCTTTCAGAATACGCTGTTCGACATGCTGACAAATGTTTCAGAAGAGTTCTGTATTCTTTGTTGACACCGCTCTCAATAGGTAAATAAGAGGCATCTTATCCGCAAAAATACTGGCCTTGCACTTGGCGTTGGTGCAGCACGTGTTCTATACTCCCTTATCTCTCCATGCTTCGAACCCTATGATTAATTGTCTGAATATTCTAAAGAAGTGAACAAGTAGTGAAATTTATAAATGGAAGTGGCCAGATTTTCTCGGCCGCAAGATGAATATACCAGGCTGATTCCACGTACATCTTTTGATTCATCTAGTCTTACAAGTCTGACTAAAACAATAATCAATCATTGTTTTCAAGTGATTTTAAACACAGGGTGTATCTCAGGTGTCAAAGGCCATATTTCAAACAAGCTGCGTTGATAAGAGTGTATGCTGGTGGGTATGTAATCAGCAGTCTCTGGGAGACTATTGTTGTTGAGAAACTAGCGGCGAAAAACGAACTTTGCATTCAAGACAGCAGCGGTTACACCAATAATTGGTCTGACACCATCGGGCTGGTAATGTTGTTAAGAGGACGATAATTCTTTTCTTTGGTAATTGAAATAAGGTTGCATTCTTTAGTCGTCGGTTATCCGCAATGCCGTGACCAAGCCCCACTTGGACCAGTCATGCTGATAGGGACATTAATTTTAGTTTCTGGCCGTGACAGAAGTGCTAACACCTTGTCAAAAGCAATCTTCAGAAGGCAGTGAAGTTTAGGTTATCTAAGCCACCAAAACTGCCACAGCCAAGGCCCTCGTAGTGCTTGCTACTGGTTGTCTACCATCCGCAAGCGTAGCATACTATTGTAATAACTACATACCCCACGAGGTGGGAGCGAACATTGTAATCAACATAGTTGAATTAATCAACCATGCAACTCATTCTCTCGGCTTGTTATATCCTTAGTTTTTGTGCAGTTAGTGTTCGACAAGACTGCTATTCTGGACGCGTTAGTTGAGGTCCCACCTTGAAAACAGGTGTTTCTCCACTTTGGGCTGAAGGAACCTCCTTCATTTGTGAAGGGTTCGGAAGCGGGACCCCGCCTTACAAAATGAGGCCGACACGCAAGAAACAAAATTCACCGTTCTTTTTCGGGCAACGTCACAAAAAGGCATGCGTGAAAATCGGCACGGCAAAAAACGGTCACACGAGCAACTCCACATTCAATAACGCACTGCACCGACTAAATACAAATAACACGTGGCTTCCCTGACGCTCACGCTGATGTCCGAGCTGATTGTACAAGTTCCACCCTGCGCGCTCACCCCATGTGCTGTAAGGTCCACGCCATTCGGGAGGCGTATATGCGTTTCCTAGTCAGTACAGCCAGCCGTCACCTCAGCTTGCTTATGGGGGTTATATCACAGCATAAACGTACATAAACCATACAAATCCACCCGAATTGAAATAAGTAACAGCCAAAACAGATCTGCAATGGTTTAAAAACAATGGTGTAGAAAAATATTCAGCAGAAATAGCAAAAACCGACCTAAAAAGGGCAAACCCTCAATGCCGTACAATATTCAGTAGCAGAAACTGACCGAAAAGCGGTCGAAAATACCTGAAATTTCATTTATAAGCGTAAAGATGTAATAAATGTATTATATGCGTGATAACAAATGTTCGTATTAATAAATGAGAAACCATAGAAAAAAACGTGTGCTTGATTCCCATGTCATAGGCATCGGTCTAACACGAAAGGGAAATGTGCACGGAAATCTGCAGCTGAGCATGATTTGAGGGTCGGTGGCTGCCTTGTGAATGTGCTTCGCAAGCAACCTACTCATGGCGGGTCGCTTCGGCAAAGGTTTACTGGTGTCATTTCTATGACGAATATTACGTCAGTGAAATCTTGGTGGATGCCGCCGCCATAAAACACTTTCGTATAAAACCCAAATACCAACAACCCGAAGTAAAACGTATTCTCCATTTTAAATGGCTGCTTACCCGCAAGAACACCCTGTGTGCATGCGTTCACCCTTTACAGGCCGCTTGCTCTCTTATACTGGCGTCACTTCCGGGACCGATATGATGTAATGGAAATATTTGTGAATCCCAGAATAAAACACTTTCGTGGTAATAAAAAAATGCCACAACGGGATCTGAACCCGGGTTAGGACATTCGGAACTACTACACTACGAGACCAAGTGGTTCTGAGCGAATAAATTGAGAGCAACCAGCGCGTGGAGATAGATTCAAACATGCCCCTAAATGGCGCCATGCGGCGCTTGGCGGTGCTGACTAGAAAAGGCCTATACGCGTCCGGGAGTCTTCGTTGCGGATCTCTGCCCTTGCTCCTCCAATCGTGGCCATCCGCGACGGCCGGGCAGTTCCGTCCTACTCTGCCTCCTCCCCCCCTCCTGCATTCGTGAGTGCCGCATTTATTCCAGGTTGTGCGCATGTTCTGGGTTATATGCGCACTGCACACGTGCTCGTTGCGCTATCGCTGTTTATTGCAAACGAACACTCAGGGCACAAGGCACGTCATGGCTTCGGTCTTGATCTGTGTTCGACGCATGTTCACTGCATTTGGTCTTCATGCAGGGCACACTGAACCTAGAGGGTGCGTCCCTACAGTGTCTATCTTTGAAGCATTGCAAATCTATGTCTGTATCAAAAAATAAATGACCCACCAGTTTGCCTTTCTGGCTTCCTTAGAATTCATTACTGCGGGCCTTGCTATCTGTGTTTATTAACCAAGCCCGTAATCTCCCATTGTGATTGGCGACGTAAATATAGAGTGTGTTTCCGTTAATATTAGACAAGGCTTAAAAATATGCGAATTGAGTGTACGACGACATGACCAAATGCATGTTTTCCACTTTTGTATGCAGTTTGTTAAGTTATTTAAGTAATTTCTTAATAAATATTCCGTCAAAAATAATTACCCAAGCCTCGAAGCTAGAGGAAAAAGTGGCTGCTATTTAGCTCAGCTAACCTGGATATCTAAACTGACAGCTGGAATAACCCTGGGTAATTATTCGCTTTACTTGCTTAAGCCTCGATTTAGCTGTAGATATTATACAATTCGCTCAAAGCCTGCCTCTCTTTACGGCTGGGGTCCCACTTCTAGCATTTTTCTAGCCCAACGGCATTCTCTTCCTAAGTTTCAGACGCTAGCTTCGCGCGCTTCGCATTCCGGACACTCTCCAGAGAAGCAGCTCTCCGGGCGATATCCCTGGTACCAGACGCCGCTTGCAGACAACGGCTCAGAGCCTCCCGCTCCCGCCCAAACAATCATAGAAGGCGGCCAGGTTTAGCTCTCATCCATGTCACGCTCGCATACAAGCGGTGAGTGACGTGGTCACACGGTGACCCAGCTACGGTTAGCGCATGCGCCAAGCCGGAAGCGGTGGCGGAGGCAGCGAACGCGGCCTTCGGTGGAGCCCGGCATGGCGAGTCACGTGACGCGTTACCAAGGGTATGGCGCAGGTACCGTCAAATGAAGGTCACATTTCCCGGCGACAGCAAAACGGCTCGACGACCTTTCTAAAGATTTGATTTAAAATCCTATTAAAATGTTGCAGAGTGGTTTGAAAAATGTCGGATTAACCAGTTTCTGTCTCTATATTATATATTAGTGTCTTTCAGCTGACCGATTGTGCCCGCGAAATACAAAAAATACAAAAAATACACACAAATAATAGAATAATTTACTAGCCCTGTCCGATGAGGAAATTAAGTTGTTAGACGACATGAGATGATGCAAAGGTTAAAATGCTTTTTCTTGCTTTTTTCTTGTGTTTGTGAGTATGACGTGATACGTACACAATTGCTCATGCGGGGGTGTTGTCAGAGAGGGTTTATATGTGTTGAGTGATGAATAAAATTTCCGTTAGCCTGCGCTGGTCTTCGCGTTTTGGTTCAGTCCTCGTTCTTTTTGCGCGCTCAAGTTACAGCTATGAATTGTCACCTACCAGCCCGCCTGCCACTGTTATTACAAAAAACCCACCACCTGCCATCACCGCTCGCTGTTTGGGAATGGAATGCTCCTAAAAGTTCTAGTAAAAACGATATTAGGCGCCTTGCCGGTTCAAAGCGACAGGGCAGTGATGGAAGTGTTTGGCTGACCCATTTACGCCAGCGATGTGCTCCCCTCGCCACAGTAGGTTACTAGCGATGAGAAGACGCAGCCAACGCTTGCAAAAACAATGCCAGAGCAGGTAAAGTCATGTAGAAACTTCTCGCGGAGGTCTGCTACGCGAAAATTAGTCAAAACTAGAACTTCATCACCGTTTTTGTAGCAATCATGATGATGATGTTTGTATTTTTGTGGCGCAAGGCCGACTGAGGGTAAATAGCGCCAAATAATGGTTTGTGTCATTTAGATGACATGAATGTAAAAGTAAATTATTTCAGCAAAAATTAACGAAGTAAAACGCAACGTAATGAACATGACTGGTGCAAAGAGCCAGGTTGTCATGATGCATCGTAAGAGATGAGATGTAAAAACTTCACATCAGTGACAAACATAAAAATATGCTTGGTGGAAAACACGGGCTCGTCTCTTAAAAATACGACGGGTGAAACGGGTTGTTTTGTCCGTACAGTTGTGGAAAGTGGTTGCATCGTGTTGTGTCAACTGCCTTACATTGGATGAGGTTGTGGATAGCGGATAAGTCTGCTCCACACTCGCTGCACATGGGTCTTGGAGATCCAGTGATGAGGTGGGAGTGTGTTACGTGTGTGTGGCGTATCCGTAACCTTGCTAGGTACTTCGGTGTGTCTGTTGTGTGAGTCAGTTGTGTATCGTCCGAAGTGGGGCTTCATTACATGTAGCTTGTTGTGTGACTGTTAACTCCAGTGTTTTTGCCATGTTTTACGTAGGTGTTGTCTGATAAGTGGCTTCATATAAGTGTAGGGTACTGGTGCTATATCGAGAGTGTTTCTGAGTGCAGCAGCAGCGGCCTTTTCATCAGCCATTTCTGAGTGCAGCAGCAGCGGCCTTTTCATCAGCCAACTCATTGTCAGCGATACCCGCGTGGCCTGGAACCCAGCAGACCGTCACATTCAGATTTGAGGCATACACTGACATCAAAGATTTGAAAACCAGAGTGACAACATAACATTTGCAATACCTTTGGTATGATAATGTAGGCACGACGCTAAATGAATCTTTCAAAATGTTGGAATTAGCACTATCATGTTCCATAATGTGATTTAAAACGAGAAGTATACCGTATGCTTTCGCCTTAAAAATGGTGGAATTCACACTCATGGTTTTATTAGCACTGAAGTTGGGTCCGTGTGCAGCATAACACACCGCAATGGACGTTTTGGAAGCATCACTAAAAAATTCTGCCGCCCCATATTCCGCCTGGAGATACATGAAAAGCTGCAAGATTGAAGTTGTGGGCACCATGCTTTTCCTAAATTGCATAAAAGACAAATCACAAATTCATGGCGACGATGCCATGGGGCTACAGATCAATGACAGATGTTGTGAAGGTGTCGAAAAACGAGATAGAAAGTTCAGAAACCTCCTCTCTCGCCCTGAGCAAGAAAGGTGCAGAAATAGATGGGCGATTTAAAAACAGCTGGGATGTAGATGTATCGTTCACTATTCATTTAATGTGATGGTGACACATTGATGTAGTTTAAAAGCATACAATAAATCGACGTACTTGCGCTGGTACCTATGCACCATTGGTCGCACTAGACGTACAGACTTTTCAAGGGACTAGTACGGAAAGTACCAGACGAAACCCGAAGGCCCAAGAGTTGCACTCGGTGGACCATTTTTAAAGTTTTTTTTTCCTTCCTGAACCATATACAGCACTCTTATAGTCCCACCGTGAGCCTACGAGGCTGGTACCCACCCGCAGCAGAATTTGTTTGTCAGCAACATACGAGTGATGCAACAAGACCTTGAGAATATTCATTGTTTTAAGACAATTTGTTTTAGTTCTTTCATATGAGGTATAAAGTGAAGTTTTTCATCAAGAACTATACCGAGAAACTTGTGTTCTTTTTTGACCGGAATCAAGACACCATTCAGTGTGATATCTGGATCTGGCCTGATCCCACGCCTGTTGGAGAACACAACACATGTGCTCTCAACTGGGTTCAGCCTAAAGCCCTTTTTATCAGCCCAGCCAGCTAGTTTGTTGACACGAAGCTGGACGTGGCGTTCGCAGATTGACATAATGCGCAATTTAAAAGATATTTACATATCATCGATATGCATTGTACAGGAAATGGTTCGTGGCAACGCCTTTCAAAGTTAGCTCATCTTGACTATGAACATTGTATAGCTCAAAACGCTACTTTGAGGCACACCATTTTCGTGCACGAAAACATTTCAAAGGGCAGTGCCAACTCTTACACGAAAGGGTCGTTCCGCCAGATAGCTATAAATACTGTTAAACATATTGTGCGAAACACCGAATGCTTTTAGGTCGCTAAGGATTCCGTATCGCCAAGCGGTGTCGTAGGTTTTCTCAAGATCAAAAAAGACCGTAGCGCAAAACTTTTTGTGGTCAAACGTATTCTTGATTTACGACTCAAGGGCGAAGAGTTGGTCGTTTGTTGATCGCCTTACCCTGAAGCCGGCCTGGCAACTCTCGAGACGACCATTGTACTCCACAAAGTACACGAGTCTCTTGTTGAACATCTTCTCGAGAACCTTGCAGGGACAGCTTGTGAGGGTGATGGGCTGATAACTGGCTTGAGACGAAGGGTCCTTCCCCTGCAGGAACGCCACTACAATAGCCTCCCTCCAAGATTTTCGAATGTGCCCAGAAAGCCATATGTTGTTTTATAGGTGTACGAGTGTTTCGTGAGTACCTGGGTATAGGTGTTGTTTAATGGTGTATGTAATCTTATCTGCGCTTGGAGCTGAAGGTTTACATGTGCACATGGCAGCCTTCAACTTATAGAGTGTGAATTCAGAATTGTAACCAGATTTTGACGTGTTATTGTCATGTGGGGTCTTCTTTCACAAGCATTTTTATGTTTCAGGAAAGTGTTTGTGTAGAGTGCAGAGCACGAAACATTTCGAAGTGTTGTGCAAGTGTGTTATCCTCGTCTTCGAGTGGGTCCCTTGTTCTGCTGACCAAAGACAGGCATTCTGTATATTGCACTTTATGTTGACATATTCTTGTTCCTGCCTCGTGAGTGTCTATGTATGAGTTATTGGAGGTAAGGAAAGCGCACTATCTCTCCCTTGTTAAAGGCAGCGCATTTCAGTAACTCACGATGTCACCCGCGTTGACGTCCGTAGGCGTCCGTAGTCGTGGTCCGCACCCCTCCCCCTACACTATATAAAAAATACTATCCGGCGCCTGGTTTCCATCCGTCGACCCTGCGGGCGGAACGCAATGTACATGGTGCTCTACCCACTGCGACACAAAGCCGACACAGAATGGGAGGCTACGAACGCGCCTTATATCCTTGACTCATTCAAATTATTGCTGACGAGCGCTCTCTCGTCAGCAGTTGCCACAAGTGCAACAACATTAACGTAACGCAAACTACTTAGCGTCGTGCGCCCCCGGAAATGCTCTGCATTTGATTATGCCCCTCGCGAGGGGGATGTTTCACTGCGTCGCCATGCGAACAGTTTGCCATTATAGTTTCCGCCCGCTCCGGTCGGTGTCGCCACGGTTCAAACTACGGCAGGGGAGCTGCGCGGGCGTTCGTTGATCGGCGTGCGTTCCGGCGTGCTGGTTTGATATTTTTATGATACGCTGCAGGTGTGCATTACTCAAGAAAAGATTACCCGGAAAATGTAATTTCGAACCCTTTACCTCACGATGGACACGCTTTACGATTACGAAAGGAAATACGATTATCTGGCGTGGGGTACCGGAGAAGGACACCCCACACCTAGTTGTGGGCCTCTCGCGCCCGCCTCAGTCCTCGCACCAGGGACTACTTAGGTTGCGGGACGAACTGGAGGCCTGGGGAATGAACTTTTGGCAAGCGTCGAGGATGTGCCCCTCGATACGTTGGGCGGATTCCTCCACGTGTAGGTGTTTCATAGATGTGTGGTGTAGTTTAGATGTTTCTGTGAATGTGCTCCACGTTGCTTTTGATTCATTGAACCTCTTATGTGAAGACGGACTGCTTTGGCCTGTACCTAAATACGTTAGTGAAGTGGGGAAATGGTCACAACCACATGGGTCTGTGCCCAGGCCACACTCAAGACAAGGAAAGAGACCTGTGGAACCAAAAGCCAAGTCAAGGTATGAGTATGTGTTGTGTCCTATATCGTAGTAGTTGGGCTTGTTTTTGTTGCACAGGCATGCTCCTGAAGTTGTAAGAAATTTCTCGATTAGGCGACCTCAAAAATCCGTGCGAGAGGAGCCTCACAGAGAGTTGTGTGCATTCAGGTCGCCAATAAGCATAAAAGGGTAGGGTAGCTGATGTACAAGTCCCTTGAAATCGGAGCTCGAAAGCTGGAAATCAGGAGGGGTGTAGATAGAGCACTGTTACAAGCCTATTGAAGATTATGGTTCTAATGCCGACAGCCTCATGAGCAGTTTGTAATTGGATGGGGTTACACGGAAACGATTTTCGGGCAATGATAACCACAACACCTGAAGTTGTACTACCACCATCCCTGTCCTTCCTAAGTACCCTGAAGCTATTCAATAAATTTGTGTGTTTTAAGTATAGATGTGTTTCTTGAAGACAGATTACACTTGGCTGATTGGAGTGCAGTATCTCGTATACATTGTCCAGGTTTTTTAAGTTGGCCTCTGCAGTTCCATTGAATTGTGTTTTCGCTCACCATTATTTAGCGTGAGAGCTACTGCAGTGTGTATGTGAGAGCTACTGGAGTGTGTATGTTTATGTGTCATCTTTCGGGGCTGTGACTGCCGTCTTTTTTGGCTTGTCAAGAGGCTTTGGCTTAGGAACGCGTTCTTTGCAGTGCACCGCAGACAATAATGGTTCGACGTTTATTTCACCCTCGGATGTCCTCGGAGTACGTGTGATCACGCTCCATGGACCACGGACCCTTTTGTGCGCGCTTTTCTTTGCCCGCCACCGCCGAGGGTTTCAGGAATGCCTCTGATGGCAGAAGCTGTGCGGTGGAGGTGGGAGCGGCCACTGGTTCCACCGTATCCATTTCCTCCGTGCTCTCGCATGTGATTTAGGGCAGTGGAGCGGAAGTAAAGGGTGCAGCATCACTCCCACAAGACGTGGTTGTCTCCACACGCGCTGTTGTAAGCGAGCGGTGGGCAGACGGGACGGGCCATCAGAGGCATCCCAGAGGGGGGGGGGCGGTAGGGGCGGGACAAAGTCTGAGTCGAAGTACTATGTCCCCGCCGAACCCAAACACTGCTCCGCCTCCGGCGAACTGCGTCGGCGTGCCTGCCCAGAGGGAAAGAAGGCAAACGTCTTCAGCGCTTCTGGGAAGGTGATGTTTTCAGTGACTTTGATGTTGATGATTTTTTTTCTAGTTGAAACTTTTCACTTTTCCTGGAGTAGGCCCCATGTGGACCCTGGCAGTTTACACAAAGAAACTGCTGCACGTGACATTTTTCGGACGGGTGGTCGTGCTGGCCGCATTTCGCGAAGGTAAGTCGGCCGCGACAGCAGTGTGCGCCGTGCCCGAACCGTTCGCCCATGATACAGCGCCGCGGGTTCAGGATGAAAGGCCAGACTGGACATGGACCGAAACCTGCATTGATGAATTCCGGAAGGCTCGACCTGTCAAATGTTCAGATGAGGTCCGTTGTGGGTATTTGTTTATCATCACTTCGTATGGTTATTCGCCTGACCGCTGTTACGCCCTGGCCACGAAGGCCCTCCAGCAAGTGGGCTTCAGTTTAATTCAGTAGGTCATATTCGGGGACCACGCCCTGGGAGCGGTTTAGGCTGCGGTGGGGCGTGACTCGGATGCCCAGATCGGCGATGCGGGTTTGGGCAAGACGTTCATCAGCCTGATCCTGGCTAGTGACCTCGACAAGGATTTCACCGTTTGGATATTTTTGGCCATATCTGACTGTCCAACGGTTACCTCAAGAAACTTTGAAATAAGAAATACCGACTGTAAAGCGAGAGGTTTTGATTAGTCAACCGAGTCCATCACCAAAAAGCGGGGGTAGTTGTTCGGTTTCGGAGGACTCAAGTTAGGAAGTGGTGGAAAAAGATACTTCGGCGCGGCCCCTTTTCTGGGGCTGATCACGTTTGGAGGTGGGTTGAGACAATATCATGTGCTATAGTATAAAAGCAATCGATGGGGGTACTTTCTTCCTAAACCTTACCCTGATAGCTTGGGAGGTCCCGGACCTCCGTGACGGGTAAACAGACAGGGAGCCCACCCGCCGGAGCTTGACCTGGGCTACGATAGCCACCGTTTTAATTTTCTACCCTTCACCTTAAAAACACATGGCGATGGTTGATTCCAGCTTATATACGGGGGCTCGGGGTCCGGGGTGTCGCCAATACCGTCACCAAGATTACTCAAGGTGCTCCGTGCTGGGGTTCTTGTAGCAAACATGACGGTGAGCCTCGTCATGGCGACTTTTGCTGTTATGTTGCTACTGTCAATACGCTGTCTACCAACTGGTCGAATGTGTTCGAAGCGAGAAACGAAGCCTCGTGATAAAGAATTTGAAAAAAAACTCAGGGGTTCAGACAGCAGCGTACAGCCCAAATGAAGGTTGGTGGTTGAAAAGAACAAAAAAGGGAGTTACTGTGGTTCGCTGACTGGCGGTGCTGCATCTAAGCATTACCAATTGAAGAATGTTGTCCTCATTCCGGTGATCAGGCTAAAAGTTCATTGATATCATATCGCATGGAATGTGATGAAAGCGTTCAGTGAGACCGCTTGTCTGCAGTGATAGCTGCAGGTCGTTCTGCGTATTGTAGCGGAGGCACAAATACTTCGGCGAGGATGCTGCAACGAAACGTTTCCCTACTGTCACTAAGAACCACGTCCAAGGCGCCCTGGCGCAGATGTATTGTGTGCAGGACTAAGTGAGTAACGTCCTAGCGCCAGCCAGCACTAACGGGAGCGGTTGAGCATTACACAGTTAATTGCTCCACTGCAATAAATATTTAACGGTGTCCGGTGACAGTTCAAGGCGAGGGTCTATACAAGTTATTGCCAATATTTCCCATGGTTTTAATGCACATGACGAACAAGACGCCCTAGCGCAGACGTATTGTGTGCAGGACTACGTGAGCAACGTCCGAGGCCCAGCCAGCACTAACGGTAGTGGTAGCGCATTACACTGTTAATTGCTCCACCGCCCTAACTCTTGAACGGTGGCCGGTGAAAGTTGAAGGCGAGGTTCTATACAAGTTATTGCCAATATCTTCCCCTGGTTTAATGGACATGGTAGGGGTTTCACTGACAAGCAGCACACGAGGCGACATATCGGGAGGTGCTCGTGGAGAGCATAATTAAAAAATTACAGCATTTCCTTTACTGTGAAAGCCTTAATACCATTCAGCGGAAAATGCGGCGTCGGCCTCAAGCCAGCGTTGCCGCTGGCGTCGGCGTCGGAAGCCGAAAACGACTCCCACAGGCCACGCTACTGCTGAGCGTACCATAGAACGAGCTTCGTTCACAATAAATAAATAAATAACAAAACCGCCTGCCAGCATGGTCCGAGGAAGGCTCTAAAAATGGCGCAGCAGCGAGTTTCACTAAAGGGAAAAAGCCCCTGTCGGAGGCCAACTGAATATTCCTACCAGTTCTTAATTAACCGAATGAGATGAGGGCGTGGTTTTGTGGGCTAATGAAGTGGTTACAAACGGTGCGACAAAATTCAACAGCGAGTTGAACATGCGAACAAAAGGACCCTTGTGTCAATGGTGAACGAGCACAACGGCCTTTAGGTGCTTCTGACAAAGTCCGGCTCACTGCACGAGCATACGGGAAGTGCTGGAAATGGTGAAACAGCGCTAGGAAGTTGTGAGAATCACGGCCGCAAAATTCAACGAAACTATTTATATCACAATAACAAGACGATCCCGGTAATGGCGAGCGAGAAACATAAGCTTCGCAGGATGCTGCCTAGTAGGCTTGTGAAGTGGAACAAAAGTCTAGCGGGAAACTCTCCAGCTGATCAACAAAAGGTGTCCATCAAGGCCTTCGCTTTGCATTATAGATAAAGTCTAACAATTCTATTTATATTACCCAATATAAACTAAGAATTCCTCAAAAGCTTATACTTTGGAAGTAGATATTAAAAGAAGTGGTGTTACTTTTTTTAAATTGTTGATTTATTGTCAGTGTATGATTCAATTATGCATTTGTTTATAGGCATAGTTTTGGCTGGCTCAGTGCTTTTATTGGCATTTGTGAGCGGCGGTCGCAGCATAATCAGATGGGTTGCCCTTTACTTATATAGCTAATAAAATAAATGGTTGGAAAACTGCTGGTGATCTGAGAAGATGTTATTTTATATTTTTGATCTTTTTTGTGTCTATCTTGTTAAGAAACGGGCACTTTGTTTTTAGATATTACGCACCGGTCTTCACTAGCATTGGAATAGAGACATTATTTGTGTGCTACAGGAGGATAAAAGAATAACAAATAACCAGCAGAGTTTGTGGTCCGCCAATATGCTAGCCCATATTTAGGGCTCGAATGTGGCGAAAGAGGAAAAATACTAAAAAGACATCCCCCTCGCGAGGGGCACGATCAAATGCACAGCATTTCCGAGGGGGTGCGCCGGCAAGTCGTATCTCTCGATCGCGGGACTCGTGTCGCCATCTTTTGGAGGCGCGGGACAACTTGTGGCGCTTTCGAAACAAACGAGAAATGAGTGAAGGATATAAGGCGCTTTCGGTGCATCGAAATCTGTGTCGGTTTCGTGGCTCGGTCGGTAGTGCGCCGGGCACCTTGCGCTCCGCCCGCGGCGTCATGGGTTCGAAACCGGGCGCCGGAAACTGTTATTTCTTCCTGGCTGCGGACTACGACAAGGCGCGCCTGCGGACTACGACAAGACGCGCATGCGGACTACGACAAGGCGCGCATGCGGACTACGACAAGGCACGCCAACGCCGCGTGACATTGTGAGTTACTAAAATGCTATGCATTTAAAAGGTTAGCTTCTACCACATGTGCGTCAGCTTCCCCAGCGCCGCAGGCTAGCCCCGCCCACGGAGCGAAACCATCGGCCGCCTGCCAAGTAGTCGAAACGAGGGGAGGGGGAAAAAAGACATCCCCCTCGCGAGGGGCACGATCAAATGCACAGCATTTCCGAGGGGGTGCGCCGGCAAGTCGTATCTCTTGATCGCGGGACCCGTGTCGCCATCTTTTGGAGGCGCGGGACAACTTGTGGCGCTTTCGAAACAAACGAGAAATGAGTGAAGGATATAAGGCGCGTTCGGTGCATCGAAATCTGTGTCGGTTTCGTGGCTCGGTCGGTAGTGCGCCGGGCACCTTGCGTTCCGCCCGCGGCGTCATGGGTTCGAAACCGGGCGCCGGAAACTGTTATTTCTTCCTGGCTGCGGACTACGACAAGGCGCGCATGCGGACTACGACAAGGCGCGCATGCGGACTACGACAAGGCACGCCAACGCCGCGTGACATTGTGAGTTACTAAAATGCTATGCATTTAAAAGAAACGGCTACAAACCTCATCGTATGTTTTGTGAAAACCCGAATGGCATGCTGTGGCGGCGTCGTGGAGGTCGGCAAAAATGTGCGAGTAGAGTGAACGGGGCATTGCTGGAATACATTTGCTACCAGAAGGGTGGTTGCGGCAGCGTTAAAGTATACTGTACGCGAGCTTGAACTTCTTGCGTTGGCGTCGCAAGCGATTCCGCATGCCAGCATCGTCCTGTCACCGATCATTTGACGTATATCGACACCACCACAATATCATTTGCCAACTTCGGTGCATCCAGGCCTTTTCACGACGGTGCGGAGACATCGCACGCTGAGGTCGCAGCCAGGCCAAGGGTAAGCTTTTCCGTGACTCCTCAGCCGTTCTCTCGTCTGCTGCTCGAGTGAGTCCCCTCTGACCCCAAGACACAGCAACAGTCATCACTCGCCTTTGCCACGGCACCACTTTCTGTATTTGGTGTGGTGCCGTCCTGCATGGAGCGACGCGGAAAACTAGATGTCGAGTTTGCCGAGGCAGACCTGCATCGTTATCAAATTGCCGAAGACCTAGATTTGCAGCTTCGAATGTCATTTGACACGGTCACAGACATCGCTTCTGTCGCAGTCATCGAAATTGTAGCTGCCGTTTCGGTTGTAGACCCAACACTCTGCCACCTTTTAAATATTAGTTACCGAAGCTGCAGAGCGTGCACCGCACAGATAATCATATAGGAGATTTTGTATATGATCAACCTCACATCAAGTCATCTTGATACGGGACTTACTGTCCCAACAAAGCGCAGGCATCACTTGCGCCCATTCTGAATTCTTATTATTCTGATTCATCGATTTCTGGTGACACTCCGCCTTTTTAAAAACATGTCACTGGTGATACCATTACACCATGCGCTGCTATTATAGCGAACTCATGCAGTATTGCGGTCACTGAGGGAAATGTTCTCTTTATATCATGCTGCCTTTTCGTCCACTGATTGTGTCTTCCTTTGGCCTTTGCCATGGCGAAATTTCAAGGCGCCCGAACCACAAATATTGTCGCTAATTCTAACATCTACCCCCTTTCCTTGATGCACGGTGAATGCCTCGAAAGCAGTCATGGGCACGTTACCGAAAAAAAGTAACAGTGTTACAGTTACAGTTACAAAGTTTCCAAAAGTAAGTAGTTACAATTACAGTTACTGTAAAAAAGTAACGCCGTTACTTTTACGTTACTGTATGAAACTAATTAATTATAACAAGATTTAGTTTATTAAATAGAAACGTATGAAGACATGAGGGCCCGCCGCACGCAGCGGTTGCACTTTCTTTGTGTCGACAGAAGTGGCTGCCAAATGCTCAGAAAGAGTACGAACGTGGAGGCCGAACTTATACGTTACCGAGCTTGAGGACAAAACCGACAAAACAATCAATGTGAACTATATTTTCACTCACTGTGGTGCCGCTTAACCGCCTTGCATAGTGAGGGAGTAGGGGAAAGAGGGGACGGGGTTGATGGATCGCCGGAAGGCCCTTTTGAGGAAAAGGGAAATGGATGTGGGAGTACTTCGGTTATCGAGGTGTTTTTGAGACTACTAAAAAAAGCGCTGCGTTAGCATTTTATTTCGTACTTGTCGGAGACCGAGGCCAATTTGAGCTATTGCCGAAGCGACGTTTGTCCGTAGGCCCTCACAGTTGTTCTCCTGCCCCAACCCCCCACCACCCCCACTACCGGAATGAGCCAAGATTATTTCCAAAGGGAATGGAAGCGGAACTGAACGCTTTGCTGTTTTTTCCTGCAACCCCTGTCCTCACCAAGGCGACTTTTGTCGCTTCGTCTGGGAAACACTGTTCTTCAAAACCCAGCCTTTCACACCAATCACTTCCCCGATCCCAGAGCCCGCTCCCTTCGTTTGCTTTGACACCCGCCGCAGTGGCTCAGTGGCTAAGGCGTTGCGCTGCTGAGCACGAGGTCGCGGGTTCGATTCCCGGCTGTGGCGGCCGCTTTTCTGATGGAGGCGAAAAGCGAAAACGCCCGCGTGTACGAGATTTCGGCGCACGATAAAGATCCCCAGGTGGTCAAAATTAATCCGGAGTCCTCCACTACGGCGCGCCTCATCGTCTGCGTTGCGTCGGCGCGTTAAACCGTACAATCAATCGTTTGCTTAGAGGCGTAGGCCGAACGAAGCTCGCCCAAATGTTCTTTGCGCCCAACATTCATAAACAGACGTAACTACAGTATTTTTTTCTGCCCCAGCTCTGGAAACAAAGTCGCCAGGCTTTCCTAGAATATTTCCCTGTGCAGCGGCTTAGTGGACAGGCGTCTGCCAGCCAAGATGCCGGGTGATATATGTTAGGGTCGTCGTATGTGTGAAGGGGCATGGAATTCCTAACTTCCTTGACCTCATTCGGGCACTATTGACAGCTCGATGGTGCCTTTAGACCAGGAGTTTCAAACACGTGGTCCCAAACATGGCAGGGGTCTCAAAAGCGCACAATGGTCGCAAGCAACCGCAACTTCTAAATCGAACACTCTACACTGGCCACAGGGCTGGACGAGCACGGGGACGCCGAGAGACTTCCCGCGGCGTTTTATGACCCCACAAATGGGACTGCACGTCGGTAATGAAAAGGCGGTGCATTGACCGGAGTTTTCCAGCCTTTCGCGAACGTGCAAATGATTCAGTACGTTGTGCGGTGTTTGTGGTTGTTTTTTTCTGTTTGCCTTTGTGTCAAACACTTTTACTGCGCTCCATATGCGGCGAAAATGGTGCAGCCTGGCATCGTACTCCGATTTCTGCTGTGTACATGCGTCCACGTGCACTTAGGCTTGTGTTGTAGCGCTAATTTTGGTCTGGGTAAGAGCGACACTTCTCTGATGAGGGAAATATAGCTGCTCATACTGAAAAATTTTGAGCCCTTAGCTGACCGCATGAGACACCAGGCAAACGTGCACGCCTAAACATTTCTTTTCCAGCTGTTTAAAATGCGGAGCATTTCTTAGGCTCGCCTGGTCCTCCGTCGTTGATGGCGGCGCCGTCCACACGCTCACTGCGCATGCGCAACTCTCCTCCTTACACCCATGTGAGGACTTTGGGGTTAAGCAGACGGGTGTGTGCCTCGCGGAGGAAGGTCACGAGGAAATTGACGCCATTTTCCTGAACAGTTAATTCAACACTGAATATATTGGGGATGGAATGCGCACACAAGCGAAATAAAAAAAAAATAAACAGGTCCGACCCACTAGAGTTCGGGAGAGAAGCGGGGAAAAAATAGACAACGCCACGCTCAGGGCTCTGTCCCACAGTGATGGCGCTCAGTCGCCACGGCGTCGACGTCCTCGCCACAGGGTTTTGGAAGACGGTGGACCGGTCGCGGTTGCGCTGAGTCACGCGCCGCTGACTCCGCTCGCTAGGCCTTGCCTCGGAACTGCGGCTCCCAGGGACGTCGCGGCGATCCAACAGCTTCCCGAACGGCGATTTCGGTCTTCTGTGTCACAGGCCCGTGGACATCACCCCGCTGGAGTGACTATGAACCTCGAACCTCGAAAGCCACGAAAGCCTCGAACCACCTGCCCGTCGTTTTTGTCCAGCTGCCCTGTGGACCCTCCGCTGCTCGCTCCGCTTCCCAGGCCAGCCCTCTATGATGATGATACTGCCCTCCTGGCACACACCCTCTAAGGGAAATTGGCCCGGTCACCACCTTCTTCTTCTTCTCGGGGCACCTGCTCTGCGCCGTCGTCCCGGTTTTTCCCCACTCGTGGGACGCCCGTCATCACATTCACCCCCCTGCTCGAGAGGTTTGTTTCGGGAAACAAAATCGGCACGCAAAAATGTTCGCTCATGGCCGCGACGAGACGTATGGTGCTGAAGCAGTTTCTGTGGTGTCAGACGTTGAAGCACCACTAGCACCAGCACAAGAGTACAGTCCGAAACAGTACAAAACAGTCTCTAACCCAATGGAATGGAAACCAACAAAAGAAACAGCATTTGCCACTATTAAATCCAATCTATAGAATAAACCGCCTACTTAACAAAAAGGCGGACAAAGGTGCCCTCTTTCGTGACTACTCTGTCAGTGGCTTGGAAAGATTATTCGGCACGAGCAGTCGGTAATAAAGCAGGGGTTAGAGGGAATGACACACCCGCAACTTCGTCGTTGGGTGCGTGTGGCATATTGAACACTGTGGAGGGGTTTCTGTTCTAGGCGCTGGGCGATAGGTGGACGACCGGATTGATGGCAAGACGCCGAAATGCCTCGATCTCCGCCACGATCTCTCGTGGCTACTCTGTGCTTAGACGCAGCCCTCTGACACATGCGAAACAACTTTACGAAGCTTGCAGTGTCAGATTCAATCCCAGGCCAGTAGAAGTCCTTGCAGACTTGCTTCATGGTTCGACTCGTACCCCTGTGACTACCGAGGGTTCCTTGATGTGCCTTGTCCAAAACGAAGCCTCGTAGTTCCTGGGGGACGACGAGTTGCTTTCTTCCTTTTCCGGAGGGCAACTGATGCCGTCGATAAAGAATACCGGCTTCCTTCACGAACTGCGTTGAATTCACCGCTGCGTTGAATTTCATCTTTCTGCTGACCTCGCCAAAAAACTTTCGGAGAGAAGGGTCTTGCTCCTGTAGCGCACATAAGTCAGCAGAGGTGATAGTGCAGGGGCTGTCAGCAACGGCAGGTACCTGCGGCATTGTTCTCGGAGCCTAGCGTTTTGCTGGGTTGGCGCGCATGTGGGTCTTCAACCTCGCTGCAGCTGGGGAAGACGATGGCAGGATCCGACCGCGCAGGTCTTCTCGGACGCGGACGCTGCCTTGTCCAAGCACTGTGCTTGCAATCACTGGTTCCTTTTCGTGAGGCTCCCCTCGTCAGATTTTCCGATTGTCTTTCGTATTTGCATCACCAGTACCCTCAATGTTCCCTATAATGACGTCGCACAAGCGGTTGTTTATGCAGGACGCTAGTACGCGGCCTGAGAAGAATGGGGAATCGATTTCCACGTCTGCCTCAGGTAGGGACAGACCCATTCGATTTAATATTTGGATGGTGCTCATGCCTCCTGTAAGGTTGGTGTCAGCAACGAGAGAGCGGTTCACGATGACCATATTACAGCCAGTGTCTCGCAGGACGACCACGGGTTCACATTCCAGAAGTCCTCCCGACGTTGGCATCCTCTCCAGCTCGGTTGTCGGCGTGCTGCTTGCTGGAGACACTGGCACAGCTTGGCGTCGTCGAGACTTGCTGGATGCCTCTACTGGAGAGTTTTTGGTTCCGGTCATTGCGGATGGTACCTGTCTCACGTTCTCTGGCAGGTTGCAGCAAGCTTCAGCCTGGTATCGGTGCCCGTGCTTGTGGCCCCTCAGGCAGAAGGCGTTCTCCTTGTTGGGCTGGCTGGAACCCTGTGACTTCGCTCAACAGTCAGATGGACGATGGCCTGGCTTGTTACATAAAAGGCAAAGAAGCTTGTCCTCGTGCTCCTGATAATCAGGAGCCCGGGGAAGTCCAACTGGCTTGCCACTGTCTTTTATTTCTTTCCTTCCTCTGCCCAGGTTGACTAAGCCTTCAGCTTCAAGGTATTGGTCAGCCGTCTCAGCAAGCTGGTCCAGGCTCTTGCAGCCCCTTTCTTTGATGAAAATGGCTAGCTTCTCGTCGCACTGGCTCAGGAATTCCTCGGACACCATTCTGTCCCAGAGCGCGGAGTACGACTGCTCCGTTTTCGCCCTTTCCTGCCAGCAGTCGAAGTAGCCGAGAAGACGACCAACAAACTGACGACCCGTTTCTGAGTTAAGCGGCCTGGATTACCTAAACTTGCACTGGTATCCTTCTTCGGCCTAAACCTCTGTAAAAGGGTCTTCTTCACTTTAGAGTAGTCCATTGCATCGTCGGACGACATGCGGCCAATGGCACTCAGCGCCTCACCTGTAAGGCACAAGTGTAATGAGAGCACCCACTTGTCCGAGGCCAACCTTGGCTTGTTGCCACTCTCTCGAACCGCTGTATATAAGCGTCGAGCTCGTCTAGTTCCTCATTAAAGGCGGGAATCAGCTTGTGAGGGCTGTGGAAGCTTTGTGCCGCATAAGTCGCGGTGTCACTTGCCACGGCGTCCGAAGTCGCATTGGAACCCTGCTACCATTCCTGAAGTTGTAGCCTCAGTTCTAGCATGGCGCGTTCAACCTCACTTCGAGCTCGGGTCTCGGTCTCCGTCTGCTGTGCTAGCCTTGCGGATTATTTAGCCACCTCGCGTTCGGTCGCACGCTTATCTCTTTCTTCCGCACGTTCAGCGTCGATCCATTCTTTGAGATCCTGACCTGACAGCCCTAATTCTTTGCCGATGAGCATCAACTTCTCGAGGTCTATACTGGTTCGTCACACCTACTTGCCTGCTTAAGCTCTTCAGATGGAAGTAGAGCGAGGTCCAGTCGCGGACGCCAAAATTGTGAGGATGGTGGGGTTAAGAAGACGGGTGTGTGACTCGTGGAGGAAGGTCACGAAGAAATTGACGCCATGGTCTTGAACAGATAATCCAACACTGAATATATTGCGGATGGAATGCGCACACAAGCGAAGTAAAAAAAAATAAACAGGTCCGACCAGCTAAAGTTCAGGAGAGAAGCGGGGAAAAAAATAGACAACGCACGCTCACGGCTCTGTCCCACAGTGATGGCGCTCAGTCGCGACGTCGTCGAGCTCCTCGCCACAGGGTTTTGGAAGACGGCGGACCGGTCGCGGTTCCGCTGAGTCACGCGTCGCTGACTCCACTCGCTAGGACTTGCCTCGGAACTGCGGCTCCCAGGGACGTCTGGGTAAGAGCGACACTTCTCTGATGAGGGAAATATAGCTGCTCATACTCAAAAATTTTGAGCCCTTAGCTGACCGCATGAGACACCAGGCAAACGTGCACGCCTAAACATTTCTTTTCCAGCTGTTTAAAATGCGGAGCATTTCTTAGGCTCGCCTGGTCCTCCGCCGTTGATGGCGGCGCCGTCCACACGCTCACTGCGCATGCGCAACTCTCCTCCTTACACCCATGTGAGGACGTTGGGGTTAAGCAGACGGGTGTGTGCCTCGCGGAGGAAGGTCACGAGGAAATTGACGCCATTTTCCTGAACAGTTAATTCAACACTGAATATATTGGGGATGGAATGCGCACACAAGCGAAATAAAAAAAATAAACAGGTCCGACCCACTAGAGTTCGGGAGAGAAGCGGGGAAAAAATAGACAACGCCACGCTCAGGGCTCTGTCCCACAGTGATGGCGCTCAGTCGCCACGGCGTCGACGTCCTCGCCACAGGGTTTTGGAAGACGGTGGACCGGTCGCGGTTGCGCTGAGTCACGCGCCGCTGACTCCGCTCGCTAGGCCTTGCCTCGGAACTGCGGCTCCCAGGGACGTCGCGGCGATCCAACAGCTTCCCGAACGGCGACGTCGGTCTTCTGTGTCACAGGCCCGTGGACATCACCCCGCTGGAGTGACTACGAACCTCGAACCTCGAAAGCCACGAAAGCCTCGAACCACCTGCCCGTCGTTTTTGTCCAGCTGCCCTGTGGACCCTCCGCTGCTCGCTCCGCTTCCCAGGCCAGCCCTCTATGATGATGATACTGCCCTCCTGGCACACACCCTCTAAGGGAAATTGGCCCGGTCACCACCTTCTTCTTCTTCTCGGGGCACCTGCTCTGCGCCGTCGTCCCGGTTTTTCCCCACTCGTGGGACGCCCGTCATCACATTCACACCCTGCTCGAGAGGTTTGTTTCGGGAAACAAAATCGGCACGCAAAAATGTTCGCTCATGGCCGCGACGAGACGTATGGTGCTGAAGCACGTTCTGTGGTGTCAGACGTTGAAGCACCACTAGCACCAGCACAAGAGTACAGCCCGAAACAGTACAAAACAGTCTCTAACCCAATGGAATGGAAACCAACAAAAGAAACAGCATTTGCCACTATTAAATCCAATCTATAGAATAAACTGCCTACTTAACAAAAAGGCGGACAAAGGTGCCCTCTTCCGTGCCTACTCTGTCAGTGGCTTGGAAAGATTATTCGGCACGAGCAGTCGGTAATAAAGCAGGGGTTAGAGGGAATGACACACCCGCAACTTCGTCGTTGGGTGCGTGTGGCATATTGAACACTGTGGAGGGGTTTCTGTTCTAGGCGCTGGGCGATAGGTGGACGACCGGATTGATGGCAAGACGCCGAAATGCCTCGATCTCCGCCACGATCTCTCGTGGCTACTCTGTGCTTAGGCGCAGCCCTCTGACACATGCGACACAACTTTACGAAGCTTGCAGTGTCAGATTCAATCCCAGGCCAGTAGAAGTCCTTGCAGACTTGCTCCATGGTTCGACTCGTACCCCTGTGACTACCGAGGGTTCCTTGATGTGCCTTGTCCAAAACGAAGCCTCGTAGTTCCTGGGGGAGGACGAGTTGCTTTCTTCCTTTTCCGGAGGGCAACTGATGCCGTCGATAAAGAATACCGG
The DNA here is from genome assembly GCF_048455015.1 of Haemaphysalis longicornis. NCBI lineage: Eukaryota > Metazoa > Arthropoda > Arachnida > Ixodida > Ixodidae > Haemaphysalis > Haemaphysalis longicornis. Next base: position 192,503,841 of record NW_027526385.1, on the reverse strand, counting down.
CTTCCTTCACGAACTGCGTTGAATTCACCGCTGCGTTGAATTTCATCTTTCTGCTGACCTCGCTAAAAAACATTCGGAGAGAAGGGTCTTGCTCCTGTAGCGCACATAAGTCAGCAGAGGTGATAGTGCAGGGGCTGTCAGCAACGGCAGGTACCTGCGGCATTGTTCTCGGAGCCTAGCGTTTTGCTGGGTTGGTGCGCATGTGGGTCTTCAACCTCGATGCAGCTGGGGAAGACGATGGCAGGTTCCGAGCGCGCAGGTCTTCTGGGACGCGGACGCTGCCTTGTCCAAGCACCGTGCTTGCCATCACTGGTTCCTTTTCGTGAGGCTCCCCTCGTCAGATTTTCCGATTGTCTTTCGTATTTGCATCACCAGTCCCCTCGATGTTCCCTATAATGACGTCGCACAAGCGGTTGTTTATGCAGGACGCTAGTACGGGGCCTGAGAAGAACGGGGAATCGATTTCCACGTCTGCCTCAGGTAGGGACAGACCCATTCGATTTAATAGTTGGACGGTGCTCATGCCTCCTGTAAGGTTGGTGTCAGCAACGAGAGAGCGGTTCACGATGACCATATTACAGCCAGTGTCTCGCAGGACGACCACGGGTTCACATTCCAGAAGTCCTCCCGACGTTGGCATCCTCTCCAGCTCGGTTGTCGGCGTGCTGCTTGCTGGAGACACTGGCACAGCTTGGCGTCGTCGAGACTTGCTGGATGCCTCTACTGGAGAGTTTTTGGTTCCGGTCATTGCGGAGGGTACCTGTCTCACGTTCTCTGGCAGGTTGCAGCAAGCTTCAGCCTGGTATCGGTGCCCGTGCTTGTGGCCCCTCAGGCAGAAGGCGTTCTCCTTGTTGGGCTGGCTGGAACCCTGCGACTTCGCTCAACAGTCAGATGGACGATGGCCTGGCTTGTTACATAAAAGGCAAAGAAGCTTGTCCTCGTGCTCCTGATAATCAGGAGCCCGGGGAAGTCCAGCTGGCTTGCCACTGTCTTTCTTTTCTTTCCTTCCTCTGCCCAGGTTGACTAAGCCTTCAGCTTCAAGGTATTGGTCAGCCGTCTCAGCAAGCTGGTCCAGGCTCTTGCAGCCCCTTTCTTTGGTGAAAATGGCTAGCTTCTCGTCGCACTGGCTCAGGAATTCCTCGGACACCATTCTGTCCCGGAGGGCGGAGTACGACTGCTCCGTTTTCGCCCTTTCCTGCCAGCAGGCGAAGTAGCCGAGAAGACGACCAACAAACTGACGACCCGTTTCTGAGTTAAGCGGCCTGGATTCCCTAAACTTGCACTGGTATCCTTCTTCGGTGTACCTAAACCTCTGTAAAAGGGTCTTCTTCACTTTAGAGTAGTCCATTGCATCGTCGGACGACATGCGGCCAATGGCACTCAGCGCCTCACCTGTAAGGCACAAGTGTAGTGAGAGCGCCCACTTGTCCGAGGCCAACCTTGGCTTGTTGCCACTCTCTCGAACCGCTGTATATAAGCGTCGAGCTCGTCTAGTCCCTCATTAAAGGCGGGAATCAGCTTGTGAGGGCTGTGGAAGCTTTGTGCCGCATAAGTCGCGGTGTCACTTGCCACGGCGTCCGAAGTCGCATTGGAACCCTGCGACCATTCCTGAAGTTGTAGCCTCAGTTCTAGCATGGCGCGTTCAACCTCACTTCGAGCTCGGGTCTCGGTCTCCGTCTGCTGTGCTAGCCTTGCGGCTTCTTTAGCCACCTCGCGTTCGGTCGCACGCTTATCTCTTTATTCCGCACGTTCAGCGTCGATCCATTCTTTGAGATCCTGACCTGACAGCCCTAATTCCTTGCCGATGAGCATCAACTTCTCGAGGTCTATCCTGGTTCGTCACACCTACTTGCCTGCTTAAGCTCTTCAGATGGAAGTAGAGCTAGGTCCAGTCGCGGACGCCAAAATTGTGAGGACGGTGGGGTTAAGAAGACGGGTGTGTGACTCGTGGAGGAAGGTCACGAGGAAATTGACGCCATGGTCTTGAACAGATAATCCAACACTGAATATATTGGGGATGGAATGCGCACACAAGCAAAGTAAAAAAAAATAAACAGGTCCGACCAACTAAAGTTCAGGAGAGAAGCGGGGAAAAAAATAGACAACGCACGCTCACGGCTCTGTCCCACAGTGATGGCGCTCAGTCGCGACGTCGTCGAGCTCCTCGCCACAGGGTTTTGGAAGACGGCGGACCGGTCGCGGTTCCGCTGAGTCACGCGTCGCTGACTCCACTCGCTAGGACTTGCCTCGGAACTGCGGCTCCCAGGGACGTCACGGCGATCCAACAGCTTCCCGAACGGCGACGTCGGTCTTCCGTGTCACAGGCCCGTGGACATCACCCCGCTGGAGTGACCACGAACCTCGAACCTCAAAAGCCACGAAAGCCTCGAACCGCCTGCCCGTCGTTTTTGTCCAGCTGCCATGCGGAACCTCTGCTGCTCGCTCCGCTTACCAGGCCAGCCCTCTATGATGATGATACTGCCCTCCTGGCACACACCCTCTAAGGGAAATTGGCCCGGTCACCGTCTACTTCTTCTTCTCCCCGAGCCACCTGCTCTGCGCCGTCGTCCTGGTTTTTCCCCACTCGTGGGACGCCAGTCATCACAACCCACATCTTCGCGATACTACACTATAAATAAAAGAAATAGTTCGCGGCGCCCGGTTTCGATCCCAAGACACTCTGGCCGCAACGGGAGGTACGCGCTGCTCTTCCCACTACGCTACAAATCTGGTACAGGAGCAAGTGCTACGAACGCGCCTTATGTCCTTGACTCATTCAAACTACGTCAAGAAGCTACTGATACAACGAAGGCACGCGAAGCTGAATGTCAACGGAAACGAAGAACTGAAAACTTTAGTGGGGGATGCTTAATTTCCCTTGGGAAAGCTGTGGCGGGAAGCGCCACGCGCCTTGCAGCTTGACCAGCCCCGTCCGCAGCGCCTCTGATGCTGATTGTGGCAGGATGCCCCTAGGGATTGGCGAACCAAAGAATCCATCACGAGATAGGTTCGCGTTCAACCACCGTCGTCATCTTGCCGTAGGGGAACCGCCGAAGAAAAAGAACGAGAAGACAAAGCTGCGAAGAGGAGGGCGTGTACATTGCTGTTAGCCGGTGCACCAATGTCAACAACCTTTACCTCACCAAAGCTGACGGAGACTACCGATTCTACCAGAGAGACGACATCGACAAGAACATGATGGACGAGTTTCAGCGCCTCGAGAACCACCGCCTACTCACCGTAACACAACAGCACTTGCGTGCCTTTGCCACCGGTGTGGACCCGGACGCGGAATTCCCTCTGGCGCTAGAAAAAACAAGATCACTCAACGTAACGGCAACACAATGGAACCACACGGAACCGCCACGATGCTTCGCATCCTCATCAGGGTTCCCCACGGGAAGATGGTGTAATTTTTTCACCCGTGCGAAGGGAGAAAGCTGGAAAACATCAAGTAGGTGCAGGAACTGCAGAAGGAAGTCCGAAAAAGTTGAAAGCGCGAACTGTACATCGGCCGTTAACTCATGTTGCTGTTGGAATATTTTTTGTAGAAATGAAGTAACTGTAACAATGTTTCTTGTTACATTTACTCCATAAAAAAGTAACAGCGTTGCAGTTACAGGTTCCTCTAGCTTAAAAGTAACTAGTTACAATTACAAGTTACGGAAAAAAGTAACTAGCTACCGGTAACGCGTTACTAGTAACTATTTACCACGCAAGAGTGCTCGCAAATTTCGATTCTGAAAACTCTGCCATTAACCTTGATGCGGCCAACGATTATTCGCAAATCGATATCTACGCACTCTGTTCTCGTCCACGTCCAACATAATCGGGTTCCTCGCGCGTTTGTTTTAAGGAGTTTTTTGTTTTTGTTCATGGCGATGACAAAGATATCCCAAGAACTTTGTGACACTCGCTTCCACTCCACACGGATGATCTGGTTGCCACAGTCCAACGGGCTCTCGATTATTTCGACAGGTATCTTCCGGCAACCAATATGAGGTAGTCACCTGACAACACAAAATTCCTCATCGCCGGGGACCTCAAACACCTGCATGCGCAAGTGTATTTACCCTTGAACGAACAGCTTATCGATCAGGCTTCCCATAGAAAAACCCACATACTTGGTGTGCCACTGCACGAAGAAGAAGAGGCAACCGATTTGCTCCGGCACCCGAAAATTGTTTGGAAGCAGCTGCTTCTCACCATTTAGAGAACTGCCAGCCTCTTTGGAGGCGTGGCGACTAAGCCGCTTCGGAGGCGCGAGGACAGGCTGGTCGGACGTCTAAGCCGTTTTACGGGGCAGTAGGCTTCGCTTTTACGAATGCCCAACTCGAATAATTGGAAAATCGGCACCGTTAATACCTTGAATTCATTACAGGCCTTGCTAGGAACACATGTGTTGAAGAACTTTACAGTTGGGCGCACCTGCCTCACTGCACGGTATTATCAGGGAAAGGTCTGATGCACACAAGAGGACAAGTGCATCCCCCCGAGCAGGACACCTTGTACAAACCTTGGCTCTTGGTCACCTCGACCGGTATCACAGGCAAATGTGTCTATCGTTACCCCACAGATATCCCATATCCGTTACCCCATGGATAGTGTCTATCGTTACCCCAAGGGATAAGCCAAAAGCCGCTGCTACTCGAACATTTCCCTAAATTTGTCCAACAAGGGAGTGGAGGCGCAGCTGCACTTGCCAGCAATTACAAGGGCAAGATTTTACCACTCCAGTACCTAATGGAAGAAGAATTCGGGACACACTGCCAGGTATTGACGGCATTACCCGAAATCCCCGCATCGTTGTTTCCTAAAGCGGCAAAGACGTGTAGCACGCGTCTCAATACCGTCCTCTTCCCTGTAGAGTTTATGGATTTTACCTACAGCACAGGCGACGACCTAAGCTTCACAATATTTACGGACAGACGCGAGGCCTTGGCTTGACATCGTCAGACGCCACACGAAGTTACCACTTTGAAAAAAATTAAGACCATCTACCGTTCATTGAAGGACCCTGGGAATACAAATCTGCTGGTAGACTGGGTACCAGGAACACAGGCGGACTCGGTAACAAGACCGCTTACGCATGGGCGAGTGAGCTTCTTGAACCCTGTCTAAACTGGGGCACCCTGTCAAGTTCAGACATTGCGATTCTGACAAACTAGAGGTTGAAACCGCACCCAAGTAAGTATCCAAGAGATTACTGCGCAGTCTTAAACCGTAAGATCTTACTTCAGTGTTGGCCGCAGTACCACGTGACGCCAAAGTTCTCATGCACGACGTACGAGACAGAGCTGCACTCACCGAGGACGGGATTGCAAAGTGGTGTGCCTACGCACCGAAGCGGCATCAGCATGCTTACCAAAGCCGACCACCTGCAACAACCATTATCTGCACTTTCTTGTCCACAGGGGCCAGACCCATGGTGCATCATATGCTATACGAATGCACGGACCTACCAATGCAATGCAAAACTATTTACCACCACGTTTTCGGCGTCTTTCCTAGTACTCACTTAATCAAGATACCCTTATGACCCCAGGGGCATCATTGAGGGGTGTGGTGTATTGCAGTACAAAAGAAACAAAAAGAACAAACGTAAAAGAACGTGGCAGCGCCTCGAGAAAGAAAGCAAACAAGAAAAATGAACACGATAAACTAGAAATTTCAGCACGTTCGAAATCATACTAAAGCACATGCACGCAAGTCATACCATGTAACAATGCAGTGCTAGATTAAGCAGATGGCCCTCAAAAAAATTATGCACGCCTCCGTAAAACGACGGCGACGATGGCTAAACGCGAAGTTTTTATGTGATGAATCTTTGATTGGCTAATCCCATGCTGCTAGTATTCATGTTTAAAGCGCAGACGGACGATACACAAGAAGAGGACAACACAAACGGATATCACGAGCCATGTTTACAAGCACGCAGTTGTCCGCTCGTGTTGTCCTGTTCTTGTGTATTGTCCGTCAGCGCTTTAAACATGAATCAGATCCAACTAGCTCAACTTTCCCTTCTACGGCGAGTATGTGCTACTCTGGAGGTACGCACCTCTTTTCTAGAACATCCACAGCAACTCTCGCGTGTGCACTCCATAGGCCTGACACTTGCGTTTGGTTGTCTAGAGTGTCGTCGGATCGTAGTATAGCCCCTCCAATATATCGAAGTGCACCAGCGCCACGCCTGGCACTACATTGGTGTACAAAACGTAGAATAGGGTAACCTAACCTAAACGAACCAACCTAAAATAACATTACCTAATGAACACGACGCAATCCTATAAAATGTCATAAACTAACCTAAGCCATGAAAACTAAACCTAAACCTAAGCCATCAAACCTAAGCCTAGAAGGTGAAGAAAACACACTCGATGGAAGGGCCGGTCTCAAAGCGCAGTTCTCCGCCTCAGGAAGCTATAACGAAACTTCAACAATACAAAGGCCGACGCTTGGAGCGATGCCTGCTTAGTCCCCAATATTCGGATATCTCGGACGGCACTATATCCAAGCCTGTAGTGCGGAGCTGGGGCGCCGTAGTTCGGGGCTCAACACACTCCTTTTGCGTTTTAGGTGTACGGCATAAATTGGTGCCTCCTGCTTGGCGCTCTCGTCGACCATGTCAAAATAGATCAATCCCACAGCCGCCATCATCATCCCGCGAGGGACCCAGGATGGATTCCTGTCAAAGAAATTGTTTTTAATGGTGCGGAGTACCTTAGGACCGCACAATGTCCGTCTCCATCCATGCGCTTAGCATTTACAATCGCAAAAAAAATCACACAGGCACCCACAGGGTTCGAGCCTTTATCTGGTAGAAGGGACAGAGATCGTGTCAGTCGTCTCACCGATTGGGCTACGATCGTGAGTTAGTACACCACAGTGAAACGGTCTACTCCCTCGCCTGTAACGGTGCGGAGTAGCTTGGAACATCCCAATGTCCGTCCGCGTCCATCGGTGAGAACACCACCATCCACCTAAAATCAAGTGAAATTCGATTTGAGCAGTGAGTTGCAGTTTCATTTATGGAATAATCAAGGTGCAACTCACGGGCTCAAATCGAAGGACGGATGGGGCGCAAATCGGGTGTCACTCTGGGTGGAACTTCGATGTCATTTCTAGTACCCGTTCTCCGCACCCTCGCCATCATCCACGGAGTAGAGATGCTGCCATTTTTTTCTTTTACTTCACCCACGGTCATTCTTCAGCATCTTCACAGGAAGTTGGCTTTCTCACAGGGCGTTTTGACATACAACGGCATTAGTGAGGGCATTAGGCCTTCGTCTAAAAAATGAAGTCCCGCGTTTAATAAATGTAAAATGACAATTGCGCTAAATTGACAGAGGAAGGAAGACAGACAATGCGCAACTGAGTTCCTGTCTTACTTCCTCTGTTTGTCAATTGAACGCAGTTGGCGTAATTCATAACGCACCAACTAGCCCAACAACACATTTTACTGAGATAAATGTAACATTTTACAGCCACGATCAAAAGTTTAGGGACAAGTTAAAACGGCAATTTTAGGGTATTGTTCTTCCCGTAGCAGCGCGACCAACCGCCGGATGCACGCGTGACGTCGTATAAGCACTGAACTAATGAAAACTACCGCACATAGTACTCAGGGCATCCGTGCGGCGGGAAAAGAAGTCAAAATTGCTGCTTTCGTCGTCTGTAAGCTTTTGCTTTTGGGTGTACGTATGTGTTGATTGAGCAGAACTCTGAACGAAAAAAATCAAATCCGTAGCTTGTGAGATGGAGTACAGACAATTGAAATGGTTTGTAAATTCCTGAAGTTTATAACTGCCAAAGATCCTCCTACGTGGCTGTTGTTGAGAATATGAGTGGACATGCACGTTGAATGTCGCCAATACATTTTGAGGCTTTCTCTCACTGGGAGTTTTTCTGCTACGCTGGCATTCAGTGTCCCATGTAAATTACCGCACCTCCTGCCTTCCTCTGCTAGCGCAGACAACCGGGTCCTTCTTGTCCTAAAAAAGATATTAGAGAGTTCTTTCTGACCCATTTTTGACGCTCCGCTACGGCTCGCTTAGCACAACGGGAGCGTCAGCAGGAGAAAGGCTTTTAGCTAAGCCATAAGCGTATCTTCCGTAACCCGGAATGATTCGCGTGACTGGTCTTTTCCTGCGCGTGTGCAAACCAAAACTTCACCCAAAAGGAAGCATAAGAGTTTGTATTTGGTAGCTCAAATAAATCAAAAATGCCGTGTTTTTTCCTCTTGTAGCCTCTTTTGTATAATGTAGTCACAGAGACGCTATAATGGTCATAAATAATTTAAAAGAAGCCGATAAACTTTGGCATAGCCAAGACGAGGCTGTCTTTCTTGGTGCTGCATAGAAGCAGCTCCGCGCTTCGGTCGGCGTTTTTCGCTTGCGTTGTAAACCTCGTTGTGGTGTGTGGCACCTTAGCCTATCCGAAGAGCTTTTATGATTTCGCATCTCGTGTTCCAATTGACGAAATGATTTTCGCCGTGGCGCGCCGTTAGCGGAGCGGGGCCCCACTCCAGTACCGCGGCTAGAGCCCTAGCGCGCCACGCATGCGCAATAGCTCTCCCGCTTGCTAGCAAAACGGAGCGGAACGTCAGAAACGGTCAGCTAAAACTCTCTATTGATTGGTGGATTGATTTACTCAACAGTACACCAGATGCACTTGCTGGTGGGGGAAGGCCAACACACACAATCGCCTAACCTGGACTGTATAAGAGAGCAAGACAACTGTTCCTCAAAATTAAGGAATGGTATAAGCAAACCAACTATCATACAACACTAAAGGTCTATCAATCAATAGAAATAAGTGGTAGCCGTGATACAAAACAACACAAAGCAGGTACAGTATTACTTCTAGTACATGATTTGAAAAACAACCCCAAAAGGATTCGAAAACAGCCAACCGAACGAGGATATATAAACGGTTGATATCCTCATACATACCTAAATCGTGTTCAACATGACAAGTTCACTTAAACTTCGAGTGGGAAAATTATATGCACTTGGAAAACATTGGCTATTTTTCTTTCCAAGTAGATGGATGAGCATGGATGAGTATCTCTGACGCCAATTATATTCCGATGATGGTTACGAAGATTAGGGATTTGCCAAGCTAATATGTGTTCACTGTTTAGAGTTCTCCTTGTTGGTTTTTAAAAACTATTGTTGCATAGGTTGTAGTTACCCTCTCTGACGCCATTCATTGCGAAGAATAATTCACGGTCACTTTTTTTTTTGTTGAAACAAATAAAAGGCAATTGACGAGTGCCGCAACGTATAGAAGTCACAAGTTACAAACTGGAAGAATCCGAAGCTGTCTGAAAAAAAAGGAGACTGCTGTTCATACCTTGTTAGATCTGACCTAAAATACTTTTTTTCTGCATGTTGTAAAAACTACCTTTTGGTGTATTTAAAGGAGTTATCTCACACTAACGGACAGTAGCCGATGCGCGATTGAGCCGCAGTGAGATAAAGTTTGCGTCTTAGATGCACATTAACCAGCGTAAAAAGTTGGTTTCATATCCTCCTGAGACCCGGATATGAGGATTTGTCCATTATATTTCAGAAAAGGTAATGAGGTAATACTCCAAAGAAAAGGCATTCAACCCCATAAAATCCCAATGTCCAAGAAATTGTACACCTACTGTCCCCATCCAGGCAGTATTGGGGAAACTACATCGTTCACATTCCCGCCAAAACTGTTCCACAATGGTCACGTTCAGCGGCGCGGCGTCCAACGTCGCCGGACGGAGGCATAAATACTGTTTCTCGTATTTCTACCGGGTTTCAAAGCATATCTTCGATTTTACTATAAACCTAATACAACAGCGAACGCACAAAATACAAAAGTTAAACTGTTCGCGCGGTTGCTTTCTGCTGCGCTTCTTTTAGTTTTGCGTCTCCCGTACCTAGCACGACAGGTCTTAACACGGATATTTTGACACAGCTTTTGTCATGGCCTTGTTATAAAACGCAAATGAGTGCTGTTGGTATTAAGCGGCTTGTGGGAAAAAAATGCGTCTTTTTCTGTTCAGGAGATCAGCTTCACGTGTCTGATGAGATGGCTGAAAGAACTTTACGAAAGTTCTGCAGACTGTTGCTGAGACCTTCGAAACTCTAGGGAGGAAGCAGCACTAAACAGAGAATGGGGACGAAGCCGAGTGCTATCTGCGATCAAAGCACGGCTCGAATGTCTCCTGGAAAGCCCCATGAATTGAGCACGTGCCACTTCCGATAGCCGGCAGACCCTGCCAAAGCTACCCGTTACAGACTACAGGGTTTCGACATGAAAACAAAGTTCTTCTGCACCAAATATCCACTTTTTTCTTCATCACAAAAAAGAAAGATGTTTACAATTCGCCACAGGAATTGAACACACGAGCAAAATCTTTTATTAAATGCTGTGCCTTTCGAGTTAAAGCATCTCTGCACATGAGTTCTAGCGCTGTATCTCCTGTACATCATTTCTTGTGCACCGAGGAAAAAAGACCTGTTGGCATCCCAGCGTTCAATTTATTGCACATCTCGCGGAGATAACTATGACAGCGATTGAAAAACCACTTAACACTTTTCACTTTCATTCATCTGCTCACTTATTCTGCAAGTTTAGAAAATATTTGCGGACGCAAATGCATCCAGAGTATCAGGAGGATCCTACTATAGAATATCCGATCTGATGTACATTGTTTAGAGTAGATTTTAAATGCAGAGCATTTCAGTAACTCACGATGTCACCCGCGTTGACGTCCGTAGTCCACACCGCACCCCTCCCTACTATATCAAAAACAAATACTATCAGGCGGCCGGTTTCGATCCCTCGACCCTGCGGGCGGAACGCAATGTACATGGTGCTCTACCCACTGCGCCACAAAACCGACACAGAATGGTACGCAACGAACGCGCCTTATATCGTTGACTCATTCACATTACTGCTGACGAGCGCTCTCTCATCAGCAGTTGCCACAAGTGCAACAACATTAACGTAACGCAAACTACTTAACGTCGTGCGACCACGGAAATGCTCTGCATTTGATCGTGCCCCTCGCGAGGTGGATTTTTCACTGCTCTTCTCTCGGTCGCGGGACCCGTGGCGCCATCTGGCGCAGGCGCGGCACAACTCCTAGCACTTTCTTTGAAAACGCGCGTCAGAAGGGCATAGAACAAAGAAAGTTTTTTATTTAGGGTTTTTGTGAAATTGCACACGAGGGAGTGTACGTTCAGCAACGCGTTCGAGGACTTGTGTTCCAAAGTGACATTGTCGCTAACAACGAATGGTTGGTTATGAAGGAAAGCAGCCTATGGTTTGTTTTATTTGTACTTAGTTTAAGCTGCTTCGCATCAAGCGAATTTGGCAATTTTAAACCCATACAAAAATATTGTATGGTGGGCTATAGAAAATCCCTTTTATGGTCATCTTTCGCTATTTGGCCCAATTATCTTTAGACGTTTCTATGGGTGATTCATGATGTGTAGTTATTTATAAACAACCGCAAATATGCCAGGAAAATAAGCAGTAAAATAAGAAGTCTTGTGTTATTTACGCAAACTAAACCATAATACTACACGAGCTTGGTTTAGAGAACCACAGATGCTGACTGGGGTGTAAATCACGTATACACGAACACCAGCTTTTTTAGTGAATCCATCATTATCATCATCATCACTAGCCTATGTAAGCTATATCTACGCCCACTGCAGGGCACATGCCTCTCCCATTAATCTCCAATTATCGCTTTAGTCATAGTAACAAAATTTGAACAGCAAAGAGGACCGGATGTGCCGTGCGTAAGCACCAAAACACTGTTACCAGCCGAGACAGAGGTGGACAAAAGCTACTTGCGGCAGCACAGTGTGTCATGCGCCACACCTCAGCGGGGTAGGGGAAAAGCGAAGGCTGATACGCAGCAACGAGAGCGTACCACATCGTACAGTCGATACTAAGCGAATGGATGCTTGCAGGAACACTGAAGCTGAGAGAGAGAGAGAGTCTCAGGCCTCGTCAGGTAACGATAGGACGACGCTAAACTGGTCACCAGAGGCAATTGTAGCTTAGGTCAACCATAGTCATTAGGAAAGCTTTGCTGCCCACTGTGTCAACTAAATTCTGCAGACGTTGCGCGGCTTGGAGAAAGATGGACAGCCACGATTGGGCTGTTCAAAGGTAGCACGTGCAAGACAACTACTCGCTTCATCCGGGTAAAGTTTGGTGTGTCTACGAACACATCTTTAGAAAATAACGCTTGAAGTACCGCAGGCAGAGCAATGGTGAACGGTGGTTGAGGGAAAATTAGAAGTCCCGGGAATTACACAAAATTGGAACTGGCAATAAAAGCAATTTCTAAATATTGTGCAGCAGGACTAGTTTAAAATGTGGAAGAAAATGATCGCCCCAGATATTCGGAAAGGACCCCCGCACATACCAGATTGTCCCTAATGACAGCGAATGTGGCAACAACTGCATGCTGAAAATTTGTCCAGATGAGCCTTCAAAAAGCCAAGATGTATTCGCTTTTACTAACAGTTTTACCATTAAAATATATACATTGTCAACTCACTTTACTTCAATTGTTATCCGGTTACCGAGAATGGGAGCAGACGGAAAGAGGACATGTAGCGAGGAAACAGACGACTGGCAGTACAGGAGTCGTCTACGGCCAGCTCATGGCTCGGCGCGTAAATTTTTGTATGCGACTGTGTAGACGCAGACAAACATTCCATCACACACATTCCATCACACAATTGCAACTAAGTAATTGACATTGGGGTCTTGGGAAAATGAACACCGCATAAGATGTAAGGTTCGGGCTTGCCAGTAAAGCGGCCTTCAGCCAATGGAGAATTATGAATTGAAGGAGCTTACCAAGCGATAAAGCAGGATCTCTAGAGTGGAATATTCGTACGGGCCCGAGTTAATCGGCACCTCACGGTGGCTAACAGCCTCTCGATCGCACCCATGCCGATCTGTTGTAGACAACGATTTCATTTACGCGGTTGTGCAGTCGACTATCCCGACGCGGCTCCTAGGTGAAGCTACCTTTTCCCAGTAGCTTAGAAAACAAAATCGTTCTCTCGTTTGGCGAACCAGCTCGGTTCCTTACTTAGGGGTGAGTGGGGCCATGTTGTAGCGCCGGCCACTCACAAAGCACCTCGCTGTGGAGTGCAGTTCCTGCGTCTGCAAAAGTGGCAGGGTTCGGAAGGAAGGACTTATCTTCTTTGCTGCTTTCTAAATATGTACGACTTAAGTAGCCCTCGTTTCTCCACTTGGTCACGCTTTCTGAATGTTTCACCGAAGTTTCTTTTGCATGGTGCTGCCGAGATTAGTACTGGGCGACGGTTTTGTAGTGCGACGTCGTTTTGGCTCTTCCTGACTCGTTCCAGTAGATTTTTCATCTCCCCAAGGCACGAGGAGTGCACTGAGCGCCAAAATGCTTTATACGACACCGGGAGTCCTCTCCTTTGTAGCACAGTCTGATATTTTTTTCTGGTAACGTTCAAAAAGCCCTAGGCACAACGCTTCGCCTGGCGCAGAAACTGCCCCTCTCGCCCACGCCAATTATAGCATGGTACTTCGACCATCTTCAGAAATGGGCGACATTCAGCGGATAAAATAGCTAATCATAGAAGGGGAGTGACAGACCTGGTGTTTGTCTTTTGGTTAACCCGTTAATTTTGTTTCACTCTCTATTTTTTCACTCGAAACCTTTCTCGATAGCTGCACCTACCAAACCGAAATATTTAATTCATCAGCTTCCAACATTTCATTATATAGAAGTGCATGGGACCCCCACACGAAAGCCACAATAAAATAAAAAAGAAATAGCACCAGGCTATTAGCTTTATTTATAAGCACAACACAAAAAACGCGCAAATACTTATTTATTGTATTGTTAACTTAATTTTAACTTACAGGAGAATGAGATAAAAAAAAGACGTAGATTTATTTCATTAACAGCTAGGAAAAACAAATAAATGCCTGCATAATTGTTTTATTTCATGCATACTTTCTTCGCCAAGCTACTCGCCCGGCGTTTCTAGTATAATTACACGGGACCGCGTGGGATACGCCCCTTCTATATATAGGCATCTTCGTGCAATCACCATGCACTGACTGCGTCACTGCACACGATGAATGCAAGTGAACCTCGTAAAACTATGAGCTATGAACACCCGATTTCATACCTTTCGCGATTGATTTGCTACTGCAAGCGACGAAATCGCGACGCCCGAACTGTTTCACCCATTGTTGGACACTTGACTTGCCCCTCTTTCTCTACCGCCCCCTCCCAATACAGACTTAAATCTGTAGACTAACTTTTTCGCACCACACTTCATTTCACGTTTCACACTTTTCCAATATCGGTTTAGTTCTTCGTCCCAGCTTCTTCAAAATTCAATCTTCCCCGAATTCGTTTTCAGTCATTTTCAAATTGATTTCCTTCTCAAAATCTCACAAACGGGCCGGAGTACACGGTCTCCGACCCATCACCACAAGGACTACAGAAAAACGTAAACATCATTCACAATGAGCGCGTACACATCTCATGCGCGTAGATAAAGCCACGTGGAAAGCCGCCGAGGGCACATGAGCAGCCTCGTTGGCCCTGATGCCTCCTTACCCCGGACTGCCATCGTCCGCAGCCCTAAAAGTAGTCCTGGACGAGAATAAGGGTCTTTGTTAGCACCACTGTCGTCCCATTGAAAACAGGCTCGCTGGCTACACCCCTCCGGTCGTCGCAGTCAAACCGATGTCCCCCTCCCAGGAATCGTTCCTCGTTCGGCTTCCTCATCCTGTCGCCTCAGTTACCCACCATAACCCGACCAGAGGTATCGCCTATCCTCGACACTCGCGACATTCTTAATTGCCAGAATTATTCTCGCTTTCTCCCCTTCTATCAGGAAGCACATTTGAATGGGCTGGTAGGGACGTAAACTGAACAGACCAAAGCTGTGGTGTTGTACAGTCACCGTACAGTTTTCAACATCTGCATTACACATTGGAGTGGCACAAGTGGCACCCCTCCCCTTACCGACGTGTTGGTACCCAGTGCCCCCCTGCCATCTCCCCCCCCCTTTAGCGACGCCACTGGTCAACAGAGCCTAATTTATAGAGAACACTCTGTTTTTGCAAATTTTGTCATATCAAAAAAGATACGGGTGGAAAGAGCCAAACTAGTCAGACGACCTATTTCGTTGGCAATAAACACAGAGACAGCTTTTCTGGCTTTGCGCTAATGTCGTCAAAGGCACACGAGTTTGTTCTATTATACTTAGTAGAAGTCACTATTTTATTAAGAGAATCAGGATAAAACAACCTAACATTGGTATGTTTGCCAGAACCGCAATTTTCAAACTTTTCAGTGCTATGTAGCGGTGTGGCCACTGAAAAAAGGTGTTCGTTAATGTATCGGCATGAGTTTTGCCGCAAAGGGTTTGCGCAGAAACTGTCGTTTCATCAGGTTAGATACTTGGCGACTTAACGGATATATTCTTAAGAGTACGCCACAGTTTTTTGCGTATGGTAAGAAGATCAGAAACTCTTCAGAACTAGCATATTATGCTCGACTTCTTTGTGTCAGCTGCCTGTTTAGTGGAACATATACTTTTTTTGTTATTATGGTAACACTCGACACGTAAGAAACTTTTTAAGGAGTAAAGTACGTATTTTGTTTTTTTACTATCTCTCCTGGTATTCAAGGTTTTTCCTATCTTTTGGAATTTGTTATTTTCTTCTCTTCAAAATGCACAATTGTAAATTCTCACTATTTTCCCAGACATCGACTCTAAAATTATTTCGGGCTTCCAGTGGCTCTGGAAGCCCGATAGCTCTGTTCAGTAGACATTTGCTACCAAGTGGCGCAAATACTGAATGTGGTGTCTTCTATTACACGAGTTCGTAAAATTGCGTTGATCAATCTGGGAATGATGGGCGAAGGCTTCGGAATGAAACAAATTATGGATAAATGACCACTCAAATCGCTTGTTATTATTCGTGTCTTCGCTTGACTTTCAGGTAAATTGGTTATACAGTTAGACATTGATATGACGAAGTTAACAAAAATTCACAATTTTTTGTTGCATGCGGTTTTTCTTACATGCAGGTTTCGAACAAAGAATGAATCAGAAAAGAAAATGCTACACATCAGTGATGGTAAACTCACCCTTCAAGGATTTATTAAAGCTTGCAAAACTGCGTGATTCCCACCAGTTGTTTTCCAACGAGCTTATATTCACAACGCGGCACTCCAAAAGGTAATTGACCCACGTATTCACAAACGTAACTTAAATATCAATTTTGCCCTTCGACACGTTTTGGATGTCTTAACTCGTTTCAGTGACCAAACGTATGCTAAAAAGGCGCCTCTTCGCGAACTTGATACTCTTTTAAGCAGCCAAAAATGGTTACAGGGTGTTAGCTGGGATGGTGTACCGGGCGGCGGCGCTCTTTTCTCTCGCCCCTTAAGACGGCACTTG
The DNA here is from genome assembly GCF_048455015.1 of Haemaphysalis longicornis. Classification (NCBI taxonomy): domain Eukaryota; kingdom Metazoa; phylum Arthropoda; class Arachnida; order Ixodida; family Ixodidae; genus Haemaphysalis; species Haemaphysalis longicornis. The sequence goes on along the minus strand of NW_027526385.1, from coordinate 192,487,363 downwards.
AAATTGCGAGTGTGTCTTGGAAAGGCAAACATTCCCGTTTTTGGCAGCGGTAATCGTCAATGAAGTATCGACACCAGACATAGCAGTGGAGACACGCGGCAACACGCTGACAGGCAGGCCTAGCACCTAACAGACACTGCAACCACACGTGATTACGCTCGGTATGCTTTGCGTTGAGGGCCAAATTGTTTGAAATAATGCCTTACCTAGCTGATTTTTCAGAGAAAGTGCGAAAAGCAGTAGTTCATTAGCACAGCTAATTTGTTACATCAAGGTTAACCGTTGCGACGTCTTCGCTAACTATAGGTCTCAAAAGCATGGGTTTTAGTGGGGCTCGCAATGTGGAATTTAAAAAACTTGGTGAAATAAACAAATTTTTTGCATAGAGGTTTGTTACATCGAAATTCAACTATACGAAGACCAATTATGGTTTCACTATGTCTGGTAACACAAACAGGTGTCCTAAATACGTCTCCAGAAACCCTAAAATAGTGCCATTTCAACAAATTCTCGCGTAGAATTGGAAACAAACGGGAGAATAATACCGAAGTCCCCTAATATCACAACACAGATTTCAACACCCCAACATTTTCTAACATACTTTCAAAAAGCGATAAAATCCGTCCAACCATCCGGAGTGAGTGCTATAGATAACGCCAAACATAAGTTGTCTGGCTTTTAAGAACAGCGTTTCGATGTTTGTGTTAACCATCAAGTATTATGTAATTATCACAAAAGACTCTTCAGAATTCAGAATGCGACGCCTCCGCCCTTTTTTTCTCTCCTGAAAAATTTCCGCTGTGGCCTTCCTGCTAAAAAATGTCATCGTCGTTTCAGAACCTCGTTTCACTGAATGCTAGAACATAAAGGTAAAGTTTTATTCGCGACAAAAATGGTTCAGCTAATCTTCTTCACTTCTAAACTTCGCGTGTTCACGTGATACAGCGAAAAAAACTAGAACTTGTCTACGTTATACAAAACGTCGGCATCGGAATGCTGGTGCTGACGGTTAGAGCAGCCTTTACGCTGCATGAAAAACTACGGGAGGCTTCTTAAATCATTTTTTATGTCGGTTTATTTACACATACGAATAATGCCATAACCATTGAACTCTAGGGTC
>NW_027526385.1:191184955-191286143 GCF_048455015.1 Haemaphysalis longicornis | reverse complement strand
GGGGGCAAAGCGCTTCTCGAGCATTACGCGAGTAAATACGGTACATCTAAAAGGACAAGACAAGATGGCAAAACGGGTGGAAGAAAACTTCAACATGCACTGCGAAGATGAAAACTCGGGGGGCAAAAGCGCTTCTCGAGCATTACCCGAGTAAGTACGGTACATCTAAAAGGACAAGACAAGATGGCAAACGGGTGGAAGAAAACTTCAACATGCACTGCGAAGATGAAAACTCTGGGGGCAAAGCGCTTTTCGAGCATTACGCGAGTAAATACGGTACATCTAAAAGGACAAGACAAGATGGCAAACGGGTGGAAGAAAACTTCAACATGCACTGCGAAGATGAAAAACTCTGGGGGCAAAGCGCTTCTCGAGCATTACGCGAGTAAATACGGTACATCTAAAAGGACAAGACAAGATGGCAAACGGGTGGAAGAAAACTTCAACATGCACTGCGAAGATGAAAACTCTGGGGGCAAAGCGCTTCTCGAGCATTACCCGAGTAAGTACGGTACATCTAAAAGGACAAGACAAGATGGCAAACGGGTGGAAGAAAACTTCAACATTGCACTGCGAAGATGAAAACTCTGGGGGCAAAGCGCTTTTCGAGCATTACGCGAGTAAATACGGTACATCTAAAAGGACAAGACAAGATGGCAAACGGGTGGAAGAAAACTTCAACATGCACTGCGAAGATGAAAAACTCTGGGGGCAAAGCGCTTTCTCGAGCATTACGCGAGTAAATACGGTACATCTAAAAGGACAAGACAAGATGGCAAAACGGGTGGAAGAAAACTTCAACATGCACTGCGAAGATGAAAACTCTGGGGGCAAAGCGCTTTTTCGAGCATTACGCGAGTAAATACGGTACATCTAAAAGGACAAGACAAGATGGCAAACGGGTGGAAGAAAACTTCAACATGCACTGCGAAGATGAAAACTCTGGGGGCTAAGCGCTTTTTCGAGCATTACGCGAGTAAATACGGTACATCTAAAAGGACAAGACAAGATGGGCAAACGGGTGGAAGAAAACTTCAACATGCACTGCGAAGATGAAAACTCTGGGGGCAAAGCGCTTTTCGAGCATTACGCGAGTAAATACGGTACATCTAAAAGGACAAGACAAGATGGCAAACGGGTGGAAGAAAACTTCAACATGCACTGCGAAGATGAAAACTCTGGGGGCAAAGCGCTTTTTCGAGCATTACGCGAGTAAATACGGTACATCTAAAAGGACAAGACAAGATGGCAAACGGGTGGAAGAAAACTTCAACATGCACTGCGAAGATGAAAACTCTGGGGGCAAAGCGCTTTTCGAGCATTACGCGAGTAAATACGGTACAATCTAAAAGGACAAGACAAGATGGCAAACGGGTGGAAGAAAACTTCAACATGCACTGCGAAGATGAAAACTCTGGGGGCTAAGCGCTTTTCGAGCATTACGCGAGTAAATACGGTACATCTAAAAGGACAAGACAAGATGGCAAACGGGTGGAAGAAAACTTCAACATGCACTGCGAAGATGAAAACTCTGGGGGGCAAAGCGCTTTTTCGAGCATTACGCGAGTAAATACGGTACATCTAAAAGGACAAGACAAGATGGCAAACGGGTGGAAGAAAACTTCAACATGCACTGCGAAGATGAAAACTCTGGGGGCAAAGCGCTTTTCGAGCATTACGCGAGTAAATACGGTACATCTAAAAGGACAAGACAAGATGGCAAACGGGTGGAAGAAAACTTCAACATGCACTGCGAAGATGAAAAACTCTGGGGGCAAAGCGCTTCTCGAGCATTACGCGAGTAAATACGGTACATCTAAAAGGACAAGGACAAGATGGCAAACGGGTGGAAGAAAACTTCAACATGCACTGCGAAGATGAAAACTCTGGGGGCAAAGCGCTTCTCGAGCATTACGCGAGTAAATACGGTACATCTAAAAGGACAAGACAAGATGGCAAAACGGGGTGGAAGAAAACTTCAACATGCACTGCGAAGATGAAAACTCTGGGGGCAAAGCGCTTCTCGAGCATTACCCGAGTAAGTACGGTACATCTAAAAGGACAAGACAAGATGGCAAACGGGTGGAAGAAAACTTCAACATGCACTGCGAAGATGAAAACTCTGGGGGCAAAGCGCTTTTCGAGCATTACGCGAGTAAATACGGTACATCTAAAAGGACAAGACAAGATGGCAAACGGGTGGAAGAAAAACTTCAACATGCACTGCGAAGATGAAAACTCTGGGGGCAAAGCGCTTTTCGAGCATTACGCGAGTAAATACGGTACATCTAAAAGGACAAGACAAGATGGCAAAACGGGTGGAAGAAAACTTCAACATGCACTGCGAAGATGAAAACTCTGGGGGCAAAGCGCTTTTCGAGCATTACGCGAGTAAATACGGTAACATCTAAAAGGACAAGACAAGATGGCAAACGGGTGGAAGAAAACTTCAACATGCACTGCGAAGATGAAAACTCTGGGGGCAAAGCGCTTCTCGAGCATTACCCGAGTAAGTACGGTACATCTAAAAGGACAAGACAAGATGGCAAAGGGTGGAAGAAAACTTCAACATGCACTGCGAAGATGAAAACTCTGGGGGCAAAGCGCTTTTCGAGCATTACGCGAGTAAATACGGTACATCTAAAAGGACAAGACAAGATGGCAAACGGGTGGAAGAAAACTTCAACATGCACTGCGAAGATGAAAACTCTGGGGGCAAAGCGCTTCTCGAGCATTACGCGAGTAAATACGGTACATCTAAAAGGACAAGACAAGATGGCAAAACGGGTGGAAGAAAACTTCAACATGCACTGCGAAGATGAAAAACTCTGGGGGCAAAGCGCTTCTCGAGCATTACCCGAGTAAGTACGGTACATCTAAAAGGACAAGACAAGATGGCAAAACGGGTGGAAGAAAAACTTCAACATGCACTGCGAAGATGAAAAACTCTGGGGGCAAAGCGCTTTTTCGAGCATTACGCGAGTAAATTACGGTACATCTAAAAGGACAAGACAAGATGGCAAACGGGTGGAAGAAAACTTCAACATGCACTGCGAAGATGAAAACTCTGGGGGCAAAGCGCTTCTCGAGCATTACGCGAGTAAATACGGTACATCTAAAAGGACAAGACAAGATGGCAAACGGGTGGAAGAAAACTTCAACATGCACTGCGAAGATGAAAACTCTGGGGGCAAAGCGCTTTTCGAGCATTACGCGAGTAAATACGGTACATCTAAAAGGACAAGACAAGATGGCAAACGGGTGGAAGAAAACTTCAACATGCACTGCGAAGATGAAAACTCTGGGGGCTAAGCGCTTTTCGAGCATTACGCGAGTAAATACGGTACATCTAAAAGGACAAGACAAGATGGCAAACGGGTGGAAGAAAAACTTCAACATGCACTGCGAAGATGAAAACTCTGGGGGCAAAGCGCTTTTCGAGCATTACGCGAGTAAAATACGGTACATCTAAAAAGGACAAGACAAGATGGCAAACGGGTGGAAGAAAACTTCAACATGCACTGCGAAGATGAAAACTCTGGGGGCAAAGCGCTTTTCGAGCATTACGCGAGTAAATACGGTACATCTAAAAGGACAAGACAAGATGGCAAACGGGTGGAAGAAAACTTCAACATGCACTGCGAAGATGAAAAACTCTGGGGGCAAAGCGCTTTTCGAGCATTACGCGAGTAAATACGGTACATCTAAAAGGACAAGACAAGATGGCAAACGGGTGGAAGAAAACTTCAACATGCACTGCGAAGATGAAAACTCTGGGGGCTAAGCGCTTTTCGAGCATTACGCGAGTAAATACGGTACATCTAAAAGGACAAGACAAGATGGCAAACGGGTGGAAGAAAACTTCAACATGCACTGCGAAGATGAAAACTCTGGGGGCAAAGCGCTTTTCGAGCATTACGCGAGTAAATACGGTACATCTAAAAGGACAAGACAAGATGGCAAACGGGTGGAAGAAAACTTCAACATGCACTGCGAAGATGAAAACTCTGGGGGCAAAGCGCTTTTCGAGCATTACGCGAGTAAATACGGTACATCTAAAAGGACAAGACAAGATGGCAAACGGGTGGAAGAAAACTTCAACATGCACTGCGAAGATGAAAACTCTGGGGGCAAAGCGCTTCTCGAGCATTACGCGAGTAAATACGGTACATCTAAAAGGACAAGACAAGATGGCAAACGGGTGGAAGAAAACTTCAACATGCACTGCGAAGATGAAAACTCTGGGGGCAAAGCGCTTCTCGAGCATTACGCGAGTAAATACGGTACATCTAAAAGGACAAGACAAGATGGCAAACGGGTGGAAGAAAACTTCAACATGCACTGCGAAGATGAAAACTCTGGGGGCAAAGCGCTTCTCGAGCATTACCCGAGTAAGTACGGTACATCTAAAAGGACAAGACAAGATGGCAAACGGGTGGAAGAAAAACTTCAACATGCACTGCGAAGATGAAAACTCTGGGGGCAAAGCGCTTTTCGAGCATTACGCGAGTAAATACGGTACATCTAAAAGGACAAGACAAGATGGCAAACGGGTGGAAGAAAACTTCAACATGCACTGCGAAGATGAAAAACTCTGGGGGCAAAGCGCTTTTTCGAGCATTACGCGAGTAAATACGGTACATCTAAAAGGACAAGACAAGATGGCAAAACGGGTGGAAGAAAACTTCAACATGCACTGCGAAGATGAAAACTCTGGGGGCAAAGCGCTTTTCGAGCATTACGCGAGTAAATACGGTACATCTAAAAGGACAAGACAAGATGGCAAACGGGTGGAAGAAAACTTCAACATGCACTGCGAAGATGAAAACTCTGGGGGCAAAGCGCTTCTCGAGCATTACGCGAGTAAATACGGTACATCTAAAAGGACAAGACAAGATGGCAAACGGGTGGAAGAAAACTTCAACATGCACTGCGAAGATGAAAAACTCTGGGGGCAAAGCGCTTCTCGAGCATTACGCGAGTAAATACGGTACATCTAAAAGGACAAGACAAGATGGCAAACGGGTGGAAGAAAACTTCAACATGCACTGCGAAGATGAAAAACTCTGGGGGCAAAGCGCTTTTCGAGCATTACGCGAGTAAATACGGTACATCTAAAAGGACAAGACAAGATGGCAAACGGGTGGAAGAAAACTTCAACATGCACTGCGAAGATGAAAACTCTGGGGGGCAAAGCGCTTCTCGAGCATTACGCGAGTAAATACGGTACATCTAAAAGGACAAGACAAGATGGCAAACGGGTGGAAGAAAACTTCAACATGCCACTGCGAAGATGAAAACTCTGGGGGCAAAGCGCTTTTCGAGCATTACGCGAGTAAATACGGTACATCTAAAAGGACAAGACAAGATGGCAAACGGGTGGAAGAAAACTTCAACATGCACTGCGAAGATGAAAACTCTGGGGGCAAAAGCGCTTCTCGAGCATTACGCGAGTAAAATACGGTACATCTAAAAGGACAAGACAAGATGGCAAACGGGTGGAAGAAAACTTCAACATGCACTGCGAAGATGAAAAACTCTGGGGGCAAAGCGCTTTTCGAGCATTACGCGAGTAAATACGGTACATCTAAAAGGACAAGACAAGATGGCAAACGGGTGGAAGAAAACTTCAACATGCACTGCGAAGATGAAAACTCTGGGGCAAAGCGCTTCTCGAGCATTACGCGAGTAAATACGGTACATCTAAAAGGACAAGACAAGATGGCAAACGGGTGGAAGAAAACTTCAACATGCACTGCGAAGATGAAAACTCTGGGGGCAAAGCGCTTCTCGAGCATTACGCGAGTAAATACGGTACATCTAAAAGGACAAGACAAGATGGCAAACGGGTGGAAGAAAACTTCAACATGCACTGCGAAGATGAAAACTCTGGGGGCAAAGCGCTTTTCGAGCATTACGCGAGTAAATACGGTACATCTAAAAGGACAAGACAAGATGGCAAACGGGTGGAAGAAAACTTCAACATGCAGTGCGAAGATGAAAACTCTGGGGGCAAAGCGCTTCTCGAGCATTACGCGAGTAAATACGGTACATCTAAAAGGACAAGACAAGATGGCAAACGGGTGGAAGAAAACTTCAACATGCACTGCGAAGATGAAAACTCTGGGGGCAAAGCGCTTCTCGAGCATTACGCGAGTAAATACGGTACATCTAAAAGGACAAGACAAGATGGCAAACGGGTGGAAGAAAACTTCAACATGCACTGCGAAGATGAAAACTCTGGGGGCAAAGCGCTTTTCGAGCATTACGCGAGTAAATACGGTACATCTAAAAGGACAAGACAAGATGGCAAACGGGTGGAAGAAAACTTCAACATGCACTGCGAAGATGAAAACTCTGGGGGCAAAGCGCTTCTCGAGCATTACGCGAGTAAATACGGTACATCTAAAAGGACAAGACAAGATGGCAAACGGGTGGAAGAAAACTTCAACATGCACTGCGAAGATGAAAACTCTGGGGGCAAAGCGCTTTTCGAGCATTGCGAATGGGAAAGCAAGGATGTTAGTTTAACGCCGTAGATGCCGTGCTTCCACCTCGCGTTGTTGAAGGGCTGTGTGATTTTGCTGCTTTGGACATTTTACTTTTCAATCTCACTTAATGCCTTCAAATGGCTTCAATTTGTCTCCTATGCATTGTGGATCTGCTTCTTCCTCCTACCACGTACAGTAACACCTCATTACTAGGGACACTTTTTTTATAAGAGACGCTCGGTTATTAGAGTTATTTGAATGGAAACGGTTTGGCGAACTTTACCATACTCGCCACAATAGCAACCTGGCATACAAGGGACCTTGTTTTCAAGAGACACCTTTTTCTGGTCCCTTGAGTGCCTCCTGTAGCGAGGTTTTACTGTAGTGGGCCGCGTAATGGGGAGTTGATGACAATGGTGAATTTTGCTGCTTCTCTATGTGCTCGTTTGGCTGTGTTCTTCCACTCTCTTCATCTGCGGAGCACTGGCCGGGTGAGCCACCTCTCACCATTGCTTGTGGTGTGCAACAACTCATGTTATGGAATGCCTCGTGCTATGCAGTGCTCCTAAAGTTGCCGTTTCTGCTATGAATACTGATGCCAGGCGTTGGCTTTTGCTCAGTGGGTCACTTGAGGCTTTCTCCTTAAAATGTGGGTTCCTCAATGGGCTGTGAATAAACAAAAAAAAATTTCTGGCTGCAATCCCTCTATTCATTGAAAAGAGGCCTTTGCTTGCAGCTCTTATAGCATTACTGCAAGATTGCCAGCGAGTAGCCGCTCTTGATTGCTCACTCATAGCACTGTACCGACGGGAAACTTATTTACGGCTCATAGATGCTACAAAGTTAACGTTGTCGTTCAGCTAACTTGCTCTGCAGTTAGCATAAACTCATGAAAAAACGGAACAGCGCGAGCAAAACAGGACGGAGGAATAGAAACACGTAGTACACGAACGGGCGCTGCTATAAGTGTTTTTATTCCGACATGTTTCTACATGTTTCTATTGCTTGGTCCTGTTTCGTTTTCGCTGCCTCGTCTTTTCATGAACAACAATCAACTAACTCGCCCCACAGTCCTGCTAGCATAAACTCTTTGAATCTTGGAATTGTGTGGGCTAAGCTTTCTTGCAAAGCTTTAGTGTAGGCCAAAAAACCAACCAGATGGCCTTGGGGCATGCCATGCGGTAAGGCTTAAAGTTGTGCAAGTCGTGTGGCATTGTGAATTTTTGCTCTGTTATTCCTAAATTTTGAATATTTGGAAACCTTTCTGCTTTGTACTTTGAGTTTTACTGTGAATTGAATCAAATAGCATACATTACTATTCACAAAGTATTCGGAGTTTCAAATATTTGCACAGTCCTATCTCTTTCTCTTGTCCATCCTGTTGATACGGTGCCCTGCCTTCTTCTTTCCATGCGCAGCTGCGCAAGTGCTCACGTGACTTCAAGGTCCTTGCCGACCAGTACGGTGTGCTGTACCAGACGCTGTTTGACGCGGACCCGGCAACACTACGCAACGTCCAACTGTATCCTTCGCTCTGTATATCGGCTTCTGAAAGTAAGTTTTGGGCCGCTTGCAAGGGCTGGCCACTCTAGAGCTGCTCAAAGTTGGGCTTGGACTTGCGTGTAACCTTTTCATAAGCTCGCCTTTGATTGCGGCCCAAGATAAGTGCGTAGTTTTGGCCAGGGTCACTGCCGGACAACATTGATATATACAGTAAAACGCCGCAATAACGAAACCGCCAGGGAAAGCTGAAAAATTCACCGTTGCAAGAATTTCGTTGCCGCGAGAATGAAACATACGCGACAGGGCAATCGCCTGCAAGCCGAATGTTTATTTCCGAAAGTCAGTTGTTTTACTTTGCGAGGCTTACCTTGCAGCAACTCCACAGGTCAGCTTTAGCACTACAAGAAATGGTTCATTGCTAGTTGTCATTGTGCGTGCCTAAGAATGACTGGGTCGTGTCAAACACATCCGAAACATCCTGTGAGTTCGCCTTCTCTGTACGTTTTTTTCCTGGTATTCGGCACCCAGCATGCCCGAGCATGCAAGCAAGTCCAGCTTGTTATGTTGACAAACTTTGCCGGACAGTGGTGCCTTGTTGTTTCAATGCTGTTCACAAAACCAAGTGAGCACCACTTTCTTGACGTCTGGTAAGGCTGCAGCCGCCACAGTTTTGTTTTGCACCCGCCGCGGTGGCTCAGTGGGTAAGGCGTTGCGCTGCTGAGAATAAGGTCGCGGGTTCGATTCCCGGCCGCGGCGGCTGCTTTTCTGATGGAGGCGAAAAGCAAAAACGCCCATGTGTACGAGATTTCGGCGCACGATAAAGATCCCCAGGTGGTCAAAATTAATCCGGAGCCCTCCACTACGGCGCGCCTCATCGCCTGCGTTGCGTCGGCGCGTTAAACCCCACAATCAATCAGTTTTGTTTTGCAAACATGCGCCGTAAAAGAATGGCGGCGTTGCTTTTCAAAGCTGCATGCAGTTTTGAACTCATCGCCGCTATCCTTCCTTCCTCTTGGGTTACTGACTTGGGCAATGATGGCTGCCTCATCTTGTAGCGATAAAAAATTCCGCTTTTGATGTGTGGAGCGATCTTAATGAGAGAAAATGTGCTAATCGCCACGCACACACAAGAAGCGCACGCGTGCTGTTCAGTGGTAGCGAGCTAGCGTAGCCCTAGCCAAAGCCAAAGCCATGAGTTGCCATGTGTCGCCCCCTGGTGGCGTCGCTGCGAGGCTGCCTCCACGACCACCTGTTGCACGGTCTTTTCTGTAAACAAATATGGCTGGGGCCATGCGAGCACCCTGTGGCAGAAGTTTACGCAATTTGAGTTCGAAAAAGATGCATTTGAGCACTTTTTGGACTCTGACTGCCTCAAATGGGTAAACAAAATGTCGACCGAACTTGCAGAGAATTCCGTTAACGCCGGATCCCTTTCCAAGAACGTTTCGTTGCCGCGAGATACGAAATACACGGGCTTGGGCTTGTATGGTCGTTCGCCGGGGATCCAAAAATACTTCGTTGCCAAGGGAATTTCGTACTTGCAGGATTTCGTTATGGCGGGGATTTGATTGTGTTTCTTATGGTTTTTACAAAAGTTAGAGCATGGCATCTTCAAATTGAGGGGGGACACTGCTCTTAACAAAACTTTTTATAAACTTTTAGGTAAACTCTGTGAAACTTGTCAGTCGTGCTGCTTTTCCCCCAATGATTTCAAATATCGCATAATTTTTTTAGTTTGTCAATTAGTTCCAAAGATTTCCATTTGAAGGTCAGTAGTGTTTTTATGCCAAGCGCCCCTATTACAGAAGCGCCCCTTTCTACTTCGTTGCTGTGGAAATTCTCGTTTTAGCCAACCAGCCCAAACATAAGCTTCACTTGCCAAGCTACTGCCGATCTCGGAGCTGTTCTCAGCTCTTCGAGCACTAGTGTAGGCCAGGACCCCAGTTTGTTTGTTACGGGCACCCTTCCCACCTGATGCCCTGCCAGTGTTGTCTTCTTCCCTGACCTGTCTGACCTTGCCCTGGGACGGCCAGTCTGCAGCAGAATGCCCTCCTGGTCATGCAGGCCATCGACCGCATCTCCCAGTACAACCAGGGCATCAAGTGAGTGCTGGCCTCGCATCCTCGCATCCTCAGTGGTATTGTGGAAATTGTGGCGTGATGTACGGTCCGTCATGGGATGGTGTACCTTGCATAGTGGCGCTTTTGTCTGCCCGGAGGATTTTTTTGTGTCCTTTTCATTGACCTGCTGCCGCAGTGACCTACTGGAAATGGGAAGTGTGGGCCCAATATTATACGCAAGTTGGAAAGAGTGCGGCGGCAGTGCCACTTTAGTAGTGCAGTCACCTTTTTATGTGCACCCCTATGTTCAGCTGAATTGCCTATTGTCAGGGAGTAACGCAATCGTGCATAATAATCTTCAAGTTGTCCTTAGGTGCACTTAAAGGCCCTTCCCGTTTCTTTGCAAGAGCATTGTTTGATATTGGCTGTAGGTAGCAGCTTCTAATTGGTTTTGGTGATGACTCCTCATGTCTATACATATATGTATGACATTGTCGCATAGGCAAGAAGGACAAATGGTTCTCGTAGTGCTAAAATTTAATTGGAGCCACCATGTTTTCTGGAATAAGCTTATGAAAAAGGAAAATAATCAAAGAAGCACTCAAGAAAATTAGTGTGAATAAAACGCTGTGTCACTGGGGCTGCATGTGCTTCGAGATAGATATCTTGAAGTACAATCCTTTCCAGAAATATTTTAACAGGTCGAGAAGTTTGTCGACGGAACAAGAGCGGTCGAGGTGACTGATGAGCAGGGTAAAGGCAGGATATCAAACGAGATCACCGACAGCACCATCACGACAAAAAGAATAAATGGATGATCCCCTTGAAGCACAGGATAAGGTAGCCAAGTGGTGCCATGTGCCAGGAGGAAATTATAATAGAACGAATCCCAAGGCATGGTTTATGGCAATAAATTCCTTGGAGCACTGAAGTTTGGTTATGTAGGTATCTTGAAGGCAAACAACAAAAGCCTGGTGGTGCTTATTAGCAGGCTCTTGGCGACTACATTGTATTTGCTTCTCTCTTTTTTTGCTTTTGTTTCTTTGTCTTTGGCAGAAACAACTTTGACCAGCTCCTCTTCTCGCATACTGCGTTTGCGTCTCTTTCTCTCGTACTGTAAAAACCTGGGTTTGAATTCCATGGGAACAGAGAACTGTTTTAAGTGCAGAGCACTTTAGGGGCTCACCTTGTCGTCGTAGCTCAAAGTAACGGTCGATGTCAAGTGACTGCCGGAATCAGGCGGTGCAGCGAGATAACGGACCCAAGTAGAGCCCGGTGTTCCGTCGTAGGGCGTCCCGCAGAGGCTTCAAAGACAAAGCGGTTTATACAGTCATAAGCGTTCGAAACTCGTGAACCACTGATGCTCAATTGTCATACATCTGCCGGTTATTTAGCGCAAAGAAAACAGCAGGTACATTTGAGGCAAAATCATCATCATCATCATCATCATCACCACCAGCCTATCTACGCCCACTGCAGGGCAAATGCCTCTCCAATTACCTCGGTCCTGTGCCAACTGTGACCAATTTATCCCCGCAAACTTCTTGATCTCATCTGCCCATCTAACTTTCTGCCGCCCCCTGCAACGCTTGCCTTCTCTAGGGATCCACTCTGTTACCCTTAATGACCAGCGGTTATCTTGCCTTCGCATTACATGCCCTGCCCACGTCCATTTCTTCTTCTTAATTTCTACTAATATGTCTTTAACACCAGTTTGCTCCCTGACCCACTCCGCTCTCTTCTTGTCCCTTAATGTTACACCTATCATTTTCCGCTCCATTGCCCGTTGAGTCGTTCTCAATTGAAGTTGAACCCTCTTAGTGAGCCTCCAAGTTTCTGCCCCGTAGGTGAGTACCGGTAAGATGCAACTGTCATACACTTTCTTCTTCAGCGACAATGGTAGGCTGCTATTCATTATCTGAGAATGTCTGCCATATGCACCCCACCCCATTCTGATCCTTCTACTTATCTCTGCCTCATGGTTTGGATCTGGGGTCACAACTTGGCCTAAGTAGATATATTCGCTTACCACTTCCACTGCCTCGCCATCTATCTCAAACTGCTGTGCTGTCCCGAGGTTATTGATCATTACTTTAGTTTTCTGCATATTAATTTTCAGGCCCACGGTTCTACTCTGTTCGCTCAGTGCGGAAAGCATGCTTTGCAATTCGTCCCCCGAGTTACTTAGCAAGGCAATGTCATCAGCAAATCTGAGGTTACTGAGGTATTCTCCATTAACCCTTACTCCCACCTGTTCCCAATCCAACGTTCTTTAATACTTCTTGTAAGCATGCTGTGAATAACATTGGAGAGATTGTGTCTCCTTGTCTGACACCCTTCCTTATAGGTATTTTACTGCCCTCCCTATGGAGGATGATGGTAGCTGTAGACCCATTATAGATATCCTCTAGTATTCTTACATAATGCTCATCTACCCCCTGGTTCCGTAATGCTTGAATGACTGCTAGGGTTTCGACCGAGTCAAATGCTTTCTCATAATCTATGAAGGCTATATATAGGGGTTGAGTATACTCAGCGCACTTTTCTATGACTTGATTGATGGTGTGAATATGGTCCATTGTTGAATAACCTTTACGGAACCCTGCCTGTCTTTAGGTTGACGGAAATCTAAGGTTGCAGAGATTCGGTTAGCGATTACCTTGGTAAATACCTTGTAGACGACTGACAGTAAGCTGATAAGTAGGGGTGTGCGAATATTCGAAACTTCGAATTTTTTGGTATTCGATTCGATTCGAATGACACTTTTATGGTTCGAAATATTCGAACCACCCAAAACTAAAAAAAAAAAAAAAATTCAGAGCGTGTCTCAGCAGCAAAGTGGCGAAGCATATACACGGCGAACGGTACGTGCTTTCGCAGACTGTATCGGTGTTGTTGTTTTCTGCTCGCGAAAACGCTCTGCGCACGCCCAACGCGCGCTGACACCGCCGGGAAACCACCCTCACGCTGCGCGCGGCGCGGCCGCCGGCGTCAACATGGCGTCGGCTCCAGCCGCGAAGTGGCGCGGGCGCTCGAGCGACCGTTTCTAACCGCTCTTTAACTCTTTCGGGACCGCCGCAAAAAGTGATGAAAAAGGGAGGTCTCGGTACAAATTTTTTATTACATAAAGCAAAGGCACCATCCTGCCTTAGCATACACCAAAATGCAGCTAATTATATGTCCTTTGACATAGAATACCAAGTTTTCCTTCAACACTGACGACAGAACCATGAAAAAATCTGAAAGTAAGAACTTCGTAAAAAAACTAAAGAAAAAGATAGAAAAAAGCGCAAATATAAAAACATTACTAAAGAATAAAATTATTTCAGAATATACAAAATCCAACACAATGCTTTGTTTCTTTATCGCGAAAGTTTGATGCGGCTAGGTGTAACTCGTTTTTTGTTTTGTGTGTGATCTCTTTGGCACTAAGGCCTTGGCTACGTCGTCGGCCCGGTACACGCCTGGCTCTCGTCTCGGCGAAAACTTGACCTGTTTCTGCGCTGGTGGCAGGAGATCACTACCATAGGTAGTTAACACCCTAGCGAACAAATATAAACCAGCCAGAATATATTTCGAGCGCACAAACCTACTCTAGAGCCAATTGAAACTAAAACGAACACCCACCTTTGAGCGCGATTTGATGTTCCAGGCTGATCGACACCCGAAACCTCACTCGAGCTGAAATCCGATCTCTAAAGCCGCATTCTGACTCTTCACTGCCACTCTCATCGTTAAAATCAACAGTAGAAGGCAGAGATATGCGAGACGAGACGAGGCGGATTTCTTATCGCGCTTGCGCGAGTATGACGCCATGTTTGTTTACATTCGAAACCACTGCCCGTCAGAATAAAATATCTGATGCGTTGCCACCTGGCGATAAAAAAAGGAACTTCACAGAACAGAAAACTCCAGGTTTCAAACTATCTCCTAGATGTCGCTAGGTGTTCCATCGAGCGAAAATTTGTATTCTGCAGGCTCGCGAAACCATCGATCATATGTGATCGATCGCCTATGGAGCGGTCCCGAAAGAGTTAAAATGCGGCTCAAGGGAGACCCGAAGTTGCTTGTGCGGTAATGGAGCTGATAATGCATGCGAAAACGGTACTATAAAACATCATCGGCGCTGCTAGAAAACGCCCGTAAAATATTTGCCGGGGTGCTAAGCCTAACCATCTCCGGCGGAGCCAAGCCGGCTGTCTCGATCTCATCGCAAGTAGTCAGGCTCCTCCATTCTGTCGCGCGTGTCGTGCGTCATTTTCTGACCGAGGTAGGTGCTACCGCGGGCGCGAAATCGTCGATGCGTGCGTGAAAATACAGCGCTCGCAGAGCCGAGGCGAGCGAATCCCGTGCAAAAACGCACCATGCGGTTCTCGCTTGACTGTTGCGGCGTGTAGCGATCTTGGGCACAGCGAGTGAGGAGACGAGCGCGAAGCTTTACGTGCTCCAGAAAGGACTGCTTTGCGACATGGGGGTTTAAAAAAGGCAGAAAAAATCATGGATTTGTTCATGCGAAAGTAAGAAAAGAAATAAACGAAAACTTTTTTCAGCGCTCAATTTTTTGGTCTGTGTTGGTTCATACGAATTTTGGATGATACGAATATTTTTCGCGGTCCCGCAAGATTAGTATCATCGAGATTTTACTGTATCAGCGCGCGGCAATGTGCACGGGCTCGGGCATGCCAGCCACTATTGTCTCAAGTGAGCGGCTACTTTCGGTATCTGGTGGAGTCGTGACGAGCAGGAGGTTATCACTGCTCCCCGAACATGTCGAGCAGTTAACCTTTCTCCATGTTAACATTTAAGTGAGTGCAGACCTTAACCTGTTGAGTGCAATGGTATTGTGTAATTTCTAATTTTACTTTGTATGATTTGTTGTGCAATAAAGTTGCAGTTTTTGTGTCTCTAGATGGTGAAAACTTTAATTTTACAAAAAACAATAAGTATTCGTATTCGAAAAATATTCGATTCGATTCGAACTTTGTTTTTATTATTCGCATTCGCTTCGAAATTAAAAAATTGATATTCGCACACCCCTACTGATAAGTCCTTCATGTCGCCTTTCTTATGGATTAGGATGATGTTCGCGTTCTTCCAAGATTCCGGTACCATTGCGGTCATTAGGCATTGCGTATACAGGTTTGCCAGTTTTTCAAGTACAATTTCTCCGCCATACTTCAAGAGGTCTGCTGTTATCTGATCTTCACCAGGTGCTTTGCCCCCTTTCATTTCTTTGAAAGCCTTCCTTACTTCTTCGGTCGTTACTGGTGGCATGTCTATCTCCTCTGAACTACTGTCTCGTTCGGCATTATCCTGTATGTCCCGGCTACTGTACAGATCCCTGTAGAACTCCTTGGCCACTGTGACTATTTTATCCCTATTTGTGATGACATTGCCTTGCTTATCCTTAAGTGCATACATCTGATTTTTGCCCACGCCAAGACGTCTCTTCACTGCTTTCAGGCTACCTCCGTTCTTTACAGCGTATTCGATCCTCTCCATATTATACTTCCGTATGTCAGCTGTCTTACGCTTATTGATTAACTTCGAGAGCTCGGCTAGTTCTATTCTGTCAGCTGCGGTAGAGATTCTCATGGTTTGCCGTTTCCTGATTAGATCTTTCGTCTCCTGTGAAAGTTTACCAGTATCCTGTCTAGCCATAGTGCCCCCGACTTCTACTGCACACTCCGTGATAATGCGTGTAAGGTTGTTGCTGGCTTCCTGTGTCGTAAGCTCAGCTTCCTCGTTAATTAAGGGCGGAATATCGGTTCTGCAGCGCGATCCTGAATTCTTCTACTTTACGTCTTACTGTTAGCTCATTTATCGGCTTCTTACGTACTAGCTTGTTGCGGTCCCTCCTCAAATCTAGCCTAATTCGAGATCTTACCATACCGTGGTCACTACACCTTACCCTTCCGAGCACTTCCACATCCTGCACGACGCCAGGGTTATCGCATAATATGAGGTGTATTTCATTTTTGTGCTCCCCATTCGGGCTCCTCCAGGTCGACTTCCGACTCTCCCGTTTACAGAAGAAGGTATTCATTATGCGTAGGTTATTCCGTTCTGCAAACTCAACTAGTAGGTCCCCCCTGCTATTTCTACAGCCCAGACCATAGTTCCCAACTGCCTTGTCTCCAGCCTGATTCTTGCCTACTTTAGCATTGAAGTCCCCCATAACTACGGTATACTGTGTTTTTACTTTAGCCATTGCCGATTCCACATCTTCATAGAA
Source organism: Haemaphysalis longicornis (assembly GCF_048455015.1). Taxonomy (NCBI): domain Eukaryota; kingdom Metazoa; phylum Arthropoda; class Arachnida; order Ixodida; family Ixodidae; genus Haemaphysalis; species Haemaphysalis longicornis. The sequence goes on along the minus strand of NW_027526385.1, from coordinate 191,269,854 downwards.
GCGTTCCACTACTTGGTCATCGTGGCTGGATGTGGGCGCGTAGCCCTGCCCTACCTTGAGCTTGTACCTCTTATTGAGCCTAATTACAAGACCTGCTGCCCTTCCGTTAATGCTATAGTATTCGTCTATGTTGCCAGCTATGCTTTTATTGACTAGAAATCCCACTCCCAGTTCTCTTCTGTCCTCTAGACCACGGTAACATAGGACGTGTCCATTTTTCAGCACCGTAAACGCTTCGCTTGCCCTCCTAACCTCGCTAGGCCCTATTACATCCCATTTAATGCCCTCTAATTCCTCGAATAACACCTCCAGACTTGCTTCGCTAGATAAGGTTCGCGCGTTAAACTTGCCAAGTTCAGATTCCATTGGCGGCCTGTCTGGATCCAGGGATTCTTAGCACCCTCTGCTGCGTCACAGGTCTGACCGCCGCCGTGGTCAGTTGCTTTGCAGCCGCTGGGGACTGAGGGTCGAGGGTTAATTGGTGTATTCATGGGAGGTTGTGGCCGTTACTACACCAGGGTGGCCAATCCTGCTCTGGTGAGGGAGTGCATTACCGGCAATGGTCGCCGGGGTCAGGCCGCACCCCAAGCCCCTTTGTGCAATTCCATCAATACGCGGATTTTTTTTTTTTTTTAATCCGGTGGGAATTGTCCGGCACCGGGATTCGAACCACGGTCCTTCTGCACGCGAGGCGGGGGTTCTACCTCTACGCCATCGCTGCATCTGAGGCAAAATATACGTAACTAACTGGCGCTGCGCGGGTTCCTTTAGTTAAGGATGCCCGTTAGGTTGGTTTTTACGATAGTAAACGCAAAATGTGGCAGTTCAATGCCGGCACGTGCGGGAGGAAAAGCAAGTGCAAAAAGAACAGAACTCCCGTTGGCGCTGTTTCAGGCAGGGGGCACATTTGAAGGAGGAGCAGGGGGCACATCTGCGGAGGAGGCAAATTTGAATTGCATCGGGTGGTAGCAGTGAGTGGATAACGGCGCTACAGCCCATTGTGGCGAATCACTGCTCTGCACCTCTGCATTTCCGACAGCTTTCCCATTGAGTGGAGCGGCTTTAATTTTTTCTGCTGTGTTCAGCTGTGGCCAGTTTGTGTTGCAGACAACCATTGCAACTACAGCAGTCGCGGTACCTTAAGGCCTTCCTTAAGCTCTTAAGGCCTTCATATCCTAATGCAGTTGACGTTGTGACTCTGAGATGACCCTTGAGATGGGCGTTGCTGCCCCCCCCCCCCCCCCCCCCTTTGTGCGCAGCTCGAGTGACGAGGGGGGCCTGGTGTGGATGGACCAGCAGCCCCAGAGCGGGTCGCTGAGCGAACACCGGCTGCTGGAGGCTGCGCACCGGGGTCTGCTGTGGCTGCGGGACCTGCGACACCACAGCTGCCTCCTGACACCGCAGGTGGGTGTCTCCCTCCTTACACCACACCGCCCCTCACGGTGCTGTCCCATTGATTTTACATGCGCTTGGCTGGCTTGGGGTGGCTACTGTGTTTGGGCACTTTGGCTACCGTAATTACCCGATTCTAACGCGCACTTTTTTTCCGGAAAAATAGGTAAAAAAATCGCATGCGCGTTAGAATCAGATACAAAACCGAAACTGCCGAAACAATGGAAATTTCGTCCCGCCCATCGCCATCGCCATCTCAAGATGGCGCCAAAGCTTTTAGCAACAATTTTTCGGACGCCGGAAGAATAGGCGCCTAGGCTTTTCTATCGGCGTTCACACAAACTGTCAAATCGTTCCACTTGCGCGCTTGATAACAGCAGTGGCAGCAGCGGCTCTCACGCGTTCAAAACAAGCGGTTGGCTGAAGCGTGCGCCTCTGGAGAAGCTCGCGGGATGGGCGTGCGAGGCGTGGGCCACGATCCCATCGACCATGGTTGAACGTCCATTATGAAGTGTGGCATCGCGAACGCGCTTGACGGCACTGAGGACAAGATGTTGTGGTCAGCGGAGAGCGACGAGGAGTTAGATGAGTGAGATTACTTCGAGAAATAAATCGCCCGTTTCTCTCGCATTCGTTTTTCTTGCTCACAAAGTTCCGTGCGCGTTACAATCGGACGTGCAAGTTTTTTAGGTTTTTTGCCGAGAAAATCGGATGCGCGTTAGAATCGGGGGCGCGTTAGAATCGGGGGCGCGTTAGAATCGGGTAATTATGGTAATCTTGGTTCCAGTTAACTTGCTCGAGAGAGAGATGGGGGTTGAAGGGGAGTGGCTCCCATGGACTTGCATGCTAATACAGTTGAACTCTGCTACAATGAACTCTGCTTCAACAAAAGTTCCGCTTCAGCTAAAAATTTCTGATTCGCCATCAGGTAGCCGTGGAATTCAATGCAACAAATTCCTCACCACGCGAACCATTTGTCTGGCTTTTTTTTCACTTCAACGAGATTTCCGCTCAGTGGGGCTGGTTTTGAACATTTATTTTATGATAAAATAAGCGTAACGCCAGCCATCTGTAGATTTTTATGCATTCAGGGTGCCTAGTTTCACCGAAAACATGTGCCATGCACCACAACAAACTCATGGAAAAGTCATAGATGAACAACATTGTTTGCTGGTGACAACGATGGGGCTGGCTGTTTTTACACACGCGGCACAGGCCTGGTGACAACGATGGGGCTGGCTGTTTTTACACACGCGGCACAGGCCTGGTAGGCCAAACCAGAGCTACAGCCAATCCGTATCCCGTAGAAATCACGTGAATGTAGCCCAAATGTGCACTGCTGGCACTGCGCCGTCATGTACGCATTGTGAGCAGCTGTTATTATAGTGATCCTTCTACCAATCGTCAAAGTTTAAAGAAAAAAATTACTCCCACCTCCCCTCGCGGGAACCCCTGTGTAGATGCGACGCATAGGGGGTTCCGTTGTTGTTTCCGTTAGGTTGATTCTCCCATCGTGTGAAACGTGCCGTGAACCCCCTGCCGCGGCTATGACGCAACACAATCCACTTTAATCCAATCCAAGTCAAGCCAATCCAATCCAATCCAATGACCCTTGTGAGAGGGTGTTCGCTATCGGAGAGGAAAGGGGGTGAGCAGCGGAGAGCGCAGCTCGCGCGGCGAGGCGAATGGGGGAGGGGTGTGGACGGACAACAACAACGCCATATAGAGGGACAAGGCGAGTGAATGAGATGCGTTCACATTTAAAAATAATGTATTCGTGTGTAGTCTTGGACTCGCAACGTCCTATCTTAATCATGAGCGCGGCTTGCCTGCCAAGGTCAGATGCCACCATGTGTAGTCAGAGGATTAAATAATGGGCGCTGCTCTTGCCACAAGTGAGAGGGGGGCTTTCGACAGACTAGCAGCTATCTGCAAGTAATCAGCTCGGTAGATATGCCTGTTTGTACAGCAGTGTTTTCCCAACTGCATTTCTGCCCCCCCCCCCCCCCCCCCCTTCCTCCGTAATACGCTCACTACGTGCGGGTAAAAAACTGATAACCACTGGTACATTTGTTATCCAATAAACACAGTGTCACTGCGCGTCACTCCTTTTTCTAAAGATAGCAAGATCGCATTATGCGATGAATTATGTGGATGATATATGGAGCTTTTTTTCTTACCCTTCTGTAGTGTGCTGGGGCAGATTTCGCCTCAACAAATTTCCGCTTCAAGGAAATTTTTCACACGTCCCATCAGTTTCATTATACAGTGAAGCCCGCTTATATCGAACACGGATATATCAAATTATTGCCTATATCGAGCCCTTGTATAATTATGGTAAAGATTACATGCATTTAAAACTTTTTATATCAAACGCAATTCTACTCACAATGGATATATCGAACTCTCCCGTGCCGGATTTTTCGCTCTCCTTAGGCATGCGGCAGGCTTTCCCGCAATACATCGGCGTGCAGCGGTGGCTCGGGTGACACTTGCGACTGCCGTGGCAGAGTGGACCAGCTCCATGCATGCATGCCGGTGGAGCCGAAAGCGCCGTATTGGGTGCTGCATGTTGCGGTGTCACCGAACTTCAAGTCCGGGCCACTCACTGCCCGCACTTGCTTGGTTCGCTGTTATTCGCTTGTATCCATGCTTGTCTCCGCTCTGTCGAAGACGCCGAGGACTCCGTACCGCTTCCGAGCACGAGCGAAGCCGTCGCTGCCGTGGCCCTGCTATGGCGATACTGCAGTGCCATTGAGGGCAGCAGTCTTGTGCTTGTCGACTGTTTAAGATACCGTGGAGCAAGCAGTCACCAGCAACGCGCTGCGCTGCAAGAAGCAGACTACACTCACGCACTTATTTCGTCCGAATAAATGATTGTTTTCTTTCCGAGAAAGTGTCGTATCAATAGTGAACTGCAGGGTGGTAAGAGCTCAGCGTTAGCTCGTAACTCTGTCGGCAAGATTGCTCTCATATAAGTTTTTTTTTTTTGCTTCATTTTCTATATCGAATTTTCGCTTTATCGAACTATTTTACAATCCTCTCGCTGTTCGATATAAGCGGGCTTTACTGTAGCAGGATTTCACAGACTAGAGGGCCCTGTATAAGTTGTTTTACCCGAAGAATAGTGAAGCTCCAGAAAGATTAATTTGTCAGGGATTATTGAGAAGCTTTGCGCCAGATGAACGAGAAAAAAAAGGCGTCCCTATTTTTCGTTGATGTTGGCTCCAGGAACGAGAAGAAGCCGTGTGGCTAGCCAATCCAACAATCCAAGTAGGAAGGTTGGTAACGTTGCTGGCTGCTCTGTTGTCGCCCACAATGGCGCACAGTAGCAGCGACAGACTTCGCTGTAGTACAGTCGAATCCCGCTACAACGAAATTGACGGGACGCGCGGAAAATTTCGTTGAAGCGAAAATTCGTTGAGGCGAAATCCGCCCCAACACACCACGGAAAGGCCCGAAGAATAGCCCGGTATGTTTCCGCATCATTAGCAGCAAAAAAAAAAAAAACAATGTTTAGAAAAAGGGGTGATGCGCAATAACGTCATGTTTATTCGGATAACAAACATACCAATGGTTATCTGTGTTCACTGCACGCAAAGAAGCGTTACGGAGGGGGGTGAAGAAATGCAGGCGCAAAACGTATTGTTGCGCAACAAGGCATGCCCACCGAGCTGATTACTTGCAGATAGCTGCTAGGCCGTCGGAAGCCCCCCTCCCGCTTGTGGCAGGAGCAGTGCCGTTATCTTATCCTCTGACAGGGCACCGCAGCTACTGACCTTGGCAGGCAAGACGCGCGCGCTTGCATTAAACATGACCGCGCGCTCGCGACTAAGATAGGATGACTTGGCTTCAGGACCAAACACGCAAACATGATTTTTGCTCTTGGCTATGAAGAATGGTAGAAGGAAAACGGCAAGGACAGCTGCTCACGAGTCACAACGCATACATGACGGCGCCGCGCCAGCAGCGGAGCACATTCGTGCGATTTCAATTGGATACAGATTGGCTGTAGCTCCGGCTTGGCGAACCGGGCCTGTGCCTCATGTAAAGACGGCCAGCCACATCGTTATCACCATCAAACAATGGCGTCCGCCTATGAGTTTTTTTTGTTGTTTTGGGTGGCGGTGTGGGCGCACCGCGCACGTTTTCGGTGAAACTAAGCGTCCTGAATGTTTAAAAAGTAACAGATAGCTGGCGCTATGCTTATTTTATTGTAAAATAATTGTTCAAACCCAGCCCAATTCATCGAAAATTTCGTTGAAGCGAAAGCAAGCCAGCAAATGGTTCGTTGTGGCGAGGACTTTGTTGCATTGACTTCTATGGCTAGCTGACGGGGAATTGGAAATATTTCGTTGAAGCGGAAATTTCGTTGAAGCGGACTTCATTGTAGCGGGATTAGACTGTAGTACGTATTAGTGTGAAGCTCTATGGTCACATGGGGAAAAGCCACCCCCTCACCTTGTGTGTCACGGATTCGCTGGTGAAAAGTCTATGGGAGTGGAACTGGAATGTGTCTCGTTTGTTCCTGAAGTGGTACTGTAAATGGAGGGATGGGGTGACGTCGGGCCATTTGGGCGATGCGGTTGTGGTGCGTTTTCTCGGTGTATGGCATGCTGCTTGTTTGCTGTAGTTGGTGGAGGTCTGTAGTTGGTGGAGGTTTTGTTAGAGGGAATCAGCTCTGTGCTTTCCCTCTGGATGTCCCTTCCTGCTTACATGTTTCAAGTTTACAGCACTTTATGGGCTTGCCTTGTCGTCGTAGCTCACTAACGGTCGATTTCAAGTGACTGCAGGAATCAGGCAGCGTAGCGAGATAGCGGACCCAAGTAGAGTGTTCTGTACCATCGTTCGGGAATCACGCTGAGGCTTCCAAAACCATGCCGTTTAAACAGTCATAACCATTCGAACATCGTAACCGCTGGCGCTTACATCTCCCATACACAATACATCTCCCCGTTGTTTAGCGCTAAGAAAACTGCAGGTACATTTGGGGCAAAATCTGGGTATATAACCGGGTGCCTTCGCATTACTTTAGTCAGAAACACTCGTTTGGTTGGTTTTTACACTAGTAAGCAAAAAAAGTGGCCGCGCAAGAAAAAAATGGCGCGTTTGAAATGACGCAAAACAGCCCCAGAAGCACAAAAAGAACAAACTCCCGCTGGCGCAGTTCCTGGCAGCGGGCACGCGAGCACTGCGGAGGTGGGAAACTTGAATTGCATTGGATGGCAGCAGTGAGCGGATAACGGCGCTGCAGCCCATTATGGCGAATCACTGCTCTGCACTTGCGACAGCTTTCACGTTGAGTGGAACGGCTTTTTCACATGGACTCCAGAGTGACTCTTTTTGGAGGGAAAATGTTCGGGGTTGTCAGGAGGATGTTGGGCAGAGCAGAGTTTAGGATGCATGCTCAGCCTTGCGTCATTGCTTAGAACCAGTGTTTATTAGGCTGCCTGGTGATGGGAGATCAGAGATCTTGAATGGCAGCGCAGTTGGCACAGACACGAGGGAAAGAAGACGGCAGGACATCCTGTCGTCTTCTTTTCCTTCGTGTCTGTGTTTACTACGCTGCTGTTCAAGATGCTCGACTGATACTGTCGCTACTGTCATCACCAGCAAGTGAGGGAAGATGACGAGAACGCTCAAACAAGCGCCCGTCCTCTCGTACTCTGGGCTGCAGCTTTGAGTTTAGACCTAATAAACCTTCTTTGTAGCCGTCACCATTGGAAGTGCCAAGTGTCATTCGTGACAATACCAACTTGGCCAAATGTCGATCCTTCTTAGTGGAGATGGCATTTTTTGAGGGTGTTACAGGCTTTCACAGTTTTTATGAACGCTGTCGGATGCGCACAGTGAAACCCAGTTATATCGAGCTCACAAAAACGGAAACACCTATCAGTTTGATGTAGAGCATAGTTCAGTATAACCAGAGTCCTTCAATGCCTTTCTGGTCGTGAAACTTCGCCGTCACGCTATGGGAGAGCTTCGTACGCTGCCGCGCCGCGGCGCTAGTGTTGATCGGAGGGCAACCGGGGGCGTGGTCAGAGAGCGTTTGGCAGGGAACGGACCACGGAGTAAGATAAAACAGACGCTCGCCGCCTTATTAGCAGTGCGCTTTCGCTCTACGTGTTGTAGGCTGCTCAAATCGACTTATCATTTTGTGAGTGGCGAAAAAATTTGGTGCGAACGGGCATGCTGCTACTGCGTTCCTGACTGCCGGTCTGGCTACAGAGCAGCGGTGGCCGCCCGATGCCCTCGGATCTGCGGTGGCGCCACTCGCGATCGCCTTTGCCCCCGTACGAAACTTGGGCGGGAGTTTCATGACCAGGGAAGTATTGAAGGACTCTGGTATAACCTTATCTGATAATACAATATACCAGCGGGCCAGGATTATTTTTTGCGCAGGGGGTGTTGACGGCTCACCCTACGTGGCCTGGTGGTGCATTCATGATAGATTGCGCCCTTGAGTGGTGGCCGGGCTAAACCGCTTTTAGGGAGTGCTGGCAGAAGTTCTCCTCTGCAATGAGGGAAAGCCAGCTTCGTGGGTCAGTTCTGCATCACTGGTTAGATATATCGGGAGTTGCTGGTGTTTTTATTTGCTGTAAGCCTAACTTTTGGTATGCACTGTCACTGTAAACATACTGTGTTGAGATATACAGTGGAATCTCGGTCATACGAATCTCAAGGGGCGGCAAAAATATTCGTATCACCCGAAAATTCGTATCATCAGAAAACGAGAAAAAATGGAATAGTGCCGCGCATGTGACAGGCGGCGGCAACATGGCGTCGGCTGTTGCCGTGAAGAGGTGCAAGTAGCTTCAGGGACCGCTTGTAACCTTTTGTTAAAACGCAGCTCCAGGTGTAAACTAAATTGCTCATGCGGGGAAGAGCTCATAAAGTGGGAGAAAACTGCGCTATAAAATATCCGCGCCAAATATGCGCCGCGGAGGTGGCCCAGCCAGCTGCTGCCAGCGCTTCGAAATTGCCGCCATGAGGCACACGTCTCCCCATTGGCGCAAGTCATGAGTCTCCTCCTACTGCCGTTCGCGGCAACCAAGGCTGAACACGGCCGGGCTAGGGCGGCGACGCGCGCTGTGTCGATACCAACGTGCGCACGCGGCCGCTCTAGCCCGGCCGTGGGCAGAGGTACCACCCCAGCAGAGGCTGGCGCCGGGGTGCCGGCCCGAATCGTCAACGCGGGAGTCAAAAGAACGTGTGCTCACCTTCGACGCGACGTGCGCACGCGAACCGCATGCGATTCGTGCGCGTCGGCGTTGCGCGCGCATTATTTTCATGCCTGCGTTGACGATTTCGCCCCCGCGATAGATGCTAGTCGCTCGGAAAATGACGCCCGACGCGCGCGGCAGTGGGAGGAGCCTGCCGACTTGCGCCAATGGCGAGGTGCGCTGTTCATGGCGGCAGCAGCGGCAGTTTGAAAACGCTCCGGACAGCCCGGTGGCCCGACGGAGATGTTTAGGCCTAACACCCCAGCAGATATTGAATGGGCGCTTTCACTACCGGCGGGATGATGTTTTATAGTACCGTTTTCACCTACATTATAAGCTCCTTTACCAATCAAGCAACTTCGTGCGTGCCTTGAGCGATATTTTAGAGAGCGCTTAGGAGTGGTCGCTCGAGCTCCCGACACCACTTCGCGGCCGAAGCCGCCGCCATGTTGCCGCCTCCGGCCGCGGCGGCGGCGGTGCGTGCAGGTGGTTACGCGGCAGGGTCAGCGCGCTTGTGGCGTGCGCGGTGCGTTTTCGCGAGCAGAAAACGCTGTATGCGGTTCACGCTCCATGCTTTTGTGCCCGCGCGCAACCAAGGCCGCACGGCCACACCAACATTCCCGCCTCCCGTCCACGCCGCAGTCGTCTGCTCGGACTCCCGTGTTCGTATCACCCGCACCAGGTGATAAATGCGTACGGATCATCCGAATTTTTTTACATTGCATACAATGCATTTTGGCCGGGGAATTTTAAAAATTCGTATTACAACGAAATTCGTATCAACCGAATTCGTATCACCGAGATTCCACTGTAGTTCCGTATAAAGGATATTTTGATGCAAACGGGCTTGATACAGCAAGGTCTGGCTGTCCTGTGTATTTTTGCCACTTAACTTGAAAGACGCTCCTCTGTCAGGCTGTTCACCTTTCGTATTTGTGCATTTCAAAAGAAAAAAATATTTTGAGAGGACCTGCATACGTAAAACGGACAACACTTGCTCGCAGTGCAGGGTAGGGACCCAAGCGGGAAGTTAATCACGTACACTGTTCAGTGCTGCTTCTGAGCAGTCACTTGACTCCACAGTACATGTCATAGTGCCACTTGGGTAGCTAGAGAGCGTGCGTCCCCCTTAATTGCACTCTTCTCCTCACATTCCTTCCTTGACTGAGTGACTGTGCCCTCTCGTCTGAGTCTGTGAATACTGATCACTGATGAAGCTCTGTCGTGTCTGTCACTCCCTTCTGTGCCTTGTTTCTTGTGCGCTGGTCACTAATCACGAGTGTGTTGTTGTTCTTCGGTCGAGCAGCAGGTGCAGCTGGTGGAGCGTCTGAGCCAAGAGCTGATGCTGGCGCCCCCGTGCCTGCCCCGATTCTTCTTCCAGGCCCTGCAGGCCACCACCATCAAGGTATATATATATATAGCAGGGGTGTGCAGATACTCGAATATTCTAATACAAATCAAATAGTACCTCTGCAAATAATTTGATTCATGAATCAAATATCTACTATTCGACTTTTCGAATTTCGAATAGTTGCGTGGAGTTTTTGAATGTTTTTGGTTTTGCGAAAGCGAGAGAGGCGTTGGCCCACACTAATGCACTGCTTCTACACCGTCTGCTCGGCAAGTCTCATCCAAATTGCCCTTTCGACGGGCGCACTTTGCGGAAACCGTAAATTTTACACCGCTGCGGGGAGCAATCTGCAGTTGCGTCGATGAGATCTTTCTTTTGTGCCGTCGCTGTCGACTCTGGCTGCCATTTTGAATTCTGCAACTGGATGTTTATATGGTGGGGCAGCTTCCGGTAGAGACCACCACCATTTTGACAGCGGTTGTGGCTGTTTTTAATGCGGTTGGTGTATGGTTTCTGTGTGTCTACTTGTTTTTGGCTCCGGATTCCTGGAGTACCACTGATTCAAGTTGGACAGTGCGTTCTCCAGGTTGAAAAACAACGTCATGTCTTCCGAACATGCAAAGTAGATTTCTGCTTTTGCGCAGAAACCTACGAAAAATCGAGGCCTGTAAAAAAATAGATTGATATTCGATTCGACGTTCGGCTTTCTTTCTGCAATCCGTTTGGGTAGCCAGCTTGGCGGCGTAAGCGAGCGTGTGCATAAGCGTGTGCGCACATTGTGCTTTCGGTATACTGCGCCCGCGCTGTGTTAATCACACTACTCATGTCAGTGGTGCTGCGCAGTTTTTAGCTCCAGAAGAGTTTACAGATCAGTGCATGCCGTCGAAACTGCAGTGCTGACAAAATTGACTTCACTTCTGAACGATACAGAGCTGGGCGTTATAGTCCGCGGTTGGCCGGAGTTCTCCAGCCAAATCGTTTGCTTGTGTTTACAAACAGATGAAGCGTGGGGAAGGGAGACGCCAATGTGCGTGCATGTTCGCTGATTGTAGTTCAGCGCACTCAACCGGTGGAGCTCACACGAATGAATTAACTGTATCAAACGCGTATTTGTCTCACCGAAACTGAAACCGAAACCAGTTTGTCTGGAGCTACTTTGGCGCAGTAACGCAGAGTAGTTAGCTCCCCCGTAGTTTTCGGTCCATTCCCACAGAAAGTTGTCTCCCAGTATAAGTAAGCTGCATTTCAGCGAGTATGCTGTTGTGTACCACAGAGAAGTGCTCCAGCATCACTTAGCAAGGCTAGCCAAAGAGCTCAACAAGAATTGCCTGTGGCTGCATCAATTGTAATTATTATTCACAAAAGATTAGTTAAGACGTATAGTATCAATATTGTGAGATTAATGCCAACAAAAGACTTCATCATCAGGCATTTGTAAATTTTTCACGTAGTGTGAGCGAAAGAAACTAAAAAAAAAGGAAAAGTCATTGCCCCCATTGTCGCAGGGTCCACAAGAAGCCATGTTGTTAAACAAGTCAAGTAAAAGAGGAATGTTGCTATGGTTGGTGCCCATGACGGCATGCAATCGCAGCATCATATACAATCTAGCTGCTTTATGATGAACACATCGGGAAATGGAAATTAGTTCATTATATCCGTTTTTCGCTATATCTGGACGTAAAGTCTATGTACACAAATGGTAGCGGTAAACAAATATTTGTTCGTTATAACCGGGGCTTCATTAAAACTGGTTTCTCTGTAAGTGGTCTATACTGTAGTATACATTAGCATCAAGCTGTGCTTCAAGCTCTGAACTAGTCCCAAGACCACGTGTGCAGTGCTCCCTACAGACCAAGTGTGACTTCAGCGCGTTTGGACCCTCTCGAGCCGGCTGTGATGACCCCTTTCTCTCTCTCTCTCCCTCCCCTTGTGGTGCGTCCCTTGCAGCTGGCGGTGTCGCCGCAGCAGAAGAGCACGGGCGAGCCCCTGTTCCTGGCGCAGCAGGCCCAGCTGGCGCTGCGGGTGGAAGGCGTGGTGCAGCACCGGTGCGGGGGAGGGCGGCCCCCGTACCGCTCGGTGCACAAGGTCCTCGTCACCCTCAGCACCACCCCGCCGACGGCCGCCAACAGCGCCGGCCGGCCGCAGGACGCCAAGGTGAGTGGGGAGCCGCCTCATCTCCCATTTCGTGACCCTTGCATTAAGAGGCTGTGCAAAACAAGTGGCGCCCAGTCACTGTCTGACGAAAGGCGAAATCACTCGAGTCTACAGGAACTGGTTATGTTGACCTGAGAGTAATTGCTACCATATTTTCATGATTGTAACGCCCCCGATTGTAACGTGCAGGAAAGGTTAATTTAAAAATTTCGAAAAAAAAAAAAGAGGTTTCTCTTTGATTGGATTGAATTGTATTTTTGGACGTGTTCCTGTACATGGAAATCCGGCTGGCCAGTTTGAAGCCGATTTCGGCTTTGAGCCCGATTGTAACACGCACACCAATTTGAAGGTTACTTTCAGCAAAAAAAGGTGTGCTTTGGAATCGTGAAAATATGGTAATATTGAAGCCTTGTGATAACGAAGCCCTCAGGACTGCCTTGTTGTACCAAAGCCCTCAGGACTCAGGACAGGAAGGTGGCTTTGTTGTAAGCAATGCTTTGTTAAAAGTGCAGATAATTGGCTCTCTGTGCACTCCAGTAGGGCTCCATGAAACGCTTTAAGTCAAGCGAGATTTTGAATAAAGCGATTTCATCGTAACAAAGTTTTAAGATATAAAGCATGGTGTTAAAGATTCTACAGCCTGTAGCCAGCCAAGCAGATGTCTTCATTTGTAGCTCTGGTGTCACAGTGCATCCCGCTTGCTTTGATGGGCTTGTAGATCTATGTGCAGAGTAGAAAGAAAAAGTTGGGACTTTTTCGTGAATTGCCAGCAACAGCCATGTACATCAGAAATACAGGCAGCACAGCCACCTGTGGCAACACGAAAGAACTTCATAAAAGATAACTTCGAAAACACTTTTTTTTTTTTGAAGGAGCTTCTCTTTGTGTTGACTTTTTGTGGCATGAAGTGGTTATTTTTTCGTAAATTTTAAGTCACAGGAAACATGTCACACCTTGACGTACAATGGTTTCCTTCTGCTGACGCACTTCCGGCAGCTTGGGTATGGCTTTCAATACAGACAATTTTCACTTGTTTCCACTATGAATGGCGTTGAAAGTCATTTCGGTGGACACTGTGTTACTTGTTCACCAGAGCAATTGAACAAGCCTTCCAACTTAAATGTAACCAAAATAGCGGCCAGGCTTCGCAAAATTTGTAGGGAGGAAAGAAGGAATGAAAGAGGCCAAAAGCCGGTTCACGAGCATTGCTAACATTTACGAGAGCATTCCTGAAATTTCGGGTGAAATTATTCTCGTTCAAGAATTTGTAAGGATATATAGAACATGATAAGTGATAGAGCACGTATCACTCGGCAGGACATGACAGAAAAGGTGACAAGTGTGTTCATGACACAGGCACACCCGCTCTAGTGCTCATGTGCCTCTTGGAGTGCTCAGTTATGAGTCCTGCACTCACTGTGGACTCCTGAAGAACCAATGCAGCATTTGATTTTCACTCGAAGACTAGGCATCAACACTTCCCATGGGGTAATAACAGCTCTGAGTCCAAGACTGTAAAATGGACGTGCTCGCTGTCTTGCAAGAATCGTCATTGGGATCATTTCACTCCTGTTGTTGGTCATTGGTTGATTTATTGATTGATTGATGACAAGGCGTCATGAATGGAGCCAGGCGAGCATGTCACCCTCAAAAATGAGACCGGCACTTTGGTAACCTACAGCTTTGAGAAAGTGGGGTGTAGGTTAGGGTACCACCAATGGCTGAATGAGAGGTCTCTCTGTGGACTTGGCGCAGAGTTCCTCCTCCTCGTGTGGGGGCGCCAGCGGCGGCGGGGAGTCGCTGCAGCTGAGCGAGGCGGTGCAGCCGCACAAGGACTACTTCCAGGCGCAGTTCCTGCTGGCCCTGACGGGCCAGGGGCTGCACACGGTCACCGTCGACACGGCCGTCCTCGACGCCCAGCACAACCTCTGGAAGACCGGCCCACAGGTGCGTGGTCGAGGGAGAGAGAGAGAGGCCAAATACACCAGCCAAGGGCCTCTATTAAAAAGCGGTCCCAACCACTTTTTAATAAACGCCCCTTGTTGGCGCATTTGCTTCTTCCTCATGTTTAACCCTACGAGACAGTCGAAGATGTTCACAATGAAGGCTCTCTCTTGCTATATAATAATTATTATTATTATATAGCAAGAGAGTGAATTGTTATTATATAGCAAAAGATTATCATATAACACTGTTGTAATTGGCAGGCAGCATGGGAGAGCTCACGAAGCAGTCTGATTGGACGTCTAAGGGAACGAGAATTGGAACAACACAGTGCCCACCACCGCAGACTGAGCCCTTGTAGCAGACATGTTGACCAAACACAAGCCACAGTTTTCCAAAAAAGTAAAAACGTTATTAGTATTGTAAATATAATGCAATGTAAAAAGTAAATAAAGGCATCTTCAAAACTACCCTATTTACTCGCATAATCCTCGCACTTTTTTTTCGGAAAAGTCAATGCAAAGTTAGGGGTGCGAGAATTATGCGGGAAAAAAAAAATCTGGTGCACAGTGTTGCCAATTTGCCTTATGCCAATCCCGCTAAATGTAGCGGTCGTTTTTTGTATAGGTAAGCTCAGTGTTGCCAACAGCAGCTATTTCTTTTTATTTTATTCGTAAACAGTCTCCCGTCGATTAGCGATCATGAAATTGCCGCCTTTGCTTTCTGGCGCGCGCCTTATCTCGTCGTCGTATGTGCGTGCCCTACTCCAGTAACGCACGTGGAAGTCGGTGGCGCCGAAGCGCCTGCCTGCGGCACGGTTGCCGTGTTCGATCGCGTACTCTATCGCTTTCAATTTGAAAGCGGCAGTGTAGCTGGCGTTCCTCCCCATGGCGAAGCGGCACGAAGCACAAAACAATTAGATCAAAAAGTTCTCAAAACGGCAGCGAGCTATCCACCACTGACGCGAGTGACTCACTGACTGCTGCCGCTCAACGGCGGGACCACGACGGCGACACGACAACACGACAGTGGGCTGCGCGAACACCGTCTAGTTGTGCGCACGCGAAACATGCGCGAAACCGGCTCAAGGACAGTGTGAGTAGCGTGTTAGGGCGCCCGTTAGGGAGTAGCCATGCAGGTCGTTAGGGCGCCTGGATGGCCTTGGATACACAGCGCTCTCCGCCGAACGGAGAGGCGGCGGGGGAGGGCGCGCGCGTTGGAGAGCGCGTGCACCATGCGGGTTTCGCGAGCAGGCAACTTTCGCCGCTGCAAATTTGGGGGTGCGAGGATTATGCGAGGAACCAAAAAATCCAAGTTTTGGTGGCTAACATTAGGGGTGCGAGGATTACGCGAGTGCGAGGATTACGCGAGTAAATACGGTAGTAGACGTTATAAGCTGCTCAAGTTGAAGAAGAACTTAGTTTGTTGGAGCAGTAATGCGCAAAAAGGTAGCCCTGGCGTCGTTTCCCAGTTTAGACGGGAAGGTAGCCCGCATCGTTGTTGACCTCGATGCTGTCTCCGCGAAGCACTCTGCGTTCTTGGCTTCTGTTCGAATTGGAATGGGGTTTAATGTGGCTGATTGTTTGCAAAGACTGCTACGAAGCAGTCTGAAGGGGGAATTAAAACACGCCCAGTCTAAGTGAACACATGTTCACTTATGCTTGCACGGTTTTTTCTTTGTGACTTGCGGCAGGAGCCGCAAGCACTTGAGTACTGCTTCCACTTTCTGTTGGCAGATGGCAGGCCGGTCTGCTACATCCTTGCTTGCTCCCAGTGCAGGGGGGGGGGGCAATCGCAGACCTGTTTTTGGTACATAAGGCCTATGGGGAGTCTTGCAACTGGTGATATTGACTAACCTTGGTGAATACACCCCACGTTGACTGTGAAAAATGCTTCACCAAAGCGAGGGCTCAAAAGCACTCGTCAGCAAGGGCAAAGTGTCTACGCTAATTTTCGGCAGGGTGCGTTTTGTAAAGGAGCTAACAGAAGTGGCACACTGGTAGAAGAACCTGGTCTGTTTCTTCTGTTTTGTGGGGGGTTTCTTTCAAGCGCCGTGCAGATATGTCCGCCTTTTCTGTTGGAGACGACACTCAAAGTGCTCTAGAGGAGCACAGGCTATGGTGGCTGCCGCCACAGTGTCAAAGATGCCTCGAGCGGGCTTGTCCTGGGTACGAAAAATGAACAGCAATTCTTGCTTCGGGCTGCCTATGTCTGTACGCTAGGCTTTTTGGCTTGGCAGCTATTTCTTTTTGCACTTGACTCTCATTAATACCAATCCCTTTGGATATCGCAAAGCACTTCGAATTAACCAAATTTCCAATTAAACAAAAAGCACAAGGACAGCATTGTTACCAGTCCGCAGTACGTCTTCCTTGATATCGTTCAGAATGTTGACTTTTGTTGCTAAGTTGAGCTTACGGCATGGGTTGCCATGATAGTTGAGGCTTATCTCTGAAATTAAAGCCTGAAGCGTCCACCACACAATCTGCTGAAACAGCTCTGTGTGCAACAAAGAAGGTTGAGGACCCAAAAGAGAGATGCGTGTGCTGGCTTGTGCTTTATCAACTGGGCGCTGACTCAGCTGCGATGGTGCTGACATCAGTATAAACATGGCGCTATTTTCGTGCTTGAAAATTTTGAATTACCTTGAAAACTCAATTTAATGAAGTTGAGTGGAGTTGCGATTTATTTCGTTAAACCGAGAACTTTGGTAAATTGAGTTAGGCATTTCTTGGTCACTTCATTCATTACATTCGATTATATACTGCAGCAGCACCTAGCAAGCTTACGCGACATCATATTTGCGAATCTTAAATGCTTCGAAAATAAAATTGTGGCCCGCACATATGAAAAGAGACCACAGAAATTGTTAACTGAACACAAACAGAACCCGCTGCGGTGGCTCAGTGGCTAAGGCGTTGTGCTGCTGTGCCTAAGGAGGGGGGGTTTGATTCCCGGCCGTGGTGGTGGCCGCTTTTCTGTCGGAGGCGAAAAGCAAAAAACGCCTGTATATATGTGTGCAACAGCTGGTTTAAGGCATGCCTATCAAGGAGTGGGTACACCAAAATTTACTCACGTGATGTTTACAGATTGTTTTGGCCTGGATTGAGCTGAATTTTGGTTGGAGTTTTGTGTCCATGGCGATGCTGGTGGACGCTTTGAAGCCGACTTTGGTTTTGCGCCCAATTATAACACGCACTCAAATTTGAAGGCTAGTTTTAGTGAAAAAATGTGTGCGTTAGAAGCGTGCAGATACAGTGTTCGTATTACGGGAAACTGCGGCTAGTGTTTCATAACACGTCTGCTGCAATGTTTTTATCTCTGGTGGTGGCTGCTGAGTCATTGAAAATCTCATTGCTCTAGATGTCTTCCATTGTCTTTTGTTGTGTGTCACTTTTACTTCCACTAACAGGTTTTAGTATTTACGGTCTCATCAACCATTAAATAACTTCTTCTCTGGTGCTTTTTGCCGTTGTTGGCCTTGCGCCATTAAACAACAACCATCATCATCATCATCAGCTCTAGATGTCTAATCTGACTGCTTCCCAAGCTGTCTCCATGCAAGCCTATGCTGCCATGTCTTGGCTTCGGTCATTGCCCCCACTTTGTCCTGCTTGACCCAGTCGACTGTTCACCTTTTGTGCAGGTGTCCCTGACGGTCAAGTGCCACGACGAGGCGAAGCCCTCGATGGCCCCCGGGCCCTCCGGCCTACCCCTCAAGCCCCAGCTGGCCCCCGCTCCCCCTCCGCCACCCCCTCCTCCCCCTCCCCCTCAGGCCCAGGCCTTCCCGACACCACCGCGCGTGCCCTGAACGCCCTCATCGTCCCGTGATTGATTGTGCCTCACACCATAAAGATCAACCCATCTCTCTAAAACCGTGGGTCCTGTGTTGTTACTGCGACATTCCACACGGCCTGTGCAAACCTTGGAGTTTCATACTAATATATACGAGGCAAACATGGCGCTGCGATTGCGCACCGCTGTGGGCGGTGCCATTTCAGCTAGTGATGTCCTTCGCCTACTTGGCTTGGCTAGCCAGGAGGCTCCTTTTTTTGTCTCGAAGCCGGAAGCAACAAAAAAGGGTAACATCGTTTTCTTGTTCGTGTAGCATGAAGCTTCAAAATAAGCAAATTTTTTGGACCTTCGAGTGTATGATAACAAAAAAAAATTTCAATAATATTTTACCCTAATAATGTTGCTTTTTGGCAGCTAGAGCCAACTTTTCAGCCTGTTCGTGAGCCATGCCAAGCACAAGTGGAACGTGCGGTAGCATTTCGGCTGGCGTACCCGCAAATTTTCCCGCCATTTTTTCGCGGGGCTACCATGGTTGCCAGACCAGGACTGCCCTCTGTTGATTAGCTCGCATCATCCGTAAAGGCCGCGGATCTTTCAGCCCGCTCTCATTACAAACCCCTGCTCGCTCGCGCCTTGGGCTCTGGCTCGAGCCTGTTTTTTTTTTTCGCTTCGTCCCCACAGGAGGTACTACAAACGTATGGGGCCCGTAAAGGCAGTCCGTAAAGGGGAGGGCAGTCCTGGTCTGGGAACCATGGGGACGAAGCGAAAAAAACCCGGGCTCGAGCCCGCGGCGCGAGCGCGCCGGGGTTTGTATACCCAGAGTGGGCTGACAGATTCGCGGCCTTTACGGATGATGCGAGCTAATCAACAGAGGGCAGTCCTGGTCTGGCAACCATGGTAGCCCCGCGAAAAAATGGCGGGAAAATTTGCGGGTACGCCAGCCGAAATGCTACCGAATGTGCCTGCCCGGTACATGGCACAACGCTCGCTGAAGCACGGCTCCCCTAGACAGTGGTGCCAGGTTTCCTTCTAGTATATATTAGTATGAAACTCTATGGTGCAAACTTCTAATGTGAAAGCATTGAACAGGCCATTGAGCAAAAAAGCCAGCAGGGTGGATTCTAAGCCATTTAAAGCGTTCCATAGCATGATGTGTTCCTTAGTACGTGCCTAAACTTGGCAGTGGTGAAAACTGATTATCTACACCCATACACAGTCGATAAAGGAAGTGTAGGAAGGGAGCCTAACGAGAGAACAAAAAATCTCGCACCCATTCGTCTAGTGGCGACTTTTGTTGGATGCGAAGCTTTCTCGTGATGGATTCTTTGGTTGGCCAGTCCCACACTGCATGTGCTACTCTGGAGGTACACACCACTTTTCTTGAATACCCACAGCAACTCTGAGGTGTGCATTCCGTAGGTAGGGTTGCCACCTTTCCCCTCCCAAAAAAATCGGCTTTTGGGGGGTAGGGGGGGAGGGGGTGTATAGAATATTTAATTTGTGTTGAAAAAAAGACGGCATGTTTTTGACATGCAGTGCCATTTATTGCAGCGTTTTCTTAGAGAGAAATCAACATAACCTTTCTACTGAAACTGATTGAGAGCTTGGTTATTGCTCTCTATGTGCTTCACTGAAAATTAACTGCAACTGCTAACCAAGGTGGCAGCATTTCGTTGTTTTGTTCCTATCTTAGGTCCCCCTCCATCTCAGGCAGCGCACTCGCGTGCGTATTTTCTCTGCTCGCGTGTCTTTTCCCCGCTTGTCGACACATATTTATCGTCTTAGTTGTTGAATTGGCGCTTATAAAAAGCTAAAACAGACAATCACGGCATGAGGGCCAAAAAACCGGCCAATGATGGCCGGTTTTGAGTACGGACCGGCAACTGGCCCGCTGTTTGAAAAACCGGTCTTGCCGGTGCAAAACCGCGAAGGTGGCAACCCTATCCGTAGGCCTAGCGTTTAGGTTTGGGATGTACAGCGCGAATAAGTACCTGCTGCTTGGCGTTCGCTTCAGCCATGTTGAAATGGAGCAATCGGATAGACGCCGACTTAACGCAGGGAGCCCGAGTTGGATGCCGGCAATGAGAAGCATTTTTTTACTTTCCCTTCACCTACTGTCACTCATCATTATCATCAGAAAAAGTTGTCTTTCCTGCAGTGTACAACAGCATCGGTTAGGAGACTAAAGCTTTGCTTTAAAACAGGCAGCACAATCGACCATTTTTGTCAACTCTACCATTATACATTGTGAGATTCGAGGGAGTTCACGGCTACACCCACCAAAATTTCCCAAGAATTTGCGGCGTCCCAGAAGGATGCCACGACGGGTTCGACTGGGTGACAAAGCGGCGACGGGCTCCAAAGGGCCGGGACAAGCGAGGAGGTTTACTGGCCGAGTGGTACAGTGCACAGTGATCGCCGCAATAGGGCCAAGAACTACACTATATCGACACATGCCTCCTGGCCAGGCCAAAACGGGCAGCGGTGTCCAAGGCTACATGTTGGTCGCAAGCGAGGTAGGCCTAATACGCCTACCTGCGTGTCTGAGTGGAGTCAAAGGCCCCGTCTAATTGGGCAGCCGGTGACGGGGTCGCGCTCCCTCATGATGCCTACTCTCCGTCCTCCATCTCCTCCTGCGAAGTGCGCACACCGGGCGTAAGGGGGCACATGGGGCTTCGATTAAAAACTGTTTTTACAGTCATGACAATAAAAATTGGGGACGTAGTTTTTCATTATGACTGTATGCATAAAATTTGTCTTCGTGCAAGACGACTACATTGAAATTTGTTCGAATTTTTATATTTGATTTTTTGACAGCCTTTGTAAAAAAAACTGCTGGAGTGATGCAGCTGAACTAGGTACCAGTGAACTGTGCACGAACCAAGGAGCGCAGTAAGACTAACAGTGTCATTCTATCTGGTCTCTAGCAGAAATTAGACCACTTGAGGTTTGGGCTTGGAAAGCAAAACTGGTCTTTCTGGTTCCCACCTTCCAAGCCCAAACCTCAAGCTGTCGTAACTTCTGCTACAGACCAGATAGAATGGCACTGTTAGTCTTACTGTGCTCCTTGGTTCGTGCACAGTTCACTGGTACCTTGTTCAGCTGCATCCCTCCAGCAGATTTTTTTTTTACAAAGGCTGTCAAAAAATAAATTATAAAAATCCGAATAAATTTCGATGTATTCATCTTGCACGAAGACAAATTTTATGCATACAGTCATAATGAAAAACTACATTTGTCCACAATTTTTATCGTCATGACTGTAAAAATAACCATTTTTGGTTTAGGACCGGTCGGCCCCCTTCAAAGTCATCGGAGAGAGAAATAACATTATTGGGAGAGGCTGGTGATCCTAGGCGTCGGCCAAGAGCCCTTGGGCTCTAGCAGCGTCTTCGGCAAGCTGGACGGCCCAATTTGATCCGCTGGGTCGTAGCTGAGCAACACGGTCTCCCATTGCTCCACCCGAATGGTTCTGCGCGCGGGTGTAGCCGCCTGCGGGCAGGCCCATAGCATATGTGCTAGATCTGCCCTTTCTTTACATTTGTGGCATTTGTCCGAATGTTGTCCTGGATAGC
Source organism: Haemaphysalis longicornis (assembly GCF_048455015.1). Taxonomy (NCBI): domain Eukaryota; kingdom Metazoa; phylum Arthropoda; class Arachnida; order Ixodida; family Ixodidae; genus Haemaphysalis; species Haemaphysalis longicornis. Next base: position 191,248,420 of record NW_027526385.1, on the reverse strand, counting down.
AGTAGTATACATAACCGGGTTTGGATATGAATTCGTTTGAAGTAGCCGCCATACGACGGATTGCCTCTTGTTGAGTGATGGGTGAGCAGGGGGGGGGGGGGGGGGCGAAAAAATTAAAGCCGTTCCACTCAATGTGAAAGCTGTCGGAAGTGCAGAGCAGTGATCCGCCATAATGGGCTGTACCGCCGTTATCCGCTTACTGCTGCCACGCCATGCAATTCAAATTTCCCGCCTTCGCAGTGCTCGCGCGCCCCTGCCTGAAACTGCGCCAGTGGGAGTTGTGTTCTCTTTGTGCTTTCCTCCCCAATGTGCCGGCGTTGCACTGCCACATTTTGCGTTTACTCGCGTAAAAACCAACCCAACGGGCGTCGTAACGCGGGCGCTGCCGGTTAATTGCGTATATTTTTCCTTTAAATGTACCTATAGTTTTCTTTGCGCCTAACAACGAAAAGATGCATGACAAGCGCCAGTGTTTCACGAGTTTCGAACGCTTATGGCTACAAAAAAAAAAAAAAATTGGCCGCGTATCTGCTCCTTTCGTTGTAAATGTCGTCAAAAGACGATAGTCTTTGCAGACGTCTGCCAAGGAAATGCCCCCCTTTGCTTTCCCGCTCACCTCTCATGCTGTTCCTGTACCGTCGCGCTCATCCCAAGGTAAACACACTAAACGTTTGCGTAAGGCGATTTCAATTTACCGCGTCCAGTGCTACAGGCCGGGTTCCTCGATGCCAGCACTGCAGTACGGCGGAGACGTGCGTGAATGGAGGCGCCCGACTACAAGGTTTATAGAACCGCGTGGCCGTGCTGCACGTGCATTCCAAGCAGAACGTGGAAACTAGCTAGTGGAACCTTTCGTTGCTGTTGCCGTGTGATTTTTCATATGCCGCCAGGAGGCGGCGGTTTTCTGCAGTAGATGTAGAATATCATTTGTTATCGAAAAACGAAGCATCCATGAATTTTTTAATAAAAGGACAGTGTAAATATCCCCTTTGTACTAATTTCCTGACTTATATTTGCGTAATTTCTTGTTCTTGTTGAACAAAGTTGACAAGTATGAAGATATAAACCGGGCTTAGACGTTTTCATTTGGCTGTGAGTATATAAGACTATTGCGCAATATCAATTTTACTTTGGCCGGGTGGTGGTAGAGTCGTATCGGTCAACCAGCTTAACGAATGTTGATTACAAAATTTTCATGAAGGTCTCGGCTAGCAGATTGCAAGGAGTCATAAAAACAATTGTTGGAACTCATCAAACATGTGGAATTCAGGGACGATCTATTTTTACCAATATTCATGTCGCAAGAAGTGTATTAGAGTGTTGCGACGCACTAGGGGGCCACGTGGCGATGATTCAAATTGATTTGCAGAAGGCCTCTGACCGTGTTGCGCATAACATGCTTTTCTCGGTGTTAGAACACGTTAACGTACGATCCGTCATCCTCGAAGGTGTAAAGATGTCGTACACTCAGTGCTCAGCTAGTGTTATTGTAAACAAAAAAGTGGGAGAAAGTTTTAATATACTGTCGTCGGTGAGGCAAGGGTGCCCCTCGAGCCCCTTGTTGTTTGCGATTTATCTTGAGCCCTTTTGTTTAAAGATTCTTCAAAATGAGAATATACACGGATTCCGTTTGCACTGCAGTGAAGTTAAAATTTTTTTATATGCCGATGACATCGCTGTTTTCTGTAGTGATAAGAAAAGTGTGAGTGAGGTGGTAAATGATCTAAAGCGATTTTGCGAGTTGTCTGCCAGTGCAGTTAACTGGAACAAGTGCATAGGATTTTGGCACGGTGACTGGCAAAGTAGGCCAGCGTTTTTCGAGAACATGCCCTGGACGACAACTCCGACCAGGTACCTAGGCATCCCGCTTGAAAACTATCAGGACGCTAGCGAGTACTGGGACAGAGAAACTGATAGAGTTAGAGAGAAATTAACACAATGGGGGGGGGGGGGGGGAAGGGATCTGTCAATGTCTGCCCGTGCATTAGTATGTAATGTGTTTGCCGTTGCCAAGGTATGGTACGTCCTTCAGGCGATTTGTATGTCAAGAAGGAACATACAAAAGCTGCACAGAGTGTTCGCGGTGTTTTTGTGGGGCTCAAGTTGGGAGCGCATGAGTCGAACTAATTTGTTTAGCTCGGTTAAAAGTGGTGGATTGGGACTGGCAGATTTGTTTATCCGACAAATAGTTTCCCAGTTTATGTTTCTGAGAGAGCAGAGAGATTGCTTTCTACGTACTGTGTTGCAAGTCCGACTACGTGATGCTATTCCAGACTATGTAGTTTCAACTTCTGAAATCCGATGTGTACGCGTGCGTGGGTTCTTGCGCGAAGTCGTGGATGCTTTTAAGATTTTGAGGGTTAGGTTTTCCTCGGAGTATTTGAGTAGTGTACCACGGAAGAGTTTATACAAAGATATGATTGATGTGTGCCTACCTGTACCGGTTTATCGTCAGTTGTATGCAGTAGGTTCAGGAAAAGATGTTCTAAAAAGAGTGAAACGAATGCCAGTACGTTCATCCGTTAAATCTTTTTTCTTCAAACTTCATAGCGGCACGCTACCGGCAAAAACCTGGCTGCAGGAAAAAGGACTATATGTACACCCGTGGACACTTAACTGAAGGCTATGCCAAAAGCTGGAAACAATTGAGCAGATCTTTCTGGACTGTTGGGTCGCGGTGTTCCACTGGGACATCCTCCAACGAACCTTGAAAAAAGACTTACCATTAACGCCTTATGGCATTCGCTTTTTGCCCGTAAAATGCAATGATGGAGGCGTGCCCTATGATATGTTCATGGCACTTAGTATGCATTCGATGTGGAAAACTCGAGTGGCAGTTCAAAATGCTGGAGAGGATGCTCGCACGGTGCGGGAGTACTTCATTGAAAGCGTTGTTTATATAAGAGAAGTGTATAGAGTCATGCCGGACAAACCTGAGTGGTTACCCATTCTGCATGTTCTAGCGCAGTTTAAGATGTTTTAAACCACCACCATCAGCCGACTGGTGGCTGGAGCTACTAATTTGTGTACTGTGCAGTGCGTTGTGTGTTGTCGCCAAGCAGGCAATAAAGAAAAAAAAAAAGGGTGGCTGAATCGAGTTACAGACAGACAGACGGACAGACAGACAGACCAAAATTTTCTGGGTTTAAGTAGCCCAAGAAGGACTATCGTCTTTAAAACCGCTTGGCTTTGGAAGCATCTGGGGGACACCGCCTTGGTGCTCCATATACTTGGGTCGAGCGAGCGAGCTAGGACATCAAGGCGAGCGCCTAAAGTGCTCGTGCGGGAGGAAGAGCGCCGGCACTGGCGAGGCAGTTCTCGCCCGCCAGCATGCCAGCCCGCGAGATGACGTAGCTCGTGACGTACTTCGCGGGTGAGCGCGAGGTGGACGCGCACGCTGTGCTCAGCTGAGGATTGCGCTTGTGGTATGAAGAAAAGAAGATCCAAAGGGTCCCCACAACATGGAGGCAGAAATGAGGAAGGGTGTAAGAAACTGTCATTGAAGCCATTTGAAAGCGTTAAGACGGAAAGATATTGCGAAGCACATATATGTCAAGTGGGAAGAGGACCGAACTGGAATGGGGGGCGGATGCGAAATTAAAGTGTCTTGGGCGTTAAATACAGTTCGACGTAAAAAATACAGCTTTGTTTTATTAAAAAAAAAACTAGACTGTGGTAGGTCACTCAGCTCCATTTCATCAACGAAAGACGTTTTTTTTTCTTACTAGAAAAATCCAAGAAATATTGAGAAGCTTTCCCATTTCATGCTTTGTGACACATGGAAACTGCGCACGTTAGTATTGAACTGATAACAGTGCAATGAGACGAAACTAGTGGTACCATTGCAATAATTCAGTCGTGCTTCTTGGCAATGGCTTTGGGTGGGAGCCGTACGTCAATCGCACGAACAAGATTCTGTTACGTCGTAGAGAAATGGACCTTTTTCCAGTACCGGTCCCTCTAGCGGCCGCCACGGCGAAGTAAAAATGGCTGTAAGGCACGCCCCCAAGAAAGTTCGCATCGTGCACGAAATATCCTGGTCCTGCAGTCCCTCCCGCACTCACCCGTCACCCGTACCTTTCACATGAATGTCACGGTAGCAGGCGCACATTCAGCAGTGTTCGAAACGCCCCTTTTCTGTTTTTTTTTTACTTTCGTTACCCCCTCACTGGCACCCACGTGCTGGCAGCGTGGTCAGCCTCAAACGTCTTTGCCCATTTTCTTAGAAAGTCATTACTGTCTGCACGTACGAACCCACCACGAGGTGTCCAAAAAGGGCAAAAATAAGAAGACGTGCAGTGCCGCTAGAGTGAATTCTAGTTCACTATAGTGCCGTTCCCTAAGCAGAGAATTGAGGGGCGCCATTTTTTTTTTGACCGAGGAGCCTGCCAAGAATGGCGGACCGTCAGCCCGCGCATGCGCAGCTCGCTTCTGGAAAAAGGTCCAGAGTGACTCGCCACTGTTGAGTATATTTTCTTAGTATCTCAATTGTTTGTTTGAAGTTTGCGATAAAATTGGCGTAATTATTATTGGCACAAAGCAGTCCTTGTAATTAACCAAAATTTCGTCTGCATATGGCCCCTTTAATAAGTGCGGAAGTGTCCTGGAACCGTTCACTATGAGCTAGTTTCCTGCGAATTACGACCAAACGATGTAATGGTGCAAATTTACTGGGGAGGCATCTCTTTGTTTTCTTTTTTAAGGGTTTTTTTTAAAAAAAGGATGCGGGTTTGATTCCCAGCGATGGTGGCCGCTTTTCTGAAGGAGGCGAAAAGCAAAAACGCCCGTGTGTTCAAGATTTCGGCCCTTGTTAAAGACCCCCACGAGCTCAAAATTAATCTGGAGCCCTGTACTACGTACGGCACACGTATACCTCACCGCTTGTGTAGTGTCGGCGCGAAAGCCTACAATAAAAAACTAACCTCTTTGTTTTGCTACATGTTGTTTTTTGTTGCAGTGCTAGTGTTTTATTTTCATGCCTGAATTGTTATGTTTAACTATAGTTACTGCTGGCTGCCGGCATTCACATCAGAGTCGCTTATGAGAGTGACATTTTGTTGCTTTTGTGTGCTAGTACAAACACATCAATCTGTTCAAAGCCTCTGATGTAAACATGTGCCAGCAACAGATTAATACCCCTGTCTTGTGAGAGATATGTAAAGTCATCCAAATTAAGTGAACAACATTCTATAAATGAGATCCGGTTTTGCCATGCGTGTCTATACACGGCGAAGTAAACGTCATTTCGTAATGCGAGCATGCAGTGAAGAATAAAAAAACTCGCTGACCCGCAAGATAATAATGTAAAAGCAGCCGTAATGTTTTTAGACCTTTTGTTTGTCTAAAACAAAGTGAATTTGCGTTTGAAATAAAAACAAGTGTACACATCGCAAGCCGGGACAACTAAGAAACAAAGGTAAAAGCAAGCATGGCAGGGCTTTGCTAAGGTTTGGTTTGCCTTCTAATTTGTATAAAATACAACATTTAGGGAAGAATGTTGGTTGGTTGGTAGAGTTCTCTACAGCTAATTGTTAAATTTATTTTTTTTAGTGGCAGGCCGCTGATGTCTTGCTACTTCTGTTCGGAAACTAATGCGAATATGTCTCCCAAACGCATTCGATCCTCGAATGCCATTCCCGTGAATGTTATTTAGTATTCTCGTGGAGTGCCAAACTAGTGGCATTCGCAGATAAAGTCATTATCTCTAAATGTGATTAGATTTGCCATGGGACAGGTGTGACCTCGTTACAAGAGGCACTCAAAGGGCCTGGGACACATGTCTCTTGGAACCAAGGTCTCTTGTATGAGGTGTGGCTAACATGGTAAACATAGGAAAACCAGCCAGACCATTCGTTTGTAACAGTGTCTCTTGTAACAAGGTTTCACTGTATTAGCGTAAGAATATGCACACTTCAGTTGGAGGAATCTAAAGCGTTTATTGACTGTAGCAACCACTTATAAATTGGAGGATTGTGGCAAGTTGGGCGAGTTGTAAAGACATCATGAACGGAACCAGCGTAGAAGACATGGAGACGTAGGGAAGAAAAATACAGGACAGCCGCTGGTCTAACAACTGAATTTTTATTAGGTATAAAGGAAATATATATGCATAAGGAACCACAACGCAAACAAACAATAAAGCAAAAATGAAAAAGTACAACAAAAAACACTGCGCAGAGATGTGCTATAACGACAGCAGCATGTACTGAAAGCAATTACTGAAACGCGCTTTCGGTCCATGTTGCTATCGTTAGCACATCCCTGAGCTGTGTTTTTTTTTTTGCATTTTTGCTTTGTCAATTATTTATATTGTGGTTCCTTATGCAGTACTGAAAAGCAGAGTAACTTTTCTGTTTTTGCTTTTTTTTCATCGTGATGGCCGGTAGTGCCCAGTGGGACGCCTGCGAGGTTGAAGAGTCAATCGAACATGTGCTTCGTCGTTGCCCGCAGTATTCACCAGAAAGACGTGGACACCGACCCCTAGAATCGACTTCGCAGAAGGCAACAAAAGCCCTTTTGCGTTTTATGAAGGAAACTGGCTTAGCCGAAAGACTATAGTGCCCAAGAAGGGACTGAAGTGTGTGCGCAGCCCTTCTCCTTTCCCGTCTTTTTTGCTGACTTTCTCTTTCATCCCCTGCACACCCCTTCCCCAGTGTCGAGTAGCAATTCGGACTCTAAGCGTGGATAACCTCTCGGCCTTTCCGTTTGCTTTTCTCTCTCTCTCTCTCTCTCTCTCTCTCTCTCTCTCTCTCTCTCTCTCTCTCTCTCTCTTTTATGGTCAATTTGCACCATTACCGAATGCTTCGTGGTAAATTTGAACATCCGCGGGCGGATGTCCTTCGAACACACGAAATTGTATATCCTTTGTACATTCGTTGCTGGATGTCCACTGTCCGTCCGCAAATGTACACCCAAACATGGACGCGTACAGTGGCCGTGCAAACTTGGCATGTTCGGCTGTTTTTCGGACGTTCCACGGGCGTCCGTGGTTGCATGTTAAGCTTCCAAGAACCTCATGAGTGATGTTTCTGGGGCTAAGCTTTACCTAATTAAATGAATGGAAAGTTTGTCAAGGAGGAGCAGGTCTTCCCCCCACAATACCAGAGCCGGTGCGATGACTCCTACCTTCACCACCTCGCTTGCATTGCTGGACACAGTTTAAAGTGGCAATAGATACCTGTCCACTGTGGTATTAGTATTGGAAATAAAAAAAGCCGATGAAGCGGCCCGTATGGGCCTTAACCACAGGAAATACTGTAGAGTGTTCTTTACAAAAAGAGAGGCTGCTACCATGGCGCATCGCTTTCCAGTAACTGAAAGAAACCGGCTATATAAGGTTCAACGAACCGAATAACGAATTCTTTTTTGCGCGCGATTGACCCTGAATTGAAATCAAGACTACCAAGTATAAACATAGGCTGGAGACATTATAGGCTGGAGACATTATATCATCGCCTACGACTGAACTCGGCTTACACCAACAGTTACCTTTTTCGCCTCGGACTGACGACCAACCCGTACGGCGATAACTGTTCTGTAGAAACCGATGAACATAGTTTATTAGAATGTGGGGCCTACTTGGCACAGAGATCCCGTTTTCTTGAAGATATTGAACGCCTAGATCAAGGGCGGTAACTTTGAAGACTATCCTAGGACCATGGACTTGCCCCTCAAAGCAGCGTCAGGCTCTAAAAAGTTTGTTTTCTTATTTGGAGGACATTGATCGCATTTCAAAATTGTGAATTCTGTGACACAATTTATAAAATAGTCCTTCAAGCACGTCAAGCCACGCAAATGTTTTTTTTTCTTTCTTTCTTTCTGCCCACCTCTTTCTAAGGCCTGTTTTCCCTTCATCCCCAACATCTAGCAGATAAGCATGTAGGCGATTGCAAACGCCGGTAGAACTATCTGCTTTTCAATAAAGAGCCTTCTCTCGCTCTCTTCTTCCTTAGTACAATCCCGAAACACAAAGCAGCGTCCACGTAGCGAAACATTTTCGCTACCACTCATGAGTCAAGACGCGCTGATAACGCCATATTACCGCGAGCCAGTCTCATTAATATTTAGGAGAGGGATGCAAGAACCGGTTTAACAGCCTCGTTGGCGTTGCCACTCCTCGAAACCAAGTGGATTCAACACAAAAAGCTAAGCGGTCTAAAAATCACCAACACTTCATCAGCATGCACCAATTCTGAAACGCAACATAACCAAACTGCAGTCTATGCGTTCATCAAGAGTGGGCAGAATCAAGTCATGCAGAATATGGTAGGTCCTTGGTCTTGTGTGAATGACTGATTGATTTATGGGGTGGGGGGGGGGGGGGGGGTTAACGTGCCGATCGACGCTTTACAGGTGATGAGGCGCGCAGTAGTGGAGGGCTCGGGATTAATTTTGACCACGTGGGGATCTTTAACATGCGCCGTAATCGCGAACACACGGGCGTATTTTGCTTTTCGCTTCCATTAAAAAAGCGGCCGCATTGGCCGGGAATCGAACCCGCGTCCTCGTGCTCAGCAGCATCCTGTGTGAATGCCATTAACGTCTGTCATAATTTTCTTCAAGAAAATAGATAGTGCGCCATGAATTGGTAGTTTTTCCCCACTGATTTCAAATATGGCATTATTTTTTTATACCCCTGTCACACGACCACTTTAAATCGCGATTGAAGTGAATCACGATCTAGTTTTCGAGCGCGCTCGACACACTGCCGCTGCTACACGGCCCGTTTCATAGATCTGCATCCCACCTAATCCGACGCGTTTCAAACAGGAAAACAGGCATGAAGGAGAACAGTTTGCTGCGACTTATACAATCCTTTGCCATCAGTCACATAGCCTACGTAGCCAATTGGAGACGGCAAGAACAGGACCGACTCAATGGAGCAATCCGCAAAATATACAAGCTCGCATTAGGCCTCCTCCAGAGTGCCAGCACTGAACGGCTTCTCCCCTTGGTGTACAGAACACTCTGGAGGAAATTGCAGAGGCACAACGAGCTGCACAGCTAGAGAGGCTATCAGCAACACGAACTGGTCGATACATTCTCCATCGACTGAACCTCGCACCCACGAGAGAAAGAGAGACAACTAAGAACAAGATACCGGAGGAGATACGCCAGCAGTTGGTGGTGCCCCGGCCCGCTCCCGCGAAATATGCACCCAGAGCACAACCGGGAAAGTAGGTTGGCCAGGGCTAAAGCTATGATCGACCTTCACGCCAACGACAACGGGGCTGTATATGTAGATGCGGCCCACAAACTTTCCCGCCGTTTTTTCGCGGGGCTACCATGGTTGCCCGACCAGGAGTGCCCTCTGTTGATTAGCTCGCATCATACATTCGCGGGTACTACAAACGTATTGGGGCCCGTAAAGGCCGCGGATCTGTCAGCCCGCTCTGGTTTCAAACCTCTGCGCGCTCGCGGCTCGGGCTCGGGCCCAGGTTCGTTCTTTTTTTTTAAATGCAGAGCATTTCAGTAACTCACGATGTCACCCGCGTTGACGTCCGTCATAGTCCGCACCGTCGTTGTCCGCACCCGTCCCCCTACGCTATATAAAAAAACCTACTATGCGGCGCCTGGTTTCGATCCCTCGACCCTGCGGGCGGAACGCAATGTACATGGTGCTCTACCCACTGCGCCACAAAGCCGACACAGAATGGGAGGCTACGAACGCGCCTTATATCCTTGACTCATTCAAACTACGTCAAGAAGCTGTTGATACAACGCATTCACTACCACCAACTCCCCAAACACTAAACGTTAACGCAATACACCCACCCCCTATGCGACGCAGTTACTCGAGTCCCCCTCGCGGGGAGATGGGCCCAATTTTTTTTTCGCTTCACCCCTAGGGGAGGTACTGCAAACGTATGGGGCCCGTAAAGGCAGTCCGTAAAGGGGAGGACAGTCCTGGTCTGGCAACCATGGTTGCCCAGCGAAAAAATGGCGGGAAAATTCGCGGGTACGCCAGCCGAAATGCTACCCCTGGATCAGGGTTGCCAGGTTTGGCGATTTCTCGTTATATTGGCTCCTTTTAGCGGCTCCTGGCGCCCGAAAATTCTGACTGGCGCCATGGCGACTTTGTGGCTACTTTTGACAGTGATTTTGTATACGAAGGCTTTAAATTGTGGCCTCCAGCCCTGACATATATTCGACTCCTGCAAGCACTTCTGCTGCATGAAGCCAGCTCAACGACGGTGGATCAAGCACGGCCTTTGAGATCTGAATTTGTATCTCAAACCAAACACGACTTGCAGAAACGCCCTCCGAGCTCAGCGTCACTCGTCCGCATATTGAGAGCGATAAGCCCACAATCGATTCTACGAGCGCATGCTATGCGGGGACTCAAAACGCTACCAAACAGCCTTTTTTCTTGCTAAGAGCGCCGAATGGAAGAACCAGTCAGATACCTGTGACAGGTAGAAAGCGTCAACGCGGACATGCCCGCTAGTGAGTTCTGGACCACGCTGCAGAAATATAAAGATCCGTCGGGTGCAAATCCCATGCAGGACATCGCTGCAGCTGCAATGAAGCTGCTGGCCTTGCCCTTGTCAAATGCAAAATCGGAACGCGTATTTTCGGCCGTAACATTCATGAAGACGGACTTGAGAAACAGAATTCAACCACGAGCTGCTTGTTGCAATCCCCATTATGAAGTTTGCACTATACGCATGAGGGGTGTCACCAGTGCTGAATTTCAAGTGCCGCGAGATATGGTGGAAAAAGTGCGACATTTATCAGTGACATAAGGCAGCTGATTTGTTTCACAGTTATGTTCGACGTTTTGTTCGATTGTTCCTACTGAGTCAGTGCTGACTTTAAATGCCGCCATAGAAACCTCCTCCCCCCCAGTCTCCTTAGATTGAATGGGATCAATAAAAGATACTTGACTTGCACGATGGGTTCTTTATTGGCTAGCAACTTATCTCTTTAAGCAGGTGTGACATTTACCTTGTGCTTGTCAACTTCGATTTGTTGACAATGTTTTCATTTTCGATATAAATGATGAAGACGTACTGCTTTCCCGTACCATGGAAATGAATGAAATTGATCAATTGTGCTGATTTTACGAGAATTGTTCGCTTTTTTTTCTAAGAAAAGCGCCAAGAAATCGCCTTGCCGAAAATTGCGCTTTTTTTGCGACTAACAAAACTTTCAGCTAAAGGTGGCGCCTTTTCTGGCTCCTTTCGACAAATTTCCGGCGCCTTTTCACTCTGATGACCTGGCAACCCTGCCTGGGATGTCCATGGACCCATCTACCGAAGACTAACCATTGGCCCGTATTGGCGCCTTAACAGGTTGCCTCCTTATGTGCTTTAGCATGAGTGTTCAATAAAGTTTCACTCACTCACTCACTCACTCACTCAATCGCGATCGAAAAGTTGCACCGGTTGCACTCGTGTACGCTAGATGGCGCTAACATTATACTTGCAGCCGGCGTCTGGTAACTTCTCGTGGTCGTAGGTATACGTAACTATGTAAATGTTACCTCACGCTTATTTTGGTCCAGTTATTTGACACAATTTGTGGCATTAGTTGAAGTTTTCACCTTCTGTGTCATTAATGAGCGAGGACGAGAGTATCGCCGCTTTCGTTCGATCGCGCTTGAAAGCCTCGATCGCCGCTTGAGAAACAAGGATTGAGTTCGAGCGGGATCGAGCTCGATCGCGATTGAAAATGCTGTGTAGCATGCGCCCGATCCGGATTGAGCTCGAGCTGGATCGACTCAATCGCGATTGAAAGTGCCCGTGTGACAGGGGTATTAAGACCAAGATAATTAGAGATAATTAGTCATGTTTGGAGGAACAATAGACAAAAAACAGTTGTTCATAAACCTGTAATTTTTATATTTTACAATACCATGAAGCCTGGTGAGTGCAATAAGAGAATCGTTTTTTTGATGCACCGCTTGGAACTAATTTGACAGCTCATTAAACTTTGATGTTTGAAATGGGCATTCGAAATAGTTCCCTGCCACTTGTGCCGCCCAGGCCACGCCTTGGTTATAGGTGCGCCATAGTGGAGGGCTTGAGATTATATTTGATTATCTGCGGGTCGTTAATGTGGAGAGAAATCTCGACGCACGGGTGCACATGTTTTCTCTTTCCACCTCCATCTGAAAAGCAACCACCGCGGCACTGGATCGGACCCGCGCACATGAGCTCCACAGCAGGCGCGTAGCCAGGATTTTTGTTCGGGGGGCTAAGATTATTCTCCGCCCCCCACGCCACCCGCCCCCCCCTCCCGAAAGAAAAAAAAGCGCGGTAGTTTGCAAGCGCCCTTAAAGGCTATGAAGATAAAATACATGTTTGGTTCATTAAAAAGGCTGCCTTGTCCCGATAACAATGATATCAGTATTACAGTAAACTTCAATGGAATTATCGATATATTACATTAAACATTTGAAGCAATGGCGAATCCCCGCCCACTTTCTGGCGGCGATTTCATTATGACAGCACATGATCTTGATGGACGATTGGTGCCCAACGACCTAAGTCACCGCCAAGGAGCATGACTGCGCGATTGTAGAGGGGCCTCCATTGATCTTATCATTTGACTTCCAACGTGCAGTTAACACACTCACAACTACGTTTTAGTGCTAGCCTATATATATATATATATATATATATACCACTCCTGCCGATGTTACTTCACTGCAGCACTATAAATTTGAAAATTTATGATATTTGTTACATTGCTTCGGTTGAAAAAACGTCTGTAATTGGAATGGAGCTGTGCGAGTTACCAAAGGCTAGCGCTATTAAATTGAACAAGGTTGTGTTTTGTCTTAAAGGGACACTGAAGTGAATTTGTCAAGCTCCCGTTTTTGCTTGCACTGCGTAGACTGGCTCAAATTAGCACACTTTTCATCGTTTATTCGGTTGACAAATCGGTAATTATTTTACAAAGCGCGAAAGAAGAAAAACTACCATGCGCGGTTTGCGGCGGTCGCACCAACTAAAGCTGTGACGTTAGGAGGAGCCGCACCATGATTGGACGATGCCCAAGGTGAGCAACCAAACAAGTTTCGGTTTCGGTTTCGGTTCTGTAAAACACAACCGTTGGCGTTGTTGGATGGGCATTCTCAATAACTCAGTAATCATCGTACCGCGCTTCTGCCATGTTGTCAGCTGTAAAAATGCATAAAGATAAGCCTCCTAGGACGGATTGGAATCGTAGCATTCACTAGCCGAAATGTACGCAGTGCATGAACGCCCTCCGCGTACCCGCAGACGCCCAAATGTCATGCGCTTTTCCCCCATATTTGGAGCTTGCCTCCCTCATGCCTGTGTCGTAAAAAGCGTGTTCGCACCATGCCAAGGGTCTGTTCATTCTGGCCTGTGCCCACTGCCTGCAAGCAGTCGGTGCTTATGGCAACAGCACGCCAACGAGAACTCGCTAGCGCGCCAGTGCCAGCCTGCGCGCGTTTTGTGAACTAGTTCGTGGAGCCATGAACATTGCGGCCCAAAAAAAGGTGAACTCAATATAGAAAACATCGGTGGAAAACGAAAAAGTTAACTAACAAAAAAAAAGCACGTACCCGCGGGGATTCGAACTTGTTACAATATAGAAAACATCGGTGGAAAACGAAAAAGTTAACTAACAAAAAAAAAAAAAAGCACGTACCCGCGGGGATTCGAACTTGTTACTTGCAAAACACTTGCGGTGGCACACCTAGCAATCCAGACCGCTCGGCCACGAAGCGGGCTAGGCTGGCACCGGTAATATAGGGTATATATTGTACAACCAGTTTACACTTTTCTTTAGTTTTGACATTTCAAGCAGCTTAGGTGACTATTTGTTGTATTGCGCTCGTGCAGTAAGCGTCGCCCGAGTTTCCACAATAGCTCACATCTAGCAATTGCATTTCGTAGACGGAAAAGCGTTCGCAGATGTGTAGTCGTGCTGCTGACCGCTGTGCTTGTTCGCCCAGCGCAAAAAAGTGCTTCCCGCACCCTAGTTTTACGCTGTACGGTAAAAATATCAGTTGATTTTATTTCCTTAGTACCTATATTGACTTCGCTGACTCTTCTCCCGCCTTCAAGAGGCCTTATATTTTCCTACTGGCATACTAGTCAGCGAAGCGTCGCATGTGCGCTTGTGCAGCGCTTGTGTGAAGCGACCTTGACTTGGAGCTAGATACAGTGTACAAACTAGCAAGTAAAGAAAGGCAAATTCTACCATTCACAAACGTGTCCTGGCTTCGTTTCAACTGAGCGAACGAATTGCGACGACCCGTCGGCGGCCGGCGGACGAAACGCTGGGCCGACTGACTCTGCCTGAAGGCCGGGGAGCCGTGCAGTAGCGCGGCCAATTGCCAGCTTATCCCCTCCTGACGTCAACCGAAACCCCCGCAGAAAATGGGCGAGCGTAAAGAGAGGAGGACAGCATTTTCGAATTAATTTTTCTACTAAATAAAATCGCGTAAACGCGCCCAGGGTGGTCGAAACATGGCCTGGGGACTCCGGACTACAATTTGCGCAAGTAATCCCGCAATGTTTACATATCACTTCAATGTCTCTTTAAAATAGGCCCTTTAAGGTTCTCTCATGATGGTGTTGATTATGATTGTATTTGTGCCAGGTTAAGTTGTAATTTGGGCGAAAATCCGCAGACCGCGTGGTACAAATCTATGCCCGTGATACAGGACGTACATTGCACGCACGAGAACCTTGTGCAGGCATTGCATTGGTCATAGTTTCATGCAATTACTTGCTTTATTTCAACGTGTGGAGTATGATGAGTGTGACATCCGCAATAAAATGACGTAGGCCGTAAGAATTAGATTTTTTTTATTTAGTCGTTCTTGCCCAAACTGCAAAGTAAAATTTTTCATTCTGTGCAGTATACTTTGACTCTTTGCACTTGCGTTGTGTGTAGCGCAGATCTTATCTCAAAAAACGAGAGGCTATGAATTATGCATGCAAGAAGCGTTATATCACTACTATAGCAATAATTTCAACAAATAACAACCCTAAACAGACAGACATCACGCGCAAGAACAGCGCTGTTAAGGGCGAAAATTACATGAACCTGGCACACCCAAAGCGGAATAATTCAGCCATCGGCATTTGTTAAGTCATGCCAGTTTAAATTTGCGCTTCTGTTTTGAGTCTCAACGCAGTCCATTTCGTATACTATAGCTTCTATCAGGACTCGGGGCGGACATGAGAAGCTTGTGCTTTGTAACAATGAATCTGGTTGACATTTCCGCACAGCCCAAATGTAGAGTCTGCTGTAATGAGCTTGGTGTTCTCAAATAGTTGCATTGCTACCGGTCAAGTTTTCAATGCTTCGTGCATAAATGCCCTATAATCTGCCTAAAGGCGTGTACTATCAAGTTATACCTTTTCTGGAGCAGCCACCCCCTTTAGTTACCACTCCCAGATGAGGTAGAGCAACTAACTGCAAAGTTCGTCATTCAATGCTGTATCGAACTTTATATTTAGCAAGAAAAAATAATAACGCAAATACGGCGATGTCTGACCATACTCTTGCGGTTAGGCATGTTATGTGCAAGCTGAGCAAAATATTGCTGCGTTTTGAATTTTGTCGTGAGATCTGAGGAAAGAGTTATAATGCGGTTCTACCATTTTGGTTTCAAACTTTAATGAAAGGACATACTTTTTTAGCTGACGCGTGCGCTGCCATTTTTCAGCCGAGTACACACTGCCGGTTTTAAAGCTAAACGATAAAAAAGTATTTGCAGTTCATGAGCATGGGCGGCTCTGGAATGTATAGGGCGCACAGAAGTTTTGTAGTTTTCGTTGCAGACGCGGGAAATGGAAATTATGTTTGAAATCTCCTTGGTCCACCAGAAAACGGAGGATTGGGCAGCTGTGCAGAGCCAGCAAGACCTTCGGGCATGGTGCTATGCCCGAAACAAGTCAGCATTTTGTTTCCCGGAGTGCACCAAGAAAACATGCGTATTGGCATAGCCCCGCATACAGAAAGACCAAAGTCTACCATGCTTTAGCATGAAGCGGACAGTAATGACACAGTTAAACTATTTCCTTGGTTGACAGCGACCGCGATGTTCAAGCTAAAGCATGGTTTCAAGCTACGACAGGATAGATTGGCTAAAAATTGCAAAGTTGTTTACCGTGATATTTCCTCGGTTATTTCGGTTACTTAAGAAATGCTGACGATTGCTCAAAATGTCCTTCATGCAACATATTAGTATACGTAGCAGTTGCGGATCCAGGAAGAATCACATCAGCGCGCACCCGTATGTGTGTGTGAAGGGGGGGGGGGGGTGAGGGGAGGAGGGGGGCGGAGGTGTGCTGGTGCTCTTGAGATGACCTGTTGTATGTGGCCCGTTTATTTAATTAGTAAATTCTGTTGTCATGCACGACCGATTGAGCCTTGACAGAACGACACTCCTGCGCCCACAGAACTTCAAAGAAGGCCAGGAAGAGTTAACGGAAAATTCTGATTGATTGATTGATTGTGGGGGTTTAACGCGCCGACGCAACGCAGGCGATGAGGCGCGCCGCAGTGGAGGGCTCCGGATTAATTTTGACCACCTGGGGATCTTTAACGTGCGCCGAAATCTCGTACACACGGGCGTTTTTGCTTTTCGCCTCCATCAGAAAAGCGGCCGCCGCGGCCGGGAATCGAACCCGCGACCTCGTGCTCAGCAGCGCAACGCCTTAGCCCCTGAGCCACCGCGGCGGGTTAACGGAAAATTCTACCAGAAAGGCACGTTCGTTTCTTCGCCACCAGTACGAAGGTCCTTCACTTGCGTTGCGCACGCTGCTATGGTTTTAAAATTGGGTGTACCAGTGGATGCACGCATCGATATGAAACGCGGTAACAAAAGTCCCGATAACGGGCACCCATAACCCCAAAAGGTTCTGCGCATGCGCAGTAGGACGCCCCAAGACGCTTGGGGGCCCCAGAGCGTTGCAGCCCCCTATTCTAAAACTCCCGAATAAATTATTCCTTCATCTGGCAAAGTTCGTGTCTTCCACCCTGCCGCCGCGTAACATGTTCCACCGCTTCTTGGTCATGGCACAAGGAGAAGGTAGAACCCCAATTTTTCTGCTTTACAATAACAACGTCGAAGAGTTGCCGTTCCCGCAGATATAATGGGCCAGGCTCGTGAGATCAAGCCTCCCTACCCGACCCCGTTCTCGATGGCCAGCAGCGAGATTTAGATGACGAAGAAAATTTAAACCACGAAGGAGACAAACACGAGCGCTGACGCACGAAGAGATGCACGATTGCCTGGAACACACGACGTTCGATGCCATCGAATAGTTCTGGCGCCGCTTTGGCGTGCGCAACAAGGTTCACTACGCGGAGATTCTCAGAGCCGGAGTCAGTCGTCCTTGCATTTGTACAAGTGGCTCCTCGATCACAAGTGGGTCGATGCATTCAACCCCTGGATTGCTTAATGGCTCGACTCCGACATGGACATTCAGATCATCCTCGATCACTATATATGCCTGTGCCACGTACATCGCCCACTACGTGAACAAGGCCGACCACGGAATGTCTAACTTGCACAGGAACACAGGGACATGGTTACCCCGAAGGGCTCAAGGCGCTCGCTTTGAACATGCTCAAAACGGTCGAGATGCTGGCCCTGGAAGCCGCGTTTTTTCTCCCCCGCCAGGACATGTCCAAGAAGAGTTGGGGATTCATTTACATTCACACGTGCTTCCCCGAGGGCCGAGTAAGAGTTCACAAGGCCAAGGAGGAGATCGAATAATTTCCTCCTAGGTAAGGCCTCCAGATGTCCTGCGTCTTCAGCCTTGCACCGCTATAGTGCAAGCTGCGCCAATTCCAATTCGTAGTATTCTTTTCCGAGTACTTTCACAGCCAGGACCGCGTAACGCCCTGCATTTCCACAATAATGCAGATTTCGCGAAAGTTTCACCTGCAGTCGTTATAATAGCGTAAATGGAGATAATTGGTCGAACGAAATTTTGTAAAACCAAACAAATTAGAAAAAAATGTAAAAAATAGCGAAAATGGTGAAACGTGTAGCGCCCTTCATTTATACAAAAAAATGCAGTTTTCGCTGAAGAAACACCTGTAATCGTTATAATACCGTGAATGAGGATAATTGGCCGGCGAAATTTAGAAAAAAACAACAAAAGTTGGCTGTACAGAATCCACACGCTAGGCAAGCGGCATCAGAATACTGAGCATTAGTATACAACTCTCTGAATTTCTGCAGATTTTTTAAGTGCGAATGCACTTTATAAGCGACCCCAAACCATCCACCGCCGCCGGCGGCGGCGGCGGCGTCGGCGTCCGCAGTGCTCCTCTATATTTAAAAAAGAAACAGCATCCGGCGCCAGGTTTCGATTCGAGGACTTTGCGGCCGCAGCGCGACGCGCTACCGACTAAGCCACGGACGCCACGCTGATATCAATGTGAGTAACGCGCCTTATATCTTTAACGCATTCAAACTACGTCGTCAGCGGCGTGCGTTGGCGACTCAGCGGCGTTATAGCGGCTTGATAACTGCGTGGTGTACACGTGATACTACAAACCCGATGGAAGAGATGGAAGAGAAGGCGGCGAGGCGGTGGGCTGCGGGGGCCGAGCGCAAGCGCCGCAAGCGGGCCGACAACCGTGCATTCGCACTTTCACATTCTCCCCCTCGGGGAAATGCGGGGGAATTTTTTCTTGTTGCTCTATTTTTATTGGTAAAATTTCGAAATTGTGGTAAACTTTCTTTTTAATTTTTTTGTGTGATGTTCTCTGCGAGTGTTTTTTTTTTTACGTGATGCACTGTCATTTAGTTTACAATTTCCGTTTTTTGTATTTCGTTTTAATTAAATTTTCAATGATCCTTTTACCATTGTGATGTGATGTACACCATATGTGATACCCTCCGCCGGACGGCTTTTTGATTCCTATAAAAGGAAGATTGAGAGCTGGATGATCTTCAGTGTAGTAGTGTTGACCATCCATGGTGGGTGGCGTCCCTAGTCCAGGATGCCATGGCCCTCAGCTGCTTGTCTGGCCTGGATCACCAGGCTGCGCTGGTCATCCAGGACCTCGCTGGAAAGCAGGGCCTCCCACTGTTCCGTCGATGGCACCAGGACCTCTGGGAGTTCCTTCACACCCTTGCACTCCCACACCATGTGGTAGAGAGTGTTGGGGGTGCCGCAGAATTGGCAGTCGTAACTGTACAGGCTGGGATGAATCATGTGCAACTGTGAGGCGTGCGGGAAAGAGTTAGTTCGGAGTCTTCTTAACTGCGTCGCTTCTTCTTTGGTGAGTTGTGGATGAGGAGGTGGATATTTCCGTCTGCTCAATCTGTAATGTTCTGATATGTCCCTGGTGCGTCGTGGGATAGGTGGGAACATCGGTGGGGGAGTGGCTTGAGCTTCTGTAATGGGGGTGAGGGTAGCGGTTGTTGCCCGGTGGGAATGATCTCGCAGCAGCATCAGCCGCCATATTACCCTCTAGAAACTCGTGCCCCGGTGTCCACACGATGTATATGTCCGGTACATCTTCTTTTTGATCCTTTAGCTTCAGGAGTGTATTAAGCGCTACTGTGGAGATGAGACCCTTCTGAAAATTTCTGCAGGCTGTTTGGGAATCTGTGATTATGATCATCCGAGCTTGGCTTTGCTTGGTCGTCGTAGTAGCGAGAGCAATCGCTGCTTTTTCCGCGGAGTCAATGTTTTCAGTCGGGATAGTTGCCGAGCTTAGTTCCTTTCTTTTGCTGTCGGTCACGGTTATCGCGTGTGCTGCATGGTTTGCGCTTGAAAATCTTGAGGCGTCGATGTACTTCCTTCCGCTATCCTTACCATAAGCTTTTTTAGTGCCTTTACCCTGGCATTTCTCCTTCCTTTGTGGTAAAGAGGGTGCATGTTGAGAGGGATACTGGAAACCGTGATGTAGTTCCTCAGACAGAGTGGGATGCGGCTTTTTTGTGTTTGGGAATCCAAGTTCACCTCATACCCGAGACGGCGTAAAGTGGCGCGACCTGTTTCTGTGAGTTTCAGCCGTTCAGTTTGGTAACCCTGTGGGCCTCTACAAGTTTCTCGCACGTGTTATGTACCCCTAGTTGCGGGAGCTTCTCCGTCGAAGTCTTCGCCGGTAGACCTAGTGCCAATTTGTATGTTTGCCTAATGAGGATGTTGAGTTTTTCTTTTTCGGCATTTTTTAGCCCCAAATATGGGTTACCATATGTAATTCTGCTGATAATTAATGCTTGTATTAATCGAATTGTATCTTCTTTCTTGAGTCCATGTTTTTTGTTCACAACCCTCTTGACCAGGTGGGTTACCTGGGTGATGGTGCTTTTGAGCTTGTAGAGTGTAGCAGCTCCTGTTCAGTCCTTTTGGAGAGTGAGACCTAATAGTCGCAGTGTGTCGACTTTTGGGATAGGGATGCCATGAAGCTTCACTTCTGGGTCTGGTGCTTCCGGCGGGGGTCTGCCTCTCTTCCTCTTTCTTAGTACCAGAAGTTCCGATTTTTCTGAGGCGACGGAAAGTCCACACTGCTTGAGGTATGCCTGGGTGCGGTCTACGGCTTCCTGCAGGGAATCCTGTTGGTTTCCCGCTGACCCTTTTGCTGTCCAGAATGTGAGGTCATTAGCGTAGATGGCATGTCTAAGACCAGGAATTGCATTTAGCTCGTCACGTAGGTTGATCATCGCGATATTGAAAAGTAACGGCGAGATCACTGAGCCCTGTGGGGTGCCCTTTGCTGGGACCTGGAATTTGTCACTCCGAAGCTTTCCAAGGCCCACTGTCGCCGTCCGAGACGAAAGGAAGTCCCGAACGTAGTTAAAGGCCCTCACCCCACATTCCGAGTCTTGTAAGTTCTTCAGTATGGCCACGGTCGATACATTATCAAATGCACCTTTAACGTCAAGCGCCAGGATGGCGCTTTTGTGTGACGTGCTGAGGTTGTCAACGACCTCCTCTTTGATCGGTAGCAGAATATCTTGCGTCGATAAGTATGGCCGGAAACCGTACATGGAGTCTGGAATCTTTATTTTGTTGTTGTGCTCCATGTGAAGGGTTAGGCGATCCAGAACCATGTGCTCCATGAGTTCCCTACGCACGATGTCAATGAAATCGGTCTGAGGTTGGACAATCCGATAGGCTTGTTGGGCTTTGGAATCATGGTCACGTTGGCATGCTTCCACGGCGCCGGTATACTTCCACTCTCCCATACCTCGTTTATTCTCTTATTCTGTTGAGAAGATCCTGCTTGATTTTTTCTGGGATGTTGCGGAGTATTCTGTTGGTAATTTTGTCCGCTCCTGGCGCAGTGTTCCTTGTGAGCTTGAAAAGCGCCGCATCCAGCTCGGCCCTGGTGGATGGGGTGTCAATGTCGAGGTTCGGTACCCCTACGTAATCAGGGTGGGAAACGGGTATAATTTGGTCTTGCTCACCAATGAGTTTCTTTTTTGCCGCCATAAGGATATCCTCTTCAGTGTCCGGGAAATTCGGGATGAGGCGCTCTATTTGTCGTCCAGTCGTGGTTTTGGATCCAGTGTTGGGGATAAGTGACTTCAAGATATTCCACGTTCTTTGGGTACTGAGTGTCCCCTGTAAACGGTCACATAGCTGGTTCCAGTTCTGCCTTCCCAGCTGTCTAGCGTACTCCTCTGCTTGCTTTGTTAAGTGGGCAATGCGTTTCTGTAGCTTCTTGTTACACTTTTGTTTTTTCCATCTCCGTCTAAGACTTCGACGAGCCTCCCAAATATGTAAGAGGTGAGGGTGTACTTCTGGATTTTGATATGCTAATTGGACCTCTTTTGTGAATTTGTTGGCTTTTTCAACCAGTTTCGGGGTCCATTCTTCGAGATCCATGTCTATGTTTATCGATTGTTGGTCATTTTCTTCTCGGAAGGCTTTCCAGTCTGTAATTCTTGCCTTTCCTGTTTTTGCGGGTGTTCGCCGATGGTCAATTTCCAGTTGAACAACGTAGTGGTCACTACCGAGATTCTGGTCCAGTTTCTGCCATTCAGCAAGGGTGATGCCCCTCGTGAAAGTGAGGTCAGCGGTTGTGTCTCTCGACACACTGTTGCCCATTCGGGTGGGGTATTGGAGATCATTCCACAGCGTAAGGCGGTGTTTTGAGCCACGTTGTGGACATTTTATCCTTTCTTTAATGACCTTTTATACCCCCATGCCACGTGGGGTGCATTAAAGTCTCCTACCACCACCGTCTTGTGACCCGCGGCAAATTTCAAGACCTTACGAAAAAATCTGTCGAGGTCCCCCAAGTTTTCGGTGGGTGGACTATAGATGTTGAATATGAACAGGCTCTGCAAAGTTTTCCTGTCGGGTATGATCTTCACAAGGGTGTGCTCGATCCTGTGTTGGATGGGGTGCAACTGTGTGGCCAACTGCTTTAGGGTAAGGATGGCAGTTCGGGTCATGCCCTCGGTTATATTCGTATCGTAGCCCGTTAAGTTATTGCTTTCAGCTTGAGTTTCCTGTAGAGCAATGACATCTGGTTTCTCAATTGAGCTGAACTGTAGCAAATTTTGTTTTTTAGATTTAATGGTTCTGCAGTTCCATTGCCCAATTTTGAGTTTGGGAACTGTTCTAAATGGGAGCTTCGTGGTACCTGAGGGGCTACTTGTCATATTCTAGCATTTCCTCCATTCGAGCTTCCCTCCCAGGATAATTCTTGGGTTTCTTGCGAGCCTTGTCTTTTTCCTCTATAACCGTTACCCTTTTGTCGAGGTCTTTCATTTCATTCAGTATGGTAATATTTGTTTCTTGAATTTGCTGCTGCGTCTTGTGGATGTCCTGCGGCTGTTTTGAAAAAACTAAATGAATAAACAAATAATGTACATTAAAAATGTGGTAAAATTTCTTCTCAATGCAATTTCAAATCTCTTAATAAATGCGACTGGTTGTATTGCCAAAAGAAAAATGTTAATTTTTACGATTAATCGGCAGAAAATATGTATTCTGCAGTGAGCACTTAGTTACCTGCAGCGGCTTTTTTTAGAAATAGATGTTTCAACTAATGTTCCCGTAAATTTTGCACACGATTAAAAAAGCGAGTCATTGAACCTTTTCAAAAAATCTACGGTATGTAAACATTACAGTTGTTCTGCTAACGGGCGTAAATTATCGCAATAGTCGGCGAGTTTAGACACATTTCATTCTTTATCCTTACAAAAAAAATTTCAGGGAAGCTGGCATTCACGTGCAACACTTGAATGGCGAAGCTGTAGCAGGTGAGCGAGTATCATTGTTTATTTGCGTGGATGCGGTGTTAGTAATCGTCGTCATACGCATCGAAGAGGCCGTCGTCTTATTCGCGGCCAGTTGGGGATGCAAAGTCATCCTATGAATTGTAGACTTTTACTAGCTCAACCGGCGAAGATTGCACTAAATCACGCTAGGCT
Organism: Haemaphysalis longicornis; assembly: GCF_048455015.1. NCBI lineage: Eukaryota > Metazoa > Arthropoda > Arachnida > Ixodida > Ixodidae > Haemaphysalis > Haemaphysalis longicornis. The sequence goes on along the minus strand of NW_027526385.1, from coordinate 191,225,073 downwards.
TGAACGACAGTGAAGCTGCAGGATTTATTTCTACCTGAACACTTAAGGACATATCACCACGCATTTGTACAAGCTAGGATTTGTTTATTTACATGTTCAGTCGTTGCCTAGCACTGTGCTGGTAGTAGGCATCCTCATATGCTTCGATATCGCCGTGTTCCTGATGCCAAGCACTGCATGCTGAAGCCACATTACTTGCTATAGCCACTGCGCGAGCCAGGGACTCGGCGGCCACTGCGAGGCACGCTTTCACGAGCGCTCGGCATTTTCTTGGTACTGTTTTTCGCAACGGCGAACTTACGGCTTGTACAAGAACCCCGCTGTTAAAACTTAATACTTCGCCAGCGTACGCGTTTCAAGCGTAAGAATAAATGACTAAAGTGGCCTGCAGGCGTAAGACCCTGACATGTCTCGCCTTCGTATTGCGCGAAGATAATGATACCTCTTGAACCGAAATTGGTTTCAACCGTTAATATCTATTCGTGATTATAACAATTAGGTGGTAGTAGCTTTCCCAATTACATAATTTTACACTAAGCGAACCTGCAACGAGGTTTACAAACAACAATTATACATGTCCGGGCCCACCCCCTCTATATCGGACATTGCTGTTTACTTGCTGGTTAGAGTACTTCGAGCTTCTATGGTGAGCATTGCTAGAATAACGCTTGTGCAGTAAGCTTTACTCTAGCCCCCACATATATCTGATAAGCAGCTGCCGCGTTTATTCGGGCAGTGTTATCGATCGGAAATGTGTGGTCGTGCTGAAGACCGGTCTGCTATTTCACCCTGTGAAAAGGTTTCACGTATAGCGATAAAAAAATCAATTGATTTCATTTCCTTATTACGTGAATTACTTCGTTTTAATGGGCTGAGTCGTGCCAGCCGCACAGGCATATACAGCTTGCGGTGAAGCGTCGTAAGTCAATTAAATTAAATGACGCTTGCTCGCTAGAAATAGGTTTAGTCGGTCCAACCTTGCAGTCAAGAACATGTTACCAGCGGGTCACGGTAATTCCTAAAGTATGGCTCATGCGTTATCCCAAATGACATTGTAAGCCATGGGCGCTTTGTTTGGCGAAACCGAAACCGAAACTAAATCGTACTCTCCAAGAATAAACCTCCATAACTACACCCTGACGATTATACTAGTTGCCGATTGCAGTAAAGTTTTTTCTAGAAAATAAATTTGCACAAACGCAAATGCGCATGCGTGAACTGGAAAATCTTGGTGGTGGTGGTGGTGGTCGTGGTTGTGGTTCGCGACGGGAAAATGAAAGGAAATTCACTGGGGATATTTTGAGCTCGGCAGGGAGGTCATCATCCATTACACTGCAAAGATGAGTTTGCGTCATTTGGCGTAACTGCTGCAGTTTCTGCGGCCGCCGCAGACCTCTGATGGTATTTTTGTTCTTCCAGGCTTTAAGACCTAAATACTGCACTAGCGACTGCACAAACGGCGAAAATGTTTATTTGTGCCCGTCTATGCAATGTGAACAAAAACAAGTTTGATAAATTCAAGAAAGGGATTGGTTACGACTTAGCAACCATTAACTAGGTTGTGCAGTGTTCTTAAAATTCCAACTCGTTTTTTATCTTGGCGTGTGCAATGTTCATGGGACTTTTCATGGGCTCCACCTTGACATAGCAGTTCAATGATTGGCCGAAAATGAAGAATCTCACAAATTGGTGTGACCCCTCAGCGTGAAGCTCAGAATAATGTAACGACCGGTATTGCTGCCTTTACAAACACTGATATAAAAAATAAGAATCTCATTTGAAACTATCTTATCTCCAGAATGTGGCGGCTCAGTGCATGAATAAGGCACCGCGTTAGTGAACACGAAGTTTTGGCTTGATTCCTGGCAACGATTGTCGCTTTTTTCACCAAGTAAAAACAAGGCAGCAGGACTATAAAGTACCATAAGCCAAATTTTCCTAGCATCTCGAGTGTAGCGCACGTTCAATATGAATTAGGCGCCATAAATTAGTCCGTAGCCCTTCCGCCCTCCCGCGGCTGTCCGCAAAGCCCCACCATATCTTTAATCGAAAATTACCAGTTCCCACTGAATTGTAGCCCTTTGAAAGTGTTTGTCATTCTCCGGTCACTTCTCACCTTCCGCCCATGTAATACACTAGAAATGTACAATAATGAACAGCTTTACTTCAAATGACGGAGCGAAAGAATGAGAGGTCTGGTTGACGATGCTGCACAGATTCAATTATTCTTTCAGCATACTTTCAACTGCTTTTGGGTGCACATTTAATCCCGTCAAGCTTATTCTCATCAAGCTTACTTAGAAGCGAGTTTTATTAGTGCAGCGACCAAATGAATAGAACAGCTCTTGCGTTGTTTTCAAGGAAAATGACAAGTGCAACAAGTTTGTTTTTCTATCCTGTGGGCAACTATCGAAATGTGGTTTTCTGACTCCAATCTTCACGTGTATTTATTATTGCGAGCACGCTGTGTGTGAGGAACTCAACAGATTAGAACCTGGCGAATTGCAGTACTTAAAATCAAAGTTGATTGTTCGTTTTAGTGACAAACGATATCGCTGGATATGACCAGAACATCTCGCGGTACAATACACTCCTGCAACAAGTTACATTGACGCAAAACTGAGTGCTGCGTGCTTAATACTAACAAAACTGTCATAACGGTCAGGTAAGCTTGATGGGGTAAAATTCGACACTACTGAGAAAAAACCCAGCGCAATCCGCTTTCTTCAAATGAGCACACTGGACCTGTCTTATTGTTGGACCTTTCTTATCGGTGGAACTTTAATCTCGTCGAATATTCCGGCTCAATTGTATTTTCCATCCCGGTGGATTTTTCGTCTGGGTGGATACGCGGGCTCGATTGGGTATTCCGTCTTGGTGGATCTTCCCTCTCGTTGGTCACTCAGGCGCGCCTGTTTTCCCTACCCGTTTTTTGCCACACACTGCCGACTCCTTACCCGATTTCAGGCGGCACACTAACACAAAGATGCCCATGAAAAGCCTGTTTTTTTCGGAATGAACTTCAGTGTATCCTTTCCGTGGTACTCTTTCTTAGCGTTTCTACCATTCTCCTTATACCTCACACGGCTTCGTGCCACCCTGACAATAAAGCATATTCACTCATTCATTCTTGACCCGGGCCTGGGGTTGTGATAAAGGGGCTTCTTTTTTTTCGATAAACGTGTGGCTACACCATTCTATTGTTCTTTCGACAATCTTTCTAGCTATAGTGTTCACGCACTTCGACATCTGCAGTGAATTTTCAAGTGATGCGTTATTATTTTTTCAGTTTCAGCTCAACGTTTGCATTCATTTTCTACAAGGCTTCCAGTAAGAGCCAAGTAGAGACGGTCACCCCTTGCAACTGCTGATGGAAAGACATCATTCTTTATTTCACCTCAAGAATTACCTGCACCTTACCTCTTGAGCGCAGCCAGCTGGACGTTACTAGGACGTCCTGAACCCAGGATGTCCTGGATCCAGGATGACCGCAGAGGGAATTTCCCGCTGCCAGGTTGTCAATCAGAGAAATGCTTTTATCATAGTAAAGGTATGAAAAGAGCGCTAATAGGAACACGCCATCACAGGATGGTGAAAGCGGCCTTTTCGCAATATGTCCATTACACGCGAGCGCACGTGTCTGCATCGCCGTAGTAAATGGGAATCAGTTTTCACCTGTTCTACAGAGGACAAGCGGGAACTGTTTCAGGCTACTCGGTAGGACTTCGCTTGACCATCGCTATTTTTTGTGAGTATCATGACACGCATGTTGTGTTGGATTTTCGCGAATCAAGTTTCCATAGCTCTATGATTACTTTGTCGAGTGGTATTGAACTGCAGAAATAGCACATTTTTTGCCCGGATAACTTCTTCATTGCAAGAACTGAATGGTGCGACACGCAGTCGTCTCTTATCTTTGTGTAGAACTGTGTGTTATATACTTGGGCAGTGCAGGGGCACGTGATTGAAAAGAAAATCAGAAGCATTTACCACTGCTGCAAGTGCCGAAGCACAGAGTTATTTTGTCAAAGCAAACACACATCGGTGTGCTGAAAATACCACTGAGTTTAAAAGGAAATTGGGAAACTTAGAAAAAAAATGGGTATGAAACTAAGGGCCACCGGACCCATCAACAAGCATGCTCCTCCTGCGCCACCACAGCTCGACAACAACGTTTACAAAACTTGGCATTAGTGAGTGCATTTTAAGCGTAAGTTTGGAAATGCATGTTTGAAATATTGAGTAATTCCTGCAAGAGTTATCTCAGAATTATAAGAGATAAGTACCAATTTCGTGAGCTTGCAATATGTTATGCTATATGTTGCTACATGTCTGCTATATGTTAATAGATGTTATGCTTGCCGATGAGAAGGCTGGTGTGTGTCAGGATGACAATAGGACTGACGGTACGCTTTGGCCTTTTTTTAACCAGTGCCGGAAGCTTGATGTGTGCAGGGTTGACGCAGACTAGCAGGTGGAAAGACGATGTTACGCGTACCCAAGTTATTCCTAGATATAAGGCTAACACGTGCGCTTGGCCGAGTCTTCTGTAAAACCAGGCACAAGAGTTAATTAGAAAGACAAATGAAAAGCGGTAATATACCGTCAAAGAGAACTGCATCCGCGAAGCAAACGTTAGCGCTGTAAACCAGGAGTCTTACAGCGTTGCGATTAAGATTTCTAACCATTGTTTTTTACTTTACCTCTCTACTTGTAAATGGTCGTGCCACTGTTTGAAGATATAGCCCGTTGTGATATCAAAAACAGGGCAAAAACGAACCATTGACGCACGCTGGTTTGTCCTGCGCCCGCTACACTTATGAACCAGCACATGCTTACTTCTGAGAGAAAAAAGAACATGCCTATGTAAAAAAATGACCGTTGGGATCAGTGATATTCTCAGCTAGACGGGTGTTTAGAACGCACAGAAGTAACCTAAAAAAAGGTGGCTTCTTCGAGCTGCTGTATCCGCCGCATGCACTTTGCTCTAAAAAAGAGATGAGCGCTTTTTTACCGCCGTTCCGTATTAGTTCAGGTCTGAGCACTAGAGCGGCATTTGCTGCTCTGCTCATCACATTTCAAATAGGCAAAATGAAATGCGATAAACACACTCAAGGACAGGTGAGAAGCGCAGTTTTTCAATGCTTTTTTTCTCTTTAACGTAAAACACTTTTAGTGGTGATTTTGTTGGAGTAGAGCTGCAGATACTGTCGGCCAACAAATAGCTCTTCTGTTAGGTTCGGTAGCCAAAGCGAGTAATACGAAAAAATTTGTGCAGTCGTAGTGCAAGCGTACCCTGTTCTAGTGGTGCAAGGTTGGAGAAACAGCAGAGCAGGCGGCCACTCTCCCTTCGTCGGAGACCCGGTTGTTGCACCTCACATAAATTTCCGAACTTTCCGCTGAAAGTTCTCCGTCACTGGCAGGCTCGGATCGTTTTCTCGGCAGGGTTACATATACTTCCCCAAGTAAAACGCGTTAGCGCGCACTGGAATCCGTGGCAACGGTCTTGGCGAACTTGGCGTCTGTAAAGCAAATCGGCGTCTGTACTCCACACTTCAGGCGCGAATGCACGTGAACTGGCGAGGAGGACACCACGCGAGAGATCACGCCAGCAACGCCTGACAGAGTGTTCTAGAAGGTTGAGCTGGTCAACGCCGGACGCTCATCAAGAGCCGCACGCTCACGTGCGCTCAGTATGTTTTCTTGATATTTTTTGCGAGCTTCCCACGTGGTGGCAGCACACACGCAAGCCTGGACCCCGGGCGCTCCTCATGAGGCTAACGGTCAAGTGCGCTCGGCTGAGCTGAGTTCTCTGGTAACGCTCGGCTGCGGAACTAGAAGCTTAATCAGCTCTGCTGCTAAAACGCGACAGACAAAAAAAAAATCTTCCCGGTGCTGATCCAGTGCAGCTATATTTAGAGCACAGAAAAGAAATAAAACAGGTGAGGTAGCAGTCTACAACACCCAAAACTAATACGCTCACATCAACACGCAAGTGTTGATCATCAACGCGTTAAGTGCGGCAAGTGACAGAAAGCCGCGATCGCTTAAGAACACCCGGAATACACAAAAAAGGCGACATTAATTTCCTTAGTAGCCGACAAAATTTTCTCATTTTCCCTGCCCGGAATGGCTAACAAGATTTTAAGACAGAAAAGCGTACTTTTCTACGACGTATAACTGTAACTACGCCTTTTCGTTCCTCTTCCTCTCCTCAGTAACTGTCATCCCCTTGCGCCAACCCTTCACACCAGCAGGCATTCTGGTGTCCACCTCTAAGGGCGACAAATTATGCCTGCTGGTGAACTTTTCTTTCAATTCTCCTAAGAATAAATTCATTCATTCATTCATTCATTCATTCATTCATTTTTTTGGTTCGTTCTGGTAGGAGACCAAACTCGGCCGGTAAACCTTGAAGTCGGCGGCTTTCTCGGCTTGGGCTGGCTTGTCGGCTTCCAAAAGGTCGTAGGCAGCATAAAGGGTTGCGTACCCGCACCTCCACCAGATGTCACGTAGCCAAAGACAGCGCAGTTGGCTTGAAGGTAAAACAAGTTTATTGGAGCAAACTTGTGCTCCCCTCACAACTCAACGAATAAACAGGCGGCGAAACAGCAGTCAACAAAGTGACGTACGCAGACTGATGTCGGTGAATCCAATGCCGCGGCGCCTGCCCTGCGCGCATTTATCTCTCGGCGAGGGTGTTTCTCGAACTGTCGAATTACATCAAAAACATTGTAGACCAAATAATTCTAGGCTAGTGGCTATAGGGCGAAACATTCTCCCTATCAAATGAGATAACCCGCCCGGCATAAGAAAGAAAGCATGGAACGCGCGCTTCGCTTTAGACACCGATAACACTGTCCGGCGCAGCCAGGCGTTAAAAACAAAACAAAAAGAAATCCAATGCATGGTTCGCGGCAATATCGTTGGCGCGTATGACAGAAATTTTGGATCCGTCGCTTTTTCATCACCAATAAAATGTGAAGTGCATATTCTTATCTTTTTCGCCGCCTATCATCTGGAACCTTCGGTACATGTTAAAAAATAGCAATTGACACACGTCTTCCGCGCACGGACATACAACGAAATGTACACGAGCACTTACTTCATGCGGCGCACACTGTGTATCCGTCGTGTTCGTTGGTGATGAAAGGATGAACATGCTGAAAATCCAAAGAACTTCTTTTCTAGACGGGAATGGGAGTAAGTCTTAAGACTTACTCCCATTAGCACAGATAGCAGCGTAACATTTCTTCCGCACACGACGAAGTCACCGTCTCAGCATAACTTCATTAGCGCTCTCTTCTTGGCTGCCCACCACGTAGGTTGGAAAAATCCCACGAGGTGGCGCAGCAGTTCTGTTGTGCGGGGGGTGGGAGCGATGAGGGTTTAAAACAGGGATGAGGGGGAAATGGGGGTAGGGAGCAAATCTATTAGGTTGGCTAGGAAGGGCAAGTAAGCGTAATAAAACCGGCAAGTCCATTGCTGACAACCGACTCCTCGATTTAAAGAGAGAGTCACTAATCATCAGTATCATCATGGTCTTTATAGAATTTAACACATCTTCTTATCGCTCTTCATGAACGTAATAAATTGAAGCACGAGGCGGTTTTGAGACACCTGGCCCTTTTCTTTTTTTTTCAGCCAGTTCAGTCATGACGGAACTATCTCCAAGGCCGGAGATTATACTGGACTGTCGTCGACTGCAGCGGCAGGACGGTAGTCAGGAACTACGTTTGATTACAGATCTGTGTAAACATAACACCGAGGTCAACGAGAACATGATTGGCTGGACCTACGTGCTTCTAGCTGCTGGATTCTTTATACTGTCATCGGGATGCGTGATGCTCGCATTTTCCCTAACCATCGAAACACGCCTGCACAGCCTGAGTGACTTCTACCATGTTCCCACCACAATTCTAGGTGCCACGCTGATCGCCGTCGCCCTCGTTCTTGTATTACTGGCGTACCTTAAGTACAGGTGGCACAAACATGTGTGATATCAAAGCCGGACTGATTTATTTCTGATTCGTTGAGACTTTCGGTGAAGCGTGCAAGAAAGTTGGGTTAATGCAACAGATTGTATTTGCAGCCGACGTACGACAGTCCGCGTATAATGTTATGGGTCACACGGAATAGCGTCTGAGTTGAACTTACAAATAAATGAACAAGCTGCGTTTGGTTCCCTCCTTTAGCGCGAAATGCTTAGTACCCTACTTCAGCCGGTTTCACCAGAAAATTTACGAACTCTGTTTTGTGAAGAATACTTTGTGAAGCCTATTTTATGCTGCCTCTTTCGTGAAACCTCCTGTACAGTATACAGTTCATAACTCGCTCGCACTAACTTTGAAGCGCCAGTAAACGCCACTGCGAAGCGGGCATGCCATATCACCAAGATGTATGCCTAACCTCACGTTTTGAAGTAATGTAGCAGGCAGTTACCTGCCGGTCAACGTACAATGATTACGCCGATACTCGGCGTTTCGTGCGGCTCAGTAATGCTTTCTAACGTGAGTCCTCAATGTGGCACGTTAGTCCAAACGCTACCCTGTGAAGTCTAGCGATGAACCGGTACCGAATGGGAAAAGTACCCATTTTACGTTAATCTGCACAACCCGCTTGACTTGGTGGGCCTAATATACTAGCGTTAGGTCTTTCGGCGAATAACAGATAGTTGCGGTGGTTGTTCTAGCAAAGCGATACGTACCTTCCGTGTCGCACATACATCCGGTAATACGGGTTTGCCAGTGGTTCAAAAGTTTGGTGCATGCCTAGAACGGGAGGGAGGGGGGGGGGGGGGGGTCGACAAGAAATGTTTGCTCGTACTCTGTATCCTGTATGTGCACTTTGAAGGCTGCCAATATTTTAAGTAGAAAATACATCCGGTGTTAGGTGTAGCATAACGGCTGATAAGGCGTAATAAAGGGCCTCTTGCCGCTGGCGCAGACAAATCGCCTAATATTATTTGTCGTACACTATTAGGACACTATTGCAGTGCCTACAAGATCAATTTCAAAAGCAGCGAAATGTTTGTATATAGGTGAACATTTTCTGCGCTTCATTGGATCTGCTTTGTATTTTTCCAAAAACAAAGAAACGGCATATCGCAGTTTAATTACGCGATACGTAAAGATGCGTAATAAAAATGACTAAAACAGAAAGTGTGGATTATGAAAACCAATGTTTCATTCATTCAACCAGAGTATTGAGAGATGTTGCCACTTCCGAAATTTATACCTCAAACCAGTGGGCTAATCTGGCCTCAAAAAAAAAAAAAAAAGAGAAAAAATCCTCATCCGTAACGCTACCGATACTGGTTCGTATCAAACAAACCTTACACACAAATACACTGAACAACTCAGTATTTGTATTCCACTTCGGACTAAGGACATGAACAAGGCACGAAGAGTAGAAAGATATCAACGTGATATCTCTGGATACCCTGGAACCAATTGTGCCCAATTGCACCATTGCTTGAAAATTTACTTACGGAAATGTATTTAAAAAGGTGTTTTTTTTTTGGGAAGAAGAGTGGTTTAACGCGCCCAGGGCTATGAAACGCGCCATAGCGGTTAGCTTCTGATTAACTGGAACCACCTGCGATTCTTCACATGCGTGGATGTCTCGACACCCGACGTTCCCACTTTCACCTCCACCTGAAAAGCAGCCACCCAGGGTGGTCTTGAACCCGCTTCCTTGGGTCAAGCAGCACGCCGTAGCCCCTGAGCCACCACAGGTGTGTAGGAAACTTCTGTTTCTGACGCTTGTTTTTCAGTCTCAAGTAACTGACAATGATATCAAGCATTCTCGTGCATGAAAAATCGGGTTATCAAACATCGTATGGACACCCTCTTTAGGTGTTATTTTCCACTGACTGTTAGACGTGACAATGTTTTAAACTAAAATGTTAGTGCACATAAGTGCACATAACTGCACTTAACTGGACATACGTGCACAAAACTGCGCACGTAGTGCGCTTTTGGCGGCATAGCCATTTGGTATTGGGTGAGTCTTCTGTGCATTTCACTGCGCATGTGAAAATCAAAAAGTTTGGAGAACATTTTATACCCAGTTTTAAGTACCCTGGATATTTTATTTAAGGCATTACTGCTTGTTGACAGTGCGGATAATAGCGCGCATCACAAGCATTGTATTCTTGTATAGTTCACAAAGCCGAGGGCCGGTGAGCTCATGGCGGAATGTACCGTTTACTCATACCACAGCAAGAAAACATGTGAAGAACGCGGAGGCAGGAACAAAAAATTAAATTTCTACCAACACACAGGTGCGGCGTAGTGGCAACAGCAGTTCTACGTCAACGCGAAGGTCGCTGGACATCAGTTATGGCACATTGCAGAGTGATTCATGCACGTGCTTTTGAGTCAAGTGTGTCGCGTGTGACCCCATTAGCGAAAAAAAGGTCGCGTGACTTAGCGGTGGACAATGCCAGGTGGTATTTCCCGTGAGCACTACGTTTACAAGGGGTTCGGCATTCCGAGCGCGCGAGAACACGTGCGCCTATTCGACCGTGGAATCGTTATGTAGCGCTCGGGTAATTTTCAGAATGGCCGCATCGCGGAAGGCCCACACCACTACCAGACATTTTTGTCAGTTAAACAACACGACATAAATAAGTCGTTTAGAAAACAAGTTGTTCAAGTTTCGCAATAACTCAATAATTCAGCAAAGAACGCGGAATACCCGCAGAAATAATGCAAAAATGAGTTTCCGATGCCCACTGTATTGGGTTTCTGAAAAGATTCAATTAACCAGTCGGTTCAGAAATATCTTACCTTGTCTTCGACGGAAGTACCGAAGATTTCTGTACACTGCAGCCCACAATAGTATGCAATGTACACCATTTTTCAAAATTTTTCATGCCAATTTTAATCCTTCTGGACCACAAAGAATTCTAATAATAACCTTTACCTTTAAATGTAACAAAATATTTAATTACAGTAAGAAATAAAGGTGTTTTTTTTCTACCTTTCCGGCATAAAACGGTTCAGCTTCGCTCGGGACGTAAGCTTGCGCATTAATTTTTTTTGCGACCTGAGCACTTTCAGATGGGCTAAAAAAGTTTTAACAAAGACTTTACATTAGTCCATCAGTAGAACGGCGTACAGAATTAATGATGCAGATGTAATTTGCTCTATGTAGTTTCCATTCAATATTTGAAGCATGCTTTTTAAATCTCTGCTTGTGGTTTTAAAGGTAAAAAGTGGTCATATATATATATATATATATATATATATATATATATATATATATATATATATATATATATATATATATATATATATATATAAACATTTTGCGTGCTGAAGCTGGCCTAGAAGGCATGCTGTAGTAGGTGGCGTCGGATTAAGTGCGACTACCGAGAGATTTTTATGCGCGTAGCAATCTCGAAAGTCGGGCGATCTGCTTTTTTTTGTCTCCGTCGTAAAAATGCCCGCCACGCACCAAGAAACGTTATTCAGCTCAGAAGCACAGACTTAACGAAAACTGACAGCTGCTATCATTCACTAACACTGCATTCGGCTTGCATATGCGGAACACTTTTGGTAGGGAGTGTGTGGGGCAGAAAACCAGATATTTCGACGGAAGACTGCATTGTTCGGGATGAGAGCACCAGACCAGTGCAGTTTTTTTCTTCGCATCAAATGACTTTCCAGGACAATTAATGATGAGACAATCAGTGCTTAAATCAGCCTCTTCAATTTACGAACAATGCACTCATAGAGGATTTACATGATTTCCCTCGCACAACTTATACCGAAAATTAATGCCATAATTTGGGTCGTGGTTGGTTCCAAATTTATAAAAATATGTATCAGCCATAAAACTATTGATTCGTTTCAGAAAGGTATTGTATCCAAAGATGCAACTTTGTTGCTAAAATTGAAGCGCAGCCTTAGCCAAATAATGATGATATTCACGTCAAAACCGCTGGATCGATCCTTGGTTCAATTGCAGCTGCTTACACGTACATTGAATATTTTTCGGATGTGATGTTGCAGTGAAGCCTTTATTAAGAAAATCAAGGCCAATTGGCCATAGGGAAAAATGGGAGTACCAGGAGAGAGAGAGAGAGAGAGAGAGAGAGAGAGAGAGAGAGAGAGAGAGAGAGAGAGAGAGAGAGAGAGAGAGAGAGAGAGAGAGAGAGAGAGAGAGAAGAAACATTTAATAGAGCAGACGGTGGTGGTTGATCCGTCACTCGGGGGGGTGGGTTCACCTCCGTCCAGGCACCCTTGGGCCTTGGCTGCAGCGCTGGCACGGGTGACCAGAAAGATCTGGTCAGAGTGACGGGAGCTGGTCAGCAGGCCCTCCCACTGCTCTGGGGAAGGTCTGGGATTGGGGGTAAGCGATGGGGTGTTTTGACAGGCCCACAGTAGCAGGAAGGGAAGAACAAACTTTTCTTCAATCTTCCAGTGTAATGTAGGCAACTTCAAAAGAAAGAAATAATGGCTTAGTTTTAGTTACCGACTTCGGTGTTGACACTGGCTCACACTACTCGTGCGAGCTACGGCTCGCGAGGGAGAAATTGCCTAGCGCGGTGAAAAAGTAAAGGTCATGGTGGAGGGGAGGGAATCATCCGGTAAAAAACTATGTGGGGGTGCACTTTCAATAGTATATCCATGGTCTGCGAATCTATGGTAATGCCTGAATAAATGGTTTCGCCGTGCGAAAGAGGTCGCAGAGCATTGCGGGCAAAATAGCGGTGGCAATTTTGCGGGGTGTATCCAGTCCAATAAATGGTGGGGTGTGAGAGCAGCATTGTTAAGACTTTTGTTAATGAAAATTCAGGCGGGTTTTGGTTGAGAGGGGACTCCCCCCCTCCCTTCCAGTTACTCGCGCGCCCACACATTCCTAAATTATGAACAGGATTAGTCTACTTCGAAATGCTTAGTACCAAGAAATAAGACGTCGCTCTATATATATTTTTATAAATAGCTGAAGTAAAAACAGGACGTACACCTGGAAGCCTGATCTGTTGACAGACTGAAGGGTCACGCCAGAATTTGTTTCTTTGGAGACTGCACTTTTTACTGCGCAGCAGTATACCTTTAACCAGCCAAGGTAAATGTTGTGTCCGCGGCAGCAGAAAACTCCCATGCTACTACTACTGGTTACACAAAGAAACACCCCAGGCTACTACCGGCTATGGCTGCACCCAGGCTACACAAACAAACTACTGATACCGCCATGGATCGAACCTGAGCCCGAAGAGAAGCAGAGCGAGACCGAGTCGTCTTGCCGACTTAACTACGCCCCCCCCCCTTTTTTTTTTGTTGCCAGTCGTCGACAGTAATCCAAACCATCATCTGTCTCCCCGTATCCACGTGTGGGTGTAGCCTAGTCAGTTAATACTTGACTAAGCTACGCCCACACGTGGACATGGGAAGACAGACGGTGGTTTGGATTCAGCGTCTGGGGAGTGGGAGGGCGTCTTTCGGATGCGACGCATGTAAAAAGAGTGAGGGGTATCAGTGCGAAAGAAGACGCCATAGGCGTGCATGCCACCCTTCTCCTCACCCTTCGAAAGACGCTCCTCTCCGCTCTGCTTCTGCCTCTGGTTTCTGGTCTCTGGTCTCACTCTTGGTAGAGCCACGAGTGTGAATTCAAGTGACGTCGCATGGGTAATCGTTGTAGGTGTCGTTTAGAGCTTCGAAGTCTAACCGCCTTCACTTTGTTGATTGGAGCCAATGTTTTTGTAGGCAATGATCGTTGTGGTAAACATGTACCTCCTAGCGCAGGTCCGTGTATCTAAAAACCTTAAGCCGACGAAGAGTTAGTGTCGAAGAGAATGTCTCCTCTATTCGATATTCGGTAGCAGTGCTGTAGGTGTCGGCGGTTTCTGTGGAAACAACCTCCTCGGGCCAGCATATTCTGAGCTCGTCACTGCTTGGATTATTTGGATACTTATGCGAACTTTCAAGTTGGTGAAAGGTAAAATCGGCAGAATTTGTGCCGTTTTAAAATGGTGTCTGTGTATGCTAACTTATACCTCTTATTTTATGATGCTTTTACTCATGGCAGCAGCGGTGTTTACTTGTTTTTTTTTTGTAGGTGGTGTACCAATTGCTTTATATTGAAGATTTCGCTGTGTTTTTGGTTTACTTCTGCATTGTGTGCATGGAACGTCGTGCAACGTGTGTGCTAGATTTAGCGGCCTTTTCTGTTGAACGATTCTGTCATGATCCCTGGGAAAAATTTAGAGTTCTTCGTTCTTTGGGCCGCAATAATGTTCAATTGCTTTTGTGTGCATTGGCGGTACAAAAGCAATAAAAAAGGGCTCGTGCTTACCGTCCCTTAGTGTATACAGTGTTTGTCTCACTGCTATTGTCATAAGCTCTTACGTGAGCCCGTACAGATTTTAATAGCGAATGAATCGTAAGTCGTCATTGCAGAAAAAAAAATACAAAGGAAATTGTTGTTGCTGTTGTTCCTGGTGACTCGGTAGGGCATGCACGGCATGCGGGACTCCAAATACAAGATGTTATTGGCCAAGCACCTCGGGAGGCCGAGGCACAATCTCATTGCACGATACTCCAACATAATCACCAGCTTTCTGAATTTGTAAGCTGGTGAACCGGAAAAGAGGGCGCAGCCAAACTCTAAAATTGGACGCATGTACCCCCTGCAATTAAAAAGTGTCTCTTCTCATTCCAAAACTCATATTGCTGAGTCTCCGCAACAGTCCAAGTGCCCGTTCCCCTTTGGTCGCGATAAGGTTTATATGAGGACGCCAATCCATTGTATTGCCTAATATTACACACATGTACTTCAAAGATGCCACCTGAGGGATATTCACCTCCCGATACGTCAGGCAGAGGGTAACGGGAGCGGATACCGGAAACACAGCAAAAGCACACTTATTGATATTAATTTTCAAATTTATGTTTGTTAACCACCTTTAGATGGAAAACAAGTGGGCCTGTAGCATTTGATAGAGGACATGAATGTCCTGAGCAGCAGAGAAAAACGCTATGTCGTCAGCGTAAACAAACTTCCTGATTTATTGGAATTAAACTCATTAGTACATAGGATGGGATTAGTACATAGGATTAGTAAATAGGATGGGAGAGAGCACCGAGCCTTGGGGGACGCCCATTGTCTGATATAAAGTCGATGATTTAAAGCCATTTTTCGAGCAAAAGAACTTGCGTCCAATTAAAAATTGTTGAATTCACGGAAGGATGCACTTGGATAACCAACATTCTTTAATTTTGGCTAGCAGTACGCTATATTCCACTCTGTCATACGCTTTAGCAACATCCAGTGTGACGAGTGCGCATACTTCATTATTTCTGCGCGCAAACTGAATATAGCACTCCAGGTCAACATGGGCGGACCAAATGGAGCAACCCGGACGGAAGCCAGTTTGATGCGGGCTAAGAATATTTTTACTGGACAAAAACTGCACTAAACGGCCATACAAAATTCTCTGTGCCAATTTGCCTAGGTTACTAGTTAGTGCAATTGGACGACCATTGTCCAGAATAACATAGGCTAAGGTTCCTTAGAAGGGGGACAATTTTTGCGATCTTCCAATCTGCAGGAATCCATGATTTTTCCATTGAGGTATTTATGATATTCAACAGATCGTCAGGATATTCCTTTCACAAAAGTTTTATCGCAGGAGTAGAAACTTCATCTGGCTCCGGGGAGGCTCCTGCCGTGCTTCGCGGCGATCGCCGAGTCTGTGGCTTGCGCAGTGGCTTTAGCAAAAAAACAAACAAACAAAAAAAACCCCGCAGCGCTGTCGTCAAGCGCTACCGTGCATATAAAATATTTGGTTCCAATCCACGCTGTGAAGGTGGTTGGAAAGCAAAGCTTTAAACGACTCCTATGACAATTGCCCATGCGACGTCACTTGAATTCACACAAGTGGCTCTACAAAGCGTGAAACCAGACATTCTGCCAGCCGTTACCTGGGATCCGCGGGAGCGGCGTCCAGAAGGCAGCAGCGTCGGCCACGGCCGATCTAGAGCGGTGGACGCCACCGCTATAGCCCGGCAGTGCGACGGCAGAAAGAAAATGTAGAGGAGCGTCTTTCGAAGCGAGAGACAGCGGAACCCTCCGGGCAACACCAACGCTCAACACAAGCGCCGACACCGAAACAATTCGGCATGTGAGCATAGTGATTTCCATTTATACCTATTTAAACTAGTTAGTTTATATGTTTGGGAATTGCGAGAAAGCTGAAGAAACTTTAAATCTCTATTTATCAGAACCAGTTGCGCCTTTCGCCTTTCGTAATACCTCTTAAAACACAACCGAATTAGTATTCACCAATTTAGAAAACGGAGTCCCATTTGTGGCTAGCAGTGCGCAAAAGGTAGCGTTTCTCTAGCTGCCAGATGTCTGTGTGTGGTCTCTACATTTTGTTTTCCCGCCATTCAGACCAATCCTTAACGTATATTTGCCGTACGACCACTTAATTCCATCGGGTGCGGGTTACCCAGGAGGTGCTGCCGAACAAGTTAATCAAGCTGTGCGAAGGAACCGCGCAGTAGACACGAAGCTGCGCCAAAACAGGCCCAAAACAATCATCACTAAAGCAGACAACAAAGCCGTACTGCTGACGCGCCCGCCGGCGAGCAGGCACCTCCGCGCGGGGAACACTGGGTGAATTCGCCGCGCCATCTACAGTGTGCTCTGTGAGTGACCCCCCTCCCCACTGCGCCTCCACCGCATTGGGAGTTTATTGTCCCGCACGCCGCGAAAGAACCGTTGGCTGGTAGAGGTACAAAGCTTTGCTTTAGAAACTCCAGCGTAATCATGAAAATGCAAAGACACCCTGCTTGGGTGAGTTCACCGCAGCCGCCGCGTTCTATAGAAGCTATTATGGATAATGGAAGACATGCCTACGAGTGTGCTACTCCTTCCCGAGACGACTTGCAGATCCCGCCACCACTGCCTCCAGTCAACGACGAGGAGCTGACGGAAGTCTACAATGCTCAGGGTAACTTTGCGTCCTCCACTGGCCGCAAAGAAGACTACGACCTCTTCGATGCACACGAGGACAACTAGCGCCGCAACTATGCAAATAAACAATGACACTGAAACTTAACAATGTGTCCGGCAATGCTTCCCTACAGCATCTCCGCCATTCAAGTCTTGCTCGGGAGTGTAAGCGTGCCGTGGATTTGTTTTATCCTGGTTACTATAAAGAGATAATTGCATTGGTTTTACTGTTTTTTGTGGGCATGTGGGTGGTGGGGCCGTTCTTCTGTACTGTAGCGGCGCAGATGGCACATTCCTTGAAATTCACCGCTTCACTGAAAACTGCACACATGACGGTCCCTTCATACAATGTCACGGGACACTGTGCACAATACCTGATCTGGTGAATTGGATGGTCGTGTGCGCGTCAAATAAAAAAAATTCACAGCATATCCACGGGGTGAATGATGATGAGTGGGCGAAGCTCCTGAGGGGAAATAATCGGTAAAACCGTGACTCTTCAGTGAAAGTTCGCCCACTACATCTGTGTCCGAACGTAACGTCTAGAAAGTCTCGCTTAAACCGCGTGTCGGCACCTTGGGGCTGAGCTCGCCTGATGCGTTTTGCAGACGCGTCACTCACTGCATCGGGGTCTACCTGCCGATACGCGCGCTTTCTCGCCGCTTCCCGTTCTCTGACGTTTTGGAGATCCTCTTCGCGCCGCAGCCGTGCCGCTTCGCGTACGGCAGGGTCCTCGCGCCGTTGCCGTGACGCTTGGGCCTCTCGTTCTCGAACGCTGGGATCTTGGCGGCGTCGTCGCGCAGCCAGACGACACGCTTCGGCCTCCCGCTCTCGTACGGCAGGATCTTGGCGGCGGCGTTGCTCAGCTTCACGGAGCGCTTCTGCCTCGCGGGCTCGCACATCTGTAGCCTTATCCATCGGGCGACTCCGAGCGCGCGCCAACAGCGAACGGATTTTATTACAACGCTCCCCGCCATCTAGTAAACAATCCAAGAACTAAACTAGAGGTAGCCACGCAATCTAGTAAACAATCCAAGCGCATCTTTTCATCATATACAAGTACCGCCATCTAGTAAACAATCCAAGAACTAAACTAGAGGTAGCCACGCCATCTAGTAAACAATCCAAGAACTAAACTAGAGGTGGCTACATACATACGTCGAGGATGGACAGACCCACGCCCTAAGGAGCTTCGCCCCTAAAAGAACGTTGAGAGGAGCGCAGCCCTTGTGGCGTCGAGGTTGCTCCATCACTTGCCGTGACGCGTCTGCTTTGAAGCGTGCGTTGGTCATGGTTTGCATAGCCCGGAGAGGCGTTCATTCATATCGCTGTTTTAAATAGAGAGATACAGAACAAACCTTTTTAAGTGACTTAAGGCCGAGCCGCGCCGTTGCCAAGTGTCCTCGGAGGAGGGGGTGTTTCACGGTTCTCCAATGGTTGCTGGTTTGAGGTTCATTGACATATTTACGGAGCCACTCGTGCGTGTAGCGGTGCAGATGTTAGCCTAAAAATTGGCCCAATTAGCTGGCCCCATTGTACCCACAAACGGCACCCATATGTCGTTACTCCAAAACAAGCCCCGACCGCGACTAAAATTTTCTTTCTCGCGCGCTGTTTAGTCGCCGCTACTAATCCTCAATCCCGACCTCTGAATACAAGAAACACTAGTAAGGGACCAGGGTGGTCACGCGTCGCACTTCGTCAGTGACGTAGGATAATCAGCGGCTTCTAGTTAAACGTTAGTCAGGGGACATGAATACGTCGAAGATTTGCGTCTATGACAAATCCTGACATGTTGCGAGAGTTTGCCCGTTTAAACAACACGGAAACGTGCGTGCTGCACGTGCACACGCCTTGGCAGGTCCTGTTCATTTTTGGGATTTCGTCCGTGGCTGGGGCTGTTCACTGGCGCCAGAAGCGACACCTGTCCCAGGTTCGCGCCTCTATAGCCTGGGCTACCCGATTCGGTCATCGCCCTCTGTGTTAGGTGTGGAGGAGCAAGTGGTCCCACCTGTCGAAATTTACTGGCCTTAGTAGTGCTACTTCGGGTGCGCATTGTCTTAATTAACGGGAATGGAAGCGTATGCTGGTGGTGTTTTTTTTAATTCTAGTGGCTCTCATTTTCTCCGTATATTATGAAGGCAAAAATAATAAAGCAAAGTGTGAGGTTGAGTTGTAAAATTCATTATGTGCTGCAGCTGCATGATTGCATATATTTTGCTTAAACATCTACTCGTTGGTTTCTTTTTTTAAATAATTCGTTATACTTTGCTTCACTCCATTTTGTCCTTATGTATAGCGTCCAATGAATAAATGTGTTCACCATGCTACCCGCTAAATATTTTGCGGCTGCTAAATAGCTCCGTGTTATTTGTTACATTTAAAAAAAAATCTGAGAGGATACAACTGCTGTGCTGTTCATTCTTACCTTTATAGCCTGGTTGACGGTAAAATACTAGAGCGGCCTGGTAGCTCGGTGCGCGCCGTGGTTTCTACAAAAAGATTTTAAAGCCATGCTGCCTCAGTAAAGTGCACCGAAAAATAAATATAAAGGAGAAATTACCGTTGAGAGAAAAAAGGTGCAGAGGCATCTACGTTTGTATTCTAAGATGTAAGGTGCGATAGCGGTACTTCGACTCCCACGGAGCGTGTGCGAACGCAGCTGCTGCATTTCTGTTCTATGCTTCACGAGCGGGAAAGGTTATCAAAAAGAGAATGACTAGCAACCGGGGTTTTTAATCGCCGTGTACCGGGAGAGACACAGGCTCTTTGCGCTTCTGTGGCTTAAATTGTGAGCGTTAAAGGTTGCAAATGCGAGGTTTTGGTCAGTTTGAGCGGGGAGGAGTCAGTTAATAAAAATATTTTCATTCTGTGATGTCTGGGCCGGGCTGAGAAATTTTGCTTTTTTTCAGAGAGAGAGAGAGAGAGAGAGAGAGAGAGAGAGAGAGAGAGAGAGAGAGAGAGATGGCAAGGAACTCAAAAGGTAGAACCTGAGTCTACGGCACCAGGTGCAGCAGCTCCTTCCCTTTCCCTCTTAATCAGCTCGCGCTGATCTTGAGGTCATACTGGTCAAACGTGCCTGCCATGCCTCGCAGAAGTGGAATATCTTATGATTAGAGACCGGAAGTTTAGGCACTAAAAAACAGGTTTTAGGCGCCTATTGTAGGCGCTCAAATATGTAATTTAGGCATATAAAGGCACTAAGTACTACCTTATAGGCATATATAGGCTAAAATAATATTTACTCAGGCGGCGTATTTCAATGCAATTTTTCGGGTTTGAGTAAACACAGGATACAAACATCGGGATTTCGAAAATGAAATTCTATTTTATTCATGAAAAACGCAAGGGTCGTGATTTCAAAATATCTAGGGTGACGAACATTGTGCGAAAGGCCGTCGAAGCAGTGGCAAACAAGCACCATCCCAAGGTTTTCGGGCTTGCAGTTGTGCCTTCTGTCAGTCAATATCTGCTTGTACGCAGAAAAGGAACGCTCCACATCCATTGAAGCTAGCGGAGCGTACTTGTACTTCGGCACGTTGGATGCTTTGATTCCATCGTGAATTGCGGTATGTCCGCCGCTCAAAACCTCAGACAGTTCCTTCAACATAGAATATACGTATTTCTGTCCAAGACAGACTTAAACTTCTCTATAGCTATATCAGCAACAGGTCCCCTGGGAGCACTAGCGAACCTTTCCTGGGCGTCAGAAATCAGAAGAATATATTGATTCAGCGTAGTGCCCGTTGCCAAGAACGTAAAATGGGCACACAAAAAGGCCAAGTCACATGGAAGTGTACCATCATGTAGAACCTTCTGGGCCCTTCTCACGGCGACACTGTTGTCTTCTGGAAAGCTGCTAACAGCCTTAACACCATTTAAGGGTTGGTTGTAGTATTACACTGCCTTCAGCCAAGTTCCCAAGCGGGTAACAACAGGCTCCAGTGGAAGAGGTACACCCGGCAACTGCTCCCTGAAAGCACGAACGCGGGAAGGAGCCTTGAGGAACACCGCCTTCCCTGCAGCTATCAGTTCGTTGACCGAACTGAACGTCTTTCGTAGCTCTTCACACACCCGATGGATCCTGTGAGCAAGACAAGTGACGTGCAATAAATCTGGATAAAAAACTTTGAGAAGTGCACCGGCCTTATGCATATAAGCTGCTTCATCTGTGTAGAGCAGCAGTACTCGGTCGTTGTGGGCTCCGGAGGGGCACAGAAGCTTCAAGGACGAGTTCACGAAGCGGGCGATGGTCTTTTTTTTATGAACGTTTATTTTGCCACAGGGCATATATATGGGATTATGAGGTGATGGTGATTAGATGAAAATGAAAATGCTCGCTTCGCGGATGAAGTCAAGGAGTGAACGATGATGACGCCCATGTATCCATGCGGCGTATGCGGAGGCGTCGTCTACGCGGAGGCCCGTCGCCGCAAGGTGCCGCAGTCTCGTCGGCCTCAAGGCGAGGCAGGACCACAGCAAGTGGTGAAGGTCGGCGATCGCGTCGCTGCGGTGGCACACTGGGCAACCAGGGTTTGTAAAGGAACCTCGGTATTGAGGCCAGTGGCGGGTTACGGCGGGAGTTAAGGCCACCCCCACCCGAATCCTCCTGGGCGCAACCTCCTCTGCACGGGTAAGACCCGGGGGAAGGGTGGCAGCACACGGTGGAATGAGAGCACGTGTGCGGCGCCGGAGGTGTTCTTTTCTCGTCACCAGGAGAGTGGCATCATCCAACTCTAACGGGGAAGTCGGAGATGGGACGGATGCTGCCAGTCGGGCTGCTACGTCGGGCTGCCACGTGGAACCCACTCAATCAGAATCTTGTGACTGATTCCTGCCGCAAGTTGATGAATACTCTGAGCCAGCACAATGCTACGACTAACTAACCGTAGTAGGCGGACTGCTTGTAGATCATCGGCGCGAACTATGATGCGCGCCCCGGGCTGCATGCAAAGTGATTCCGGTTACAGCAATCAGAGGCTCTCTAATGGCTACAAGTTCTGCACAGAAGGATGATGGAGGTTCCGGGACCTTAAATCTGGACGTCTTGCTGAGGGCTGGATGGCTAGTGCAATGAATGGCAGTGGCAATCACAGTCTCTTGTATACTGGCGTCAGTATATAATATGGTAGAACCGGGTGGAAGAAGGCTATCCGTGTCGGTGATGCGTTGTTTGAGGGCAGACGCCGAAATATAGGAATCTGGACGACGAAGGTCAGTTGGTTTGTTGCCACTCAATTGCTCGAACTGCCACGGGGGAAGTACTCGCTGCGGTAGGGCTGGTAGGGTATGAGAGACTGCGTAAGCAATTAATGCTCGCGCCGAATCACACAGTCCATTCTTCAATTTCCGAGCTTCGCGACGTTGATGAACAAGTTCATCCAACGTGTTCAGTTGGGCTTGTTCCTGGAGAGCAACTATAGGGGTGATGCGTGGAAGCGCATTAATTGCTCTCATAGCCTCTCTGTTAATCGCTTCCAGTCGATCCCACTGTGTTGCCGTCAAATGCTTGAACTGAGCAGAGTACACCAAGCGCGGTGTTAAAACTGCTCTCACTATTAGTCGCTCCACCAGCTTGGGGAGCAATACGGCGTACTAGTGACAGCGTTTGAGCAGCTTGGTGTTTAACCCGAGCAAGCCAAGCTGTCACCGTTCCTGACTGGTGCATCAGCAATCCCAGGACTTTAATTGCTGGGCTCTCCTGCAGTGGTTGCCCAGAAAGATGAAGGCGGATGGGACAAGCAGCAAGCTTTTGGCGGCCCCAGCGGTTGGCAACGGATGTGTATGTTGTTTTACTCGTTGATAGCTAAAGGCCCACCGAAGAGGCAAAGGCTGCGGTGACATCCAGGGCTGACTGCAACGAACTCGCTTGAGTTTCCAGGTCATGGTGGGTGCTCCACACGGTGATGTCATCGGCGTAAAGGAGAAATTTAACAGCCGGTACATCATGAAGGCGCCATGAACGAAAAACCCAACAGCTTGTCCGTGAAGGCGTATGGCAAATGTCCTGTCTTGAAGGAATGACTGGACGAACTGCCGTACCCGCATGGGAAGGTGGAGCATATCATTTGAGTCCAGGATAGCAGCGTGACTGATGTTGTCATACGATTTTTGGATTTCCATTGCTAGGATGGTCCGAACAGCATGACTGCGGGTTGACGACAGTGTTGATGTTGCCAAAACGCTAAGCCCGTCCTCCGTGCCAAGTGATGGGCGAAAGCCGATTTGCGCGGGGTGGTAATACCCATGCTGTTCAAGCCACCACCACAAGCGAGTGGCTAGCATTTTCTCTGCAAGCTTGCAAACCGTCGCCGTAAGTGATATTTGCCGCAGGTTTTCTAGCACCATCGTTGGCTTGCCAGCTTTTAATATGGGAACGACGTGCGTTGCTTTCCAGCTTCCAGGGACGACTCCACTAAGCCATGCCTCGTTGATGGAATCGAGGAGCTGAGCGAGCACATCATTGTTCAAATTCTTGAAGGCTTCGTAAGCAATAGAGTCCGGACCAGGCGCAGTTTTCCGCTTAGAACAGTCTATTGCCGCAAGCAATTCGGCCATCGTAAAAGCCGTACCAATACCTTCGATGTCAGAAGACAATGGAGGCTTGTGCACATGTGCAGGGAGAAATCGAGGGGAAGGCAATATATTTCGGAGAGGTGTCGCATCATAGAACGGAAAAAAAAATTACTCCCACCTCCCCTCGCGAGAACCCCTGTGCAGATGCGATGCATAGGGGGTTCAGTTGTTTCCGTTAGGTTGATTCTCCCATCGCGTGAAACGTGCCGTGAACCCCCTATGCGTCTCATCTACACAGGGGTTCCTGCGAGGGGAGTTTGGTGTAATTTGTTCTTTTACACGCGCATGCATACGCGAAATGAGAGAGAGCGAGAGTGTTTATAGGGGCAAGTGCAAGTGTCTTTATTGTCGCTGCATCTGTTAAGCCGTCGTCGTCGTCTCCGTCGTCTTCGTTGTCGTAGTCGTCGTCGTTGTCGTGGTCGTCGTGGTCGTGGTCGTCGTGGTCATGGTCATCGTGGTCGCAGTCTTCGTCGTCGTCTTCATCATCGTCTTCTTCGGCTTCGTCTTCATCTTCACCACCTTCCCCTTCACCAAGATGGCCTTGTGGTCACTGAAGTGCAGGGGGAGCGGGTGGTGCACTAACGGGGCCACCACGCAATTGGCAGTGAAGACCAAGTCTATCATGAAGGCGCCGAAGAAGTCTATCATAAAGGCGCCATGAAGGCGCCGCGCACCGTCGTCGGCGTGGTAGTCGACACGAAGTCCAGCGCGTGCTTGGTCGACATGTAACGCAGGAACCACGCGTCCTTGCGAACGTCCACGTTGAAGTCGCCCACCACGAGGAACGGCCGCCGCGCACGCGCACAAGCAGGCTCGACGACGACGTCGTACCGCGCCTGCTCCAACGCTCGCTGCACGTACTCCTCGACTTCGGCGCGAGAGAGATTGGGGGCGAGGTACACGGTAACGACGGTGACGCCGTCGATCGTTACCACGCAGTGTTCGCCCTTGCACATCTGCCCGACCACGGCGTGCTCGTGCTGCTGCTCGTGCTGCTGCTGCTGCTACTCGGGCTGCTGCTCGTGCTGCTGCTGCTTCTTATCCTCCTTCTTATCGCCGCGCTTGACGTATACGGCAACGCCCCCTGCAAGCCGCTGCGGCTCTTGCGTGTACGCCAACGCCTCGTAGCCGGCAATGGCGGTGCACTCGCCACGAGCATTCGAGGCCCACGTCTCGGTCAGGCACAGGACGTCCACCTTGCTCAGCACGGGATCCCGCTCGACGTCGACGGCTTGCGCGCCCAGGGATCGCACGTTTACGAGCGCCAACGTGAAGGCAACCTCTTCTTCTGCTTCTTCGTCGTCTGCTTCGTGTGCTGCGTCGTCGTCGGTCGTCTTCGCCGGCGCAAGCGCCCGCAGGTACCGTCGGGTGATGGTTTTGAGGCGGTGCTTCTGCAGCCGCCGAAACTCGTCCGCCATGCCTCGGTCGACGTTGGCCTCGCGGTGGTGTAACCGGTGGTCGCCGCCGGCATTGGTCAGGTACAGCCTGTTCACGTCGCTGCAACGGCTCAGCGCGGCGTATACCAACATCTGCGGATGGGTCTCGGAGTACTCGTAGACCACGCTCGAGTACGTTGCGCCCTGCGACTTGTGAACCGTGATCGCGCTCGCCTGCACTGCGGGAAACTGCTGCCGCCTGCACGCGATGCCCGCCTTGCGATCCACGGTCAACGTCAGCGACCACGGTTCCAGCGGTACCCACGCAGCGTCCACGTCGTAACCGTTGCGTTTCGCCTCGCGCACCGCGTGCTTGAATCGCGGCCGAGCGAGCCTGCCCGTCGTCGCGCCGTCAAACTTGAGCGACAACCGTTTCGGGAACCCGACGACGTCATCCTCTTCCGCTTCTGCTTCTGCTTGCGCTTGCGCTTTTGCTTCTTCTTCTCGGCGCCGGTACGCGCGCTCGCACAGACGTAGCGTGCCGACGGCACCGTTGACGAGTCTGTCCAGCACGTGGACGTTCAGCGTCAGCTTGTACGGCTTGCCCGGAGCCAGAACGATCTCGCGCGGCAGATTGCCAAACTCGGCCGTCGACAACGCGCACACCTTCTTCTTTGCCTTGTCGAGCAAGTGCGGCGTCTTGCATCCGAGGAACGTGTCGCGGGCGCGAAGGCGGGATAGCACCGCCACTTGTCCTTCTCCTCCGACGCTGAGCTTGGCAAACGACTCGTTGAACGCTGCACCTCGACGTTGGAGTAGAAGATTCGCACGGCGGTGGGCGCGAGCGACAACGCTTCCTCGGCGCTGACGAACCTGCTCTCGAGCAACCGCACCTGATCTTCTTCGAGCGCGCGACCGTCGCCGATCGCTGTCAGAACGTCGGAGAACGTACGGTCGGCCTGCCGCACGACCCGAACCAGCGGAAAGTACTCAAAGTACTGCCAGGTGATGGTGGCGCAAAATAGTCCGTCCGCGTTTCTGCACCGCTTGTAGATTTCGCCGGCGCGGACCGGCGGCAGCTGACGGAGGTCTCTGCACGGGATCACGTCCAAACCTCCGAACGGTTGGTCCACGTTCTCGGTGATTTGCCGCAGCCGCCAGTCGACAGCGCTCAGGTGGTCCGACGACATCATGCTCAGCTCGTCGATGATCACGCACTTGACGTGGCGGAACGCAACTCGAAGCGTTGAGCTCGCTCAGGCCAGGCCTCCGTCCTTCAGCTTGTTGCGAGTGAGCTTGAACGCGGCGTGAACGGTCGTGCCGCCGATAGCCACGGCCGCCTTGCCCGTGCTGGCGCAAATCACGTACGCGTTCTAACCACCTGAGCCGCTGCCGTAGTTGTAGCGGTTGTACACGTCCATGGCAAGGCGCAGCACGAACGTCTTGCCGCAGCCGGCGGGCCCGGTGAAGAAGACTCGCAGAGGCCCCACTGGTGACCCGCTCGTTTGCCTGTGCATGATTTCGCGCAGCAGTTCGTCGTTTGTCATTCGCATGCGCGTGCGGTACTCGTCAGGGTCCATGATGTTTTCGCGTTTACGCATGGCGGCGGACGGACCGACGTGCTGAACCAGGCGCGCGAGCTGTTCGCGATCGGGTAGAATGTCGGCGTCGTGCTCGGCGTCCACGTGAACGGCGCAGGCTTCGTCTTCGTCGGCGTCTTCGTCTTTATCATGCTGTTGCCGCAGCCGCTGCTCGTTGTACCGATCGATCAACTCCTGCACGGTAGCGTCGTCGTTGCCGGGGTTGTACTCGGCGCGCTTGCGCGCGATGAGCTCGGCGTCCTCTTCGTACAACCGCACGTACCTGTTGTTGTCGAGAACGTCCACGGCCTCGCTGCGAAACGGAACGTACAGCACTACCTGCTCGCGCATGTACGACTCGGGACTGGAAGTCGGACCGTAACCGCGGTAGCGGATCACCACGGGTCTCGCGCGCAGAATTTGACGTTGGCCGTCGCGAGTCAGCCTGTACTTGCTCGCAAAGTCGGCGAGGCATACGTCCTCCAACTCCTCTTCTCGAGCTTCGTACTTCTGCACGACGTTCGGTTTCCACACGTCGGTCGACGAAGCGCTCAACTTGGCCAGCTCGCCGTTGGTCTTGCGAACCCGAACGGGCTCCTCCGGAAAGCAGGTCGGGATGTAAACGACGTCTCGGCTCTTGTGAGACATCTGTTGCCGGAGAAGGAACCACGCAGCTTCCTGCGAAGACATTTCCACGCCTTTCAGCATGGTCACACCCAGCTGACGCATGACGCTGCCGTAGTCCGCGTTCGGGTCCTTGTCCAGGATCTCCAGGACCGACTGGTGCAGGTTGGAAATGCCGCGGTCGGCTTTGTTGACGTATTCGAACACGTACGTGGCGCACGCGTGGTGGTCGAATATCACCTGGAGATCCATGTTAGAGTTCAACACCTTGCTGATCCAAGGGTTGAAGGCGTTGACCTTGTTCTGGGACGGCGCGCGCTTGTGCAGGACGCACGGACGCTTGAAACCGGCACAAAGAATGTCCAAATACTCCTCTTCGGAACGGACGTTGCAAGCAGTCAGGAACGCGTCCAGGGAGTCGAAGTCCCCGTGCTCCAACGTCTCGTGAAGCTCGGTGTACCTGGCCTTCAACCGGTCTCTCCGCGCTTTCTCCACTGGGTCCTCGTCGTCGCCGAGCGGTGGAAACGGCACCACGATTCGCGTGCGGTCGCTCGGCATGAACGGAGCGCCGAAACGGCACTTCGTCGTTCCGCCGTACTTTCGGCACGTGGGCGTGTGCTCGTGCGTCTGCGTGCGAGGAAGTTTGAGCAGAGACGCGTCCAGCGTTACGAGCGCGTCGACCATCTCCAGCGTACGTGGCATGTCGCCGCCCAGCTCTTCGTCGACGGGAACGTTGTCCAGCCACAGCAGCGTGTGCACGTGAGCGCTGCCGCGCTGCTGGAACTCGACGCGCTTGAAGAAGTCCACGACGACGTAGGGCGAGAACGGCGAGCAGCGTCTATCCTGCAGGATGTTCAGGATCACGTCGAAGATCCGATGCAGGTAGACTGCGCACGTCACCGGATCCTTGACGAGCTCGATGCGCGCGTCCTCGCTGGCGCGAAGCTCTTCCATGGCGCGAGCGCGACCTTCCGGAACCACGCGCAGACGTTCCAGCGTTTCGATCAGCCGGTCCCACGCGAGTACCGACGCCGACATCGTCAGGAAGACGTGAGGCTTGCCCAGCTGATGGATCATGGCGAAGATTGGGAACGCCGCGCATGTACGCCAGGTCGCGGTTCATCACTTCGTCCACAAACGCGGCACCGCCCTTCTCGAGTTGCTCGCGCGTGAAGGCGCTCGTCGTCACGTTCGTCCGGAACATCATCGTCTTCTCGCAGACGTTGTAACGCATCACCTTCAGCGCCATGTACAGCACTTGCTCCGGCGTCACGCCGCGCCGATCGGTTCGCCGTATCTCGCTGCTCGCTTTCGCAAACGACGTGGGGTGAGGACCCGTTATCACCCGAGGCATTCCCATGTATATCGTGGGAAACGACAGCTCCTCGCCGTAAACGTCCAGCAGCAGCAGCGAGATGGGAGCGTTGTCTTCGCCCCGCGCCACGTGCAAGCTGTGCGTCCCGTCCATCAGCGCCCGAACCGCTCTGGCCACTCGGTTGTGTCACCGTTGCTGTTCGTCACGATCGACCGTCTTCTCCTCCTTGGCGACGCCGACGAACGCGTCGTCGTAGACCAGCGTCTGGCTGACGGAGTTGAGCGCTACCGCGGCCTGCATGGGATCGTCGAGGTCGGTGGTGTTCGGCAGGACCTCGATCTCGTCGTCATCGTACTCCACGTTGTCGTCGGCATCGAAGTGCGTGAGTCGGTCCCAGTCGACAACGACGTTGGCGTACTTGTAAAGCGGCGTGGACTTCAGGTGTTTGATCCAAGCGTGGATGTTGCTCCGCTTTACAAATCCGCTCTTGTACGATGACTTGCTGAGTAGCCTACGCTTGATGTGGACGTCGATGGCGGCGTCTTCGGACACGTTGCGCGGCAGGCACTGCACGAGCTCCGGCACGTCGATGGGAACGTAGACCACCTGACCCTTGACCCCGAACTGTCCCTTGTCCCACCACACCAGGCGCCGTATACACATGAAAGGGAGGCGAGGCGCGATTAAACGTTCTTCCACCACGTTCAGTTGGGGTAGGTGCGGGGGACGAGGAGGGCAGCGTAGCTCGTGCTCATGGCGGGTACCTTGCCCGCCGTCAACGCGTCCATGCACGTCGCACACACCGCGTAGGCTTCGTACAGATCCCGGGTCTTGCGCTCGTCGCTGCCCTCGCCGAACTCGTTGCACAGCACGCGGATCGCGCTGCTGCGTTGCTGCTCGTTGGAGATGTTGCCGGTGCGGGTGAGGTTGTTGTCGAACCACAGCCGGTCGCAGACGCTGCAGCTGTGTCCGAAGCTCCGGTCGGTGGTCTCGCTTGAAGCGGGCGTCCGCGGAGGCGTAGCGCCTCGCTCGCGCGGCCGCTTGCGCGGCGCGCTCGCGGTCGCGGACGGCCACCGGAGCGGACTCCCTTTCACGACACTAGACGGCGGCTTCGGACTGGCGAACGGTGGATGGCTTCGTCGCTCGACGTTGGCGTTTGGCAGCGGCGTCGGTCTTGTGAATGGTCGATGGGTCAGCCGTGCGACGTTGACGTTTTGCAGCGGCTTCCCGTCGTCACAGGTCGGCGTCGGCCGCTCGCTTCGCGCGTACGGCCGCTGCTTCCCGTCGTCGAACGTCGGCGTCGGCCGTTCGCTGTTGACGTTTCGCCGCGGCTTCGCTTCATCGCAGGTCGGCGTCGGCCGCTCGCCGTTGACGTTTCGCAGTGGCGTCACGTCGTCACAGGTCGGCGTCGGCCGCTCGCTTCGCGCGTACGGCCGCGGCTTCACGTCGGCGTAGCTCGGCGTCGGCCGCTCGCTTCTCACGCACGGCCGCTCCTTCCCGTCGTCGAGGGTCGGCGTCGGCCGCTCGCTTCTCGCGTACGGCTGTTGCTTCCCGTCGGCGTAGGTCGGCGTCGTCCGCTCGCCGTTGACGTTTCGCAGCGGCTTGACGTAGGCGCAGGTCGGCGTCGGCCGCTCGCTTCACCCGTTTGCGTTCGGCATCCCGTGCACGTCACTTCGCATCGTCATCGTCGTTGGTGCTAGCAGTTCTGGTATCGCGATGAGCGATGCTCATTGAGGTTGCGCCGAGCATCGCGACAGCAGGCTTGTTAGTCTCCATTGAAGGCAGCGTTGGACAGCGGAGAAACGGCGCTGGAACGATGGAGCGGAGCGGCGCAGGCTCCGCGTTTTATAGCCCGCATAACGGTGAGGGGACGCGCCGGCGCCAGTGCGTCTGCCGCGGCTATGACGCAACACAATCCAACACAATCCACTTTAATCCAATCCAATCCAAGCCAAGCCAAGCCAATCCAATCCAATCGAATCCAACCCAATGCCCCTCGCGAGAGAGTGTTCGCTATCGGAGAGGAGGGGGGTGAGCGGCGGAGAGCGCAGCTCACGCGGCGAGGAGAATGGGGGAGAGGCGGACGCCGACAACAACACCGACGACGCCGGATGCAGGGACAAGGCGAGTGAATGAGATGCAGTCGCATCTAAAACGCTCTGGCCGCTTCCTTAGCAAAATCTTCGGGACCTAGCCCAGCCGCAAAGCAAGCATGGGCAGCCGGATCCGGAGGGCGCCGTCGACGTTCCATCGCCCGGAATGTTCGCCATAGAGAGGAATTCGAGGTATTCGAGGAAAACCCTTCACACCAAGTATACCATTGGCGACGCGATAGGTCTTTTTCGTATCGGCGTGCCCTCGCTGTAAGGAACTGCAAGCGCGCACGGGCGTTTGGAGAAGCAGGGTCACGAGATGCTGTAAGATCTGCTTGCCTGCAAGCAGCCCACAGATTAAGGAGGCCGATGTCTGGCGCAGGCCGATTCACGTCCACCCATGTGGTAGTGGTGGCACCAACCAGCGCACCTCGTATCCTGTCGACAAGGTCTGTTGCCAGCCTAGATCGGAAACTGTTCCAACTCACGACGCAGCACTTGCGACGCAGCCGGCGGGCCCGCGACGGGTGTAGTCCTATGATGATTGGGTGGTGATCACTTCCCCAGTAATCGGGCTCCAGGTGCCATAGAGGAGTGCCTTGGCCCAACCACCAAGTGAGGTCTGGTGCATAAGACGCCCCGCGGGAATACTGCACCGCTCGTGTCGCTGCGCCGGGCTGGTTGAGCAGCACAAAGGACGCATCCGCAAACGCATCCCGCACACGCCTGCCACGGGGACTTGATACGGGGTAACCCCATTCTAAATGGGGTGCATTAAAGGCCTCACCCACCAAAATTGAGCACCCTGGGTATTGCTGACGAATAGCCAATAGCCAGCCCAAATTAATGCGTGAGGGTGAGCCACCTGCGGGCCTCACGTAGCAAGAAACGGCAACCACTGTGGCCCTTGTAAATTGAACTGCAACTGCCACTACCTCCTGATACGAGTTGCACCACCGTTCAAGGGAGAGCTGAATTTGCGGGTAACACGTCGCCACATACACGGCCGTCTTTCCCGGAGGCGCCACAGCGTGCACACGATGATCGACCATAGATGGGGACACATGACCACTGAAACCCGAAATAGCAGGCAGAGCGTTTGTTTCCTGAAGAAGCAGAGCCCAGACGTGCAGCTTGTTGTTGAGTATACGAGCCTTTAGCTCACCAATCTTCGATGACAGGCCCCTGCAGTTCCACTGTAAGACGCCGGACACAGGTGGAGTCGCCAGGGTGATTAAGAGTCCAAGAGCTGTAGGAGTACTGATGTCAGGTGCGATAACTGGTTGACCATAAAACGCAAGAGCGACGAAGTCGAGTTGTCGGGAATGGCGGACGAGTTTTGCGATCCGAAAAAGGGCGGCGGCTGGCGCATCGTTGATTTGGGTGTTGAGGACCGGTCTGCGCGTTGGTCAGGTCGCTTCCGGCGTAAAAGTAACTCTCGGTGCCGCCGGAGTGTAGTGACTTCTGCTAAGAGTTGAGCAATTTGCTCATCAACACCCGCTGTGTCGACATGATCGGGTTCTGGCATAGGTGTATGCTGCACGGAATTCTTTTGGCGGCGATGACCCCCTCGCGCGCAGCATCACTATACAATACTGGTTCTTCAGGTGCAAAACACAAATCAGGGAGGTCTGGCCTTCTTCCTTCGACTGAAGAGCCGAAAAACGGTTGGCTGTCGGTACGGCAAATGTGTTCATTTTGACTGTTTGGAGCCTGTGGTTTTGACGGCGGCGTAATGTTTCAGTAGACTTCCGCTTGGTCGGGCACGTAGGCGATGTGATGTGGTGATCGTTACTTTTGCAAAGGCCACACTCGTAAGACACCTTGCTCTCAGCCATTTCCTCATCCTGACTTGAGGAAGGGCAAGACTTGTGCATGTGGCCAGGTCGAAAGCATTTGTAACAGTACACAACACTAGGCTTGTAGGGTTGCGGTCGCAAAATGCACCCGTAGTAGTACAAGTAGGTGGGGAGTGTAGGAGGTCCTTGCAGCGTTACGAGGCAGGAGCCTTTTTTTTCCATGTAGCGCGCTGCTATGATACGATGTGTAGGGCAGTAAATCTCACGCTGGAGCACCGCCTGGTCTTCGTTGCAGTCCACACCGTACACAACGTAGCGTTGCAAGTCAGACCCTTCAACTAGGTACACTTGCACGGGAACCACATCTTCGGGTGTGATCGTTATGAACTTGAGCATTTGCAGGCGATCTACTGCAGTCAATGTCGGGAGCCACACAGCAATCGTGTTTGACTTTGGGCGAACAGCGAAGCCGCGAAATCCTTTGGTGCCCAGGCAGGAGTCGAAGTTTGCTTGTAAGATTCGGTTCGGCATGATTGCAAGGGTTTTAGGTGTTAAAGCTTTAACCGTGGCCTTGTACCGGACTGATCCAGGTGTAAAATCGACTGGGTGGTCCATAGTTAAGCAAGAACTCTTCCCTTGAGAATCACGAGGGGATGATTTCTTTTCGGGGTCTCCTGTGGGCCGCTTATGGCCAACGCGATTGGTTGTGGACGTTGATGGTGAAGCGGATGTCCCAGAAGACAAGTCTTGCGTCTTGTTCACTGACGTAGTCGGGTTGGTCATTCGGAGGTGCGATGCAGCTTGTGTTTCATCCCGAACCATGGGGTGAATGTCCATTTGCACGGTAGGCTCGGAAACCGATTCGCTCACCGATTGACGTGCCTCGGATGTTGGTGTGCTGACAGCACCGTAGCCTTGTCCGGGTGGCACCGGAGCATCTGAAGTTGGTGGGGTCGCCGTCGTAAGAGTTCGCAGCGGAGGCGGAGACGGCCCCGCCGAACCGGCGCCTGGCAAGCTAGGCCTACCCACTGCTCAATGATCATGGACTTCCGAGACGCCGAGAAAATCGACAGATGACAGGGAGACTGGTTGCGGGCATGCGTTCGTTACCTGTTCTGACGATGTAAACTCGAGTCTCTTTGCGTAGGGGAAGTATTTCCGCGGTGTGCGAGATTTTCCTACAGAGCGATGTGAAGCCACCTCTGCGGCCTTCTTCTTACTCGGGCGATGGTCTCGTCGCTAGTTTTTTCTAGCGCTTTGAGCAGACCAGGAAAGGTGTTGTTTTCTCTTCTGCGTCAAGCTTTACGACTACAAAGTGACCGAGTACTCGTCCGGTCGCATCTGTCATCTCGTCCACAGAAATCCGTATGTGGAATTCACCGATTTCTCTTCTAATTTCTTGTAGCGTCTTCTCGTACAGTGGTCGCAGGTACGCCTTGCAAACAGTCGACTCTGATGGTACATTTTGTTTGCAGTACTTTTGCATGAAATTATTGAAAGTGTTGTTTTCGATTGTCCCCTAGGGATGTTAACAGCGACTAGAGCTTCGCATAGGTCTGCGCTGAATTTACTTTTTTTCCCTTGAGCGAGACTTTCGGCGAGCAATGATTGTCTTGATGTCGACGGCTGGTTGCGCAGAGCATTGGCTTGATGCAGTGTTGTCCTTTCGTGCTGCTGCAAATGGAACTTTTTGTCTCTGTGACTCCCGCCACTGATTGTACGCGTTGTACAATAATCGAGCACGCATGGAGTTCAGGGTGGCAAAAGGGGAAGAAATGAAATAGACTGCGACTAATGGCAATACTGGTGGACTAAAAAGGAAAGACAGGCAGCCAAAGCTGCTGCTAAAGAGAGAAAACGTGACCGCTGAGACTGTTAGAACGCTAAGCATGGTTGGCATAGTGTAGGACGATGATGATGATGATGTTCCTGCAGTTATACCCTTTACTGAGGGGGGTGAAAGAAACTCTGCGTAGCCTCCTCAGTCCCGGGGTACCCAAATGGGTACCACAACCATAAAGGCAATAGCTTTCCCCCATTCGAAATTAGCGTGTCAAAAGTTGTCTCCCCGCCAAAAGCAAGCCTTGCTTTCACTAAGCCCCTGTAGGTGGCGCGATGTGTCCAGGCATCTCTGAAGAGCGAGGCGGCAAAAATGGCTTTCAGCAGCGCGAGCGCTCGAATGCGTCAACCGGGTAAGAAGACCCAGAGTACCCAAATCGGTACCATCAAATTTTATAGCTTTCGTTTGCTTTTCTGCTATTGTATTTTTTTGCACTTATTTCTATGGATAATGAACCAAATAAAAGTGTGTTGTAGCATTTTTGTA
Organism: Haemaphysalis longicornis; assembly: GCF_048455015.1. Lineage (NCBI taxonomy): Eukaryota > Metazoa > Arthropoda > Arachnida > Ixodida > Ixodidae > Haemaphysalis > Haemaphysalis longicornis. The sequence continues at coordinate 191,190,413 of NW_027526385.1, read as the reverse complement.
GCATTTTCGAAGCATTGTAGAATTTTGAAAATATTGGCTCTTGCATTCCACATGCACTGAAACCCAGAGTACCCAAATGGGTACCATCAAATTCTATTACTTTCGTGTGCTTTTTTGCTACTGTAATTTTTTCGCGATTATTTCTATGGATATTGAATCGAATAAAAGTGTGTTACGAAAGATTTTTGTATTTGCGCATTCTTGGGACTGAAGAGGGTAGCGGATGTCTGAAGAGAAAGGCATGAGCATCGGGCAAAGCCTCAAGTTAGCAATGGCGAGGGACAAGATGCTCATGCATTCCCATCGGTCCAACAATATATCTCCCATTTTTCCATCAAGATGTACGACTGATTTAGTCAAACTCTGTACTCCACAGCACAAAAAAGGCATTTATAAGCGCTTAAAAGGTTGTATAGGCACGAACCTCAAAATAGGCACGTATAGGCACAATCAACTACTGCTTAAAATGCTCCCCTTCCATTAGATCATGCTTATATGTTAAATAGGCTGGATACGGACTCAAAAAAATAGGCATTTTGCCTAAAGTTCCGGTCTCTACTTATGATTGAGTTGTTCTACCCTGGCCATACCCTTGGACATGGATAGGGTGCGCGCAAGAGGGTGGATGTTTTCCGTATTTTAGCAGTTTCAAGTTAGTGACCTATGTTCCCACCGAAAACCTTAACGTACAGATTTTGAGACAGTTGTGTTCATTTATATATAAATATATATATATATATATATATATATATATTTATTTATTTATTTATTCAATTACTTACAGTATACCGCGGTCACGAAGGACCATGCAAATCGGATACAGCAATACATATAATAAATTACATAGAAAGGAGGAAGTGTTTATTTACAGTATACAGTGGTGGTTTTTTCCCCAGAGTTTGCATTCTTTGGCATTGAGACCTCATTGTAGCCAGGGAAAACATCGTGTTGCTAGGCATTCGATTACGATTCGTTCCTAATGTTTTCCGAGAAGGGCAGTGTGGTAGTCGTGGTCACAAGGAGCACGGTATGTGAGTTCGTATGCCTCTTGCATAGTGCGTCTTTCGCTTCCAGACCATTGGATCTGGTCGTCCAGGTGACGTTGTTAACTTTCTTTATTATGGATAGACATATCTTACCGAAACACTTGGTATTCTGCGTCCAGAAAGCGGTATAATGTCTTTTGTGGGTCTGAAATGATGTTACGCTTCTATTTGATACTTCCGCAGCTCGGACTGCCAAGAGGATGGCTCCAACTTCCACTTCTTTGTTCTTGCATGTTGGAGGGTCATGCAGTCACAAAGATTGCCAGTGCAGTCAACTACGACAACTGGGGCCTCGTGCTTTCGTACGTCCCGGAGTCGGGGTATACAGTGGTCTCATGAGATCGAAACTTTCCGCGAATGAATTTGAGCCTGCCATACCGCCCCTCCTTGTGTAAGATTATATCCATACTTGTGGCAGAGGAGAGTTTTTACGCGGGGTCACTGGGTCGGTGCGATGTCTTTTATGGCGTGAAGTGGTTTCCTTTCAGGGGGAAGGGGGGGGGGGGGCGTGCCTGTTCTTTTTCTGTTTGGGGGTGCATGTTTCTTTTCAAAGGTGGTATAATAGCCTCTCCCGATTTCGTTTTTACAACCACGGTCTTGGAGCTAAAAAAGTGGTTTCTCCGATTTCTTGAAATGCGTTAGGAAGACACGAGTTGAGGACCTGCTCATCGTCATTATCACCAACATCCTATTTAGGGTGACTGCATCGTGAAGGCCTCTCCTATCGGCCTTCACCCGCTGTTGTCCTGTGCTTTCCGAGTCGATTCTTTGATCCGAATATTGTTATTTCATCCCTCCAACGAGTAAATCATCGTCCCCTTCTATACCTGTCTATGCATGTTCATTCTGTTACCCTCTTGGTCTACCCTTTGTTAGTTCGTCTCACGGTCAAAAGTGCGTGTTTGAGAACTGCCTTGATGGGGCTTCTTTCACTTTCGATGGGGGGGGAGGGGGGTAAATTTGTTGTTCGGCAGGCTCTGCTATATTCTGGTCATGATCAGTGGTTGCATGAGTCTTATCGTTTCTTTTCTCCTTTTCTTGCTGTTCTCTTGGTTAGACGTTTCGCTTGTAGGAAATAAATGGCTAAAGATTTTGTTTTTGGCGATTGTGAGTTGGGAACCACCCGCTTGTCTGGAACCCCGGTGGGCATTCTTACGTGGCTGTTCCCTGGGAGGATATTTGTACCTATTCTAGGGCGATTTTAAGCTTGGCCGTGGGGTGCCATCTGTCGGTTACCAAACCAAGCTTGTAGCGGAGAAATAACCGTGGGAACATTGAAAAGTATTTTGCAAACTTGTGATTTGACGTTATATAGTGGGCTTTATTTTAGCTTGTTTTGACTTATGATCTATGCCTTACTTGATTTCTGAGAGACCGGCGTTAACCCTTTGTCCCATGCTTTAGTTACGTCACCCACGGTTGGTGCCGGCATAAGTCCCGGTGGAAAACCCAGCGTGGTGGCTCAGTGTTACTGTGCGCTGCTGAGCCCAAGGACGTTGGTTCAATTCCCGGCCGCGCCGGCCATTTTTCTGGTAGAAGCAGAAAACAAAAAAAGTCAGTGCGTCGAGATTTTGGCGCAGTTGAAGATCCTGAAGTCGAAATTCTTCCGGAGACTTCCACTACGACAGGCCTCGTAGCCCACGAGTAGCTTCGGGGCATGAATTACCGGAAATTACCTAGGCCTTGTAACCTTTGACACCCTACCCTACTCACGGCCCCCTCAAACCCTCGCGTACTTTCATGGTACACTTGTGCTAAGCCGTACATACGGACGGCGCCGCTACAGTGAACTAATTATTCCAGTTCACTGCAGCCGAGCTGCCGCTGTGCGATATGGAGCCAACGCGGCAACTTTTTCACCCCTGTCTAGTCAGTTGTTATCTCAGAAGTGAAGCTGCGAGCAAGCCAACCGATAAGAAAGAAAGGCGCTGTTAGAGCTCCGCTGGTGGGAGGTCCTCGCAGCACGATGAATAACCGTGAAAGCTCTAACCTAGAAGAGCTTATGGTCTAAAATGATCTAAACGGTCTAAACGGTCTAAAACGTGTTAGTGCGTGGGTTTGGGTGTCAACTTGTACTTAGTTTTTGTTACAACATGATGCCAGCGATTTTCGCGTTGCTTAAGGGTTGGCGGATGATTAGTGAAGCATGTGAAATATTGCGAGCCTTGCGAGTGGTCGCCATTATTTAGGGGAGGAAGGGCGACGGGCGGTTTGAAGTTTGTGACGCTGGAAAATGAACAATCGAAGAAAGTGAACCTAATGACAGGTTGTTGAATGTCTTCTAGATAGTCGATAAGATAGCGTTGTTATGGTCCCTTGAGGCAGCAACATTCTATAGTTTTTGGTAACGTCAAGGTTTTATAGGCCAACAGCTTTAAGCTTAAAGTGGCAATTTTCATCGCACGCTGCACGTACCCGAAGGATATAACGGCGCTTGTGATTCCTTTGTTTGTGTGCAGGGTTCAAGATAGACCGTTGGTAATATGAAAGCTTACGTATTTTTACACAATTGTGGATTTTAAGCACGAGCCTGTAAGGGTATAAATTTAAATTAAATGGCATTGTCGTCGGCGAAAGGACAATAGTTTGCGTTCTAATGCGTCTAACAACCTTTTCTAATTGTTGCACCAGTGTTGAATACTTTTAGCAGAAGATCGTATGCTCAGCTTCTCTTGATTACACGTAATCTTGACATGCAAAACAATTATCTGCCAGTACGCGTGTGTTATTAGTTATGTCACATGCCAGGTTAACACGAATCAGAAACAAACGCGCAGAACACTGCACACCGGGGTACGCCTGACAAAACGTGTGTTGCGTTACATTCTGCGATCATTACGACCACAAATGGCTGTCTGAGCCGAAAGTTTTCGATCGAGTTAAATTCATACAGATCGAGATTGAGCAGCCACGATTGATGCATTAGGAGGCAATAAAGGACCTTGCCAAATGCCGTTTTCGAAATCCAGGAAAAGTACGGCTGTTTGGTCGTTAACTTTTTACGTTTACGTGCAAATCATGTTTAATGAGTCAAGTTGCCTTTTAAAAGACAGCAATGTGCAAAAACAATGATATGAGGCAATCACAGTTGATGCATTAGTAGACAATAAAGGACCTTGTCAAATGCGTTTTCAAAATCGAGGGAAATTACGGCTGTTTGGAAGTTAACTTTTTACGTTTACGTGCAAATCATGTTTAATGAGGCAAGTTGCCTTTTGAAAGACAGCAATGTGCAAAAACAATGATATGAGACAGCCACAATTAATGCATTAGGAGACAATAAAGGACCTTGTCAAATGCCTTTTCGAAATCGAGGAAAATTACGGCTTTTTGGACGTTAACTTTTTACGTTTACGAGCAAATCATGTTTAATGATGCAAGCTGCATTGTACAAAAACAATGATGTGAGGCTCAAAGAAGGTTACGGCGCTTGAGGTGAATACTAATGTTGGAAATAATTGCGTGTTCGAAATTTTCTTGGTAGAAATGTAATTGAAATGGGGTGCTAGTTAAAGGGTGATGACCTCTAACAGTATTTATATGTGGGAACAATCGCCTGACGCTGCCAGTAAGGAGGATGCAGCTTGAGGCTAAAGATTGTCATAATGCCTAAGTAAGAATGGTACTGACAGACATTTTGCAGTTTCTACAATTTTAGAGTAATGTTTTGAGTCTCACTACAGACGATGGTTCCATTTTGTTTATTACGGTGGGAATATTATCGAGGCCATTTGTTCAGTAACGACTAGTTGCGAAGACATGTGTGTTCATGCCGGTTCCTTTTGCGAAAATTGAGAATTTCGGCCAAAGAGCATCTAATGAACAGGCGTGATCGAAGTGGCTAAAAATTAGGAGGTCTTCTTCTCCTGAAGGTAAAAACTAGGGATGATAGCGATATCCTCACGAGGATCATCATGACGATATCTGCAGTGGAAAGTCGTCACACCCTAACAGTGTTTGACGGACAGCCTTCGTCACACAGGCCCCTGCCTTTCGGCGGTTATAGGAGTTAATGCAAAAACGCAACACATCTGAATATAAGAACAAATACGCCATAGTTAAAACAATGGGTGCAAAAAATGTAACGAAAAGTGTGCCCATGAAACACATGGCGAATGTAATGCAATGTATCCGACCAGACCGTTAAGGTTATTTTTGCGCCCTCATTTTATAGGCGTACCCAATTATTCCTGTGCTTCGCATAAGCTTTTTGGTGATTTACAAATTGCCTTCCCAGAGCTGCGTCGTCTTGCTGACGCCGTATATTGCGGTGGCAAGTTACATGCTTCTTTCCGCTTACTCTGTCCCTATCAAAACTAAGAGCAATCCGAAGTGGAAGCGTTGCAAACGAAGAAAAGTGTTCTTCGTAGGCGGAAGTTTGCGAGGACAGCTTAATATCCCATTGTCTCATT